>NW_024753828.1:1107360-1122360 GCF_018991925.1 Homarus americanus | reverse complement strand
TTATTTATAAAAAACAATTTATAGAAAGATAGTCTACTGAAATATGAATGAGACTTTTCACAGTAACATGAACTGGATGAACATGACCGATGCCTTTCAAATCCACTGAGTTCACATTAATATAGAACTAACATTATATATTTACAATTTTCAAACCTGTTATAATTCTATAAGTATGGATACTGCAGTGTAAATTTAGTATAAATTAAATTAAATTAATAAACAGTAAACCTCAATGAGCATAAAGACAAACCCCTATTATAACCAAAACCAACTGAGGAAATAAAGTGAGAAAGTGGCTACTCTTTTATTCTACTTGCCTAGATAACCAAAAAAAAACCTTAGATGGCTAAAAATAAAATGCCAAGAAAAGCAATTTTTTTATGTTTACTTCATTGACTAAAAACCAAGGTATATTTTTACCATACATTTCATGACACAGTAACAACAATAAAAAAGAAGTCCCTTCTCACTTGGCCTCTAAAAGTACCGAGCCTACGAGTGCATGTGTATTGTTTACCACAAATAATAACAGAATTAAGTAATTGACTTTAAGTTATATTTAATTACAATACTCACTCATAGCCAAAGCAGTAACCTATCTGCAATGCCTTGTGAAGCAAAAACTTATTAAATTTTATACACTTTTTAGATCTCCATCTTTGTGGGATATGCTATTTTTGGATATCAAGGGCCCTGAGGTTGGGGATAGACCTAATTTTAGACCTTCTTCCAAAGTGCCATACAGCTTACACTTATTAGAACAGACACATTTTGATTACAATTATGCCTTAATTTTTTTAATACAGGTACCTTCACCATAAAGGATATTTTTTTAACAGTTCTCAGGGGTTATAAACATGTCAACTCTTGGGTGTCATATTGGCACCTGGTGTGGGAAAATGAGTTCAAAATTGGCTTATTTTTCAATGAACAGACAACAGTACAATCAGTGAAGGTTAATAAAATAATTATGTACATATGTTATACATCTGGAAATAAATATAGGAGAAATATTGTTGCACATGCAAAGTCTCTGAGAAGTAAAACATGAAGCAGGTATGTAAGCAAAATACAGTTATCACATGCAGAATTATGAGTAAGCATCAGTCTGACACATAGAAGACCATGATAGGATAGGGCAAACTTTATCTTTAAGCATCATATTTATGTTTACTACAACCAACTCTAGATCGCATATGTTGTGAGTTATATCATGTTTGATCAGAGTAAAGTATATAACAAACCCATGAAGGGAGATATAAAATGCATCATGAGGTATGTATATCAACTGCTGTAAAGAGGCACAGATTGATCAGCTTTAGAGAAAGGGTAGAGTCAGTTTGCAACATCATATTATATTCAAGGTAATTAGTGATAAGTAGTACAACAGGCTATTGGAACTAAATTCAAGAAACAAACTGCATGTAAGCTGAAGAGGAAGCAAAACCTAACCATCATATATGAAAATAATACTCCATCAAGATATTGCACAACAGCAGACAGTGGAAAATGAAAGTTTCAAATTAATACAAGCTAAGAGAAGTCAAGGCCATATTCATGCATTTGGATGTAAAGCCTGGAGTGAGATACATACACTTGTGTTGTTTATAGTTAGAGCATTTATTACTTGCTATTCTCTGTTTACTGAAGACACATGCACCATGGACTGGTACTTACAAGGACTCCTCCTGGCGGTAGACTCACCAGTGCGTCGGCTAACGCACTCTCTGCTTCACGGCTCTGCTGTAAAATCTTCTGGGCCATTACTTGTCTTGGTTTTCCTGGTACTTGGGGAGGCATTTCTGATGCACCTGAAAACATAAAGCAAAAAATAAAATATTAAAAGTCCAAAAATCCGGACCACCCGAGAATCCGGACTTTTCAATTTTTTTTTATACGTATATAAATTTAGCTGGCTTTTGTGTGTATGTGCGCATGCGTGAGCGCCACAGCTGCACGGCGACAACAAGCGACCACGAGGTCGCCACTTTAAAACGAGCAATCAAACTGTGACAACGTTTGTAATTTTGAGTCCTACTCTTTCCATTTACAGAGTACTGTACAAGCCCATAATAATGGCTCCTAAAGTAGATAAACTTCGTTGTGTGAAGAGAAAGAAGAACACGTTGAAATTGAGTGAAACTTGAAATAATTAAGAAACTAGAACGTGGTGTGAGCAATACTGTTCCAATGGAAACATACGACATTGGAAAGTCTACAATTTATGATATATAAAAGTATGTAAGAACAAAATTCTAGAATTCACAGCTTTGTTCTTTAAAACTGCTCGTTTTGATAAATGAAGCATGCTATATTTGCTAATGAATAAACTATCAAAATGAACGTGTTCATCTCTTCTTTACTCCACCTTAAATTTGAATTTTTAAAGTACTGCCTGAGAATCCGGAAAATCCGAAAATCCGGACCGACCCAATCCCCAAGCAGTTCGGATTTTTGGACTTCTACTGTAATATACATTTTAAATGAAAGCTAAATTTTCATATGGTTGTAACAGCACCTTTTGCATTATATAAATATTAACCCAAATGTATAACACCAAATTATTCACTATGTTATTCAACAATGACTCAGTAGTTACAGTATTCACGTTATACACGCTGAGCTTGTAACTCTCTCAGAGGGCAGGCAAGGTCAACCTGATTAATCAAACACCTCGCCCAGTCCTCCTCCCTTCTCGCTCAGAGGAGAGAGCTAGAATCTTACCACTACTAAAGGGGCGAACACCCAACGTAAGTGTTCACATATATAAGCGTACTTAAGACACTTCCCTGGAGAGAATTCACAATACATTCTCTCCTAAACTCAGTACTGTGTATATAGATGCTTCAACAATAAATGAAAGTGTTTACCTCAGCCCTGCCACTTAAGAGTTCCAGAACTTATTTAAAACAATTGTGTGTGATACCCACAAACAGCTATCACATGGTAAAGCACCATCAGATTTCGAGATAGAAAAGACTGTTAATAATTATTAAACCTCTCGCACACGAGATAAGTTTTAAGATTTCCAGTTATAAGATCACATCTCTGAGGCCCCCAGGGCAGGCGACGCAGCGCATGGTGAATATTTTTTTGCTTTATCAATCCCCCCCCCAGTAAAAACTTGTTTTTAATGGCATAAACCATATATCTTTGGTTTCATAACTGATTGCTCCATAACATAAGCAAAAACAAATAAATAAATAAAAAATACTGCATAGAGATATTTTTCGTCACTTCTAATAAATATGAGAAGAAAAAATACTCATCAATATGTTCACAGCCTCCTAACTCAAAATTGTCTGAGCCAACTGTTTTGTACTATATACGCTGCTAGAAGTGGAATTTTATAAGCTTTCCAATGTAGTACAGTAATCAGATTTCTGATATGACCAAGAGTTTTTGAGAAAATAGCAAAAAATAGATTAAATGGTAAAAATTTTAGTTTTTTTATCTTTTTTCATTATTTTTGTGCCTATGTTTCATATCGATACAAATTATATTGCATCTTGTAGCCAATACTATAATGAAGAGAATGGTACTGATAAAATTCATGTAAGTCTAGAAGATCATCTTTCAGAGACTTTTTTCGAGACATTATCACTACAGGGGGCCCCCCAATTTCGCGGGAGTTAGGTTCTCATAATGGCTGCGAATCGCCAAATCCGCGAGCAACATTTGCGGACTGGGGGGAAGGGGGGTACATTTTTAATCGTGTGCAAAGAAATGTATATTCCCTCTATGTGTTTGCCCTTAGGACAATTATTTCTTTTACCTGTATTGTATATGTGTGTGTGTGTGTGTGTGTGTGTGTGTGTAGAGACACACACAAAACATATATAATTAAATAATAATTGGCAAATCCTCTCACAAATAATCAGAAACAAATTTATTAAAAATGTGAGTCTACCCTTAAGTTCGTGCCTTATTAATAAAGTAATAAAGGACTGTATTCCAGGAGTTGAGGCAGCCTGCACAGAGCTATGGAAATTTAAATGGACATGGCTCTCGCTCACGGTCTGATTGCTGAGATAATACTGAACCCCACTTTTATTTTTCCGGCCTTCCCTTCCTACGGGCCTCGAGAATTGCCATTAGTTTATTTGATAGAACTTAATTGCTACTATGACACATCAAAATTTGATGCAATTCAGTTGAAAACTTATTTTTGACAAATTTTTTAATGTTTGGCGACTCAATTTGCGTCACCGTGAAGTTGGTCTTGTCGTGAATATGACGTGAATTGCATCATCGTGCACGAGAGGGTTAATAAAGCCACAGAAATATAGCTCGTCTACTGCAAACAAGAAGCTACCGAGATTTAAGTCTCCAATTTACTATGTCTCTAATTCTTTACTGTTTATCACAATGCAGAAAGCTGAAAATACAAACTTGATGATTAAATCACTGACAGACAATACATCTCTTACATCAAACAATATAAATAACTAGACATACAGAATCATCATCGCCACCATTTTACAGTCATATTCCATAATTGTCTGATGGCAGCACCTCATTGTTGCATAGTCTTGTAACCAATCTCTTCAGGTTCTTATCTGAGATCATTTATAACAACCTCTCCCAATGCTATTCTTGGCCTACCCTTACCTCCCCTTTCCACATTCAAACTCCTGCACCTCTTGATCCAGTTGGTCTCGTCCATACTTTCCACATGCCCAAACCATCTCAGCCTACCTCTAAGTAGAACTTCATCAATACTTTCAATATCCTGTTGCTCTCTTTGCTCTGAACAGGATTTCCTATCTTTCATTACCACAATATACAAACATCTCACCATTCTCATTTCAGCTTGCCATACATCACACTTCTCATGCCAGTTGCATACATCTTACCTTTCATACAAATAGAAGGCCTAGTTAAACTTCTTCCAGCCACTTTTGACTTGCAACTGAGCTAGCTTCAGCACCACCTCCAGCAGTGACCAACTCAACATCACCAGCACATGATATATCCCTAATGTGGAATTTTTCCAGCCTTACTTAGGCTATATACAGTACAAGTCCTAAAATCCGAATGCCAGAAATCCGGACTTTTCGAAAACTAATTTTTTTTTTTTTTTTTTAGCGGGCTTTTGTGTGTATGTGCGCATGCGTGAGCGCCACAGCGACAACATACCGTATATACTCGTCTATAACCCCCCCCCTCGTTTATAGGTCGACCCTGATTTTTTTACCAAGAAATCGTTAATTTATGATATTCCTCGTTTATAGTTCGACCCACGTTTTTGAGGGTAATGGAACAACAAAACCTTCTGTAAAAACACTCTACGTCCTATAAACCGAGGCTCCCTGTGCCTGAAACACGAGTGCCAAAGGCAAATTGTTTACTATTTATTATTACGACACTACACTGAAACGCGGGTAGTTTCAACAAAAATATCGTATATTTCCATTCAAATATTTATTCAAGTCAATTAGGAGGGAATATTATTGTAATACAACAGTTTTTTAACTAAACCATTCGAAAAGCGATTACGGTAACATCTTTTGAACGAAAGAAAGCGAAAGTCATTGTTTTCGTCACGATTTTATCCCACTTTCCACTGTAATGCGTACGTAATTTCAGCAAAAATATTACATTTCCGTGAATGTATTATATCAAGCACAGTATGAATAGAATATCATTGTAATATAACAGAATTTTAACCGAAACCTATTAAGAAAACGAGTAACATCTCAAGAACATCGGAAGCTTAGGTAAAGTCTTTTGTTTTCGTCATGTATTTTATCCTATTTTACATTGAAATACATCACTTTTCAGCAAAACTACTATTTATTTCTGAGAATATATTCATTCAGGCGCAGTTTAGGTAAAATATACGTGTGATGTAATAGTTTTTAAACTGAAAACGATTCGAAAAACACATACCCTCTTGCCCTGTTCAAGGAGAGGACTGGGAGAAGCTGTTTGGTGCTGCAGATGATGACAAGGAAAATGATTTTGATGGATTTTAATGAAAATATTCAGTAATATGGTATCGTAGTATTTATTCAAGTCAATTAGGATAGAATATTATTGTAATACAACAGTTTTTTAACTGAAAACCATTCGAAAAGCGATTACGGTAACATCTTTTGAACGAAAGAAAGCGAAAGTCATTGTTTTCGTCACGATTTTATCCCACTTTCCACTGTAATACGTACGTCATTTCAGCAAAAATATTACATTTCCGTGAATGCATTTTATCAAGCACAGTATGAAGAGAATACCATTGTAATATAACAATATTTTGAGTCCTACTCTTTCCATTTACAGAGTACTGTACAAGCCCATAATAATGGCTCCTAAAATAGATAAACTTCGTTGTGTGAAGAGAAAGAAGAACACGTTGAAATTGAGTGACAAACTTGAAATAATTAAGAAACTAGAACGTGGTGTGAGCAATACTGTTCTAATGGAAACATACGACACTGGAAAGTCTACAATTTATGATATAAAAAAGGCAAAGAATAAAATTCTAGAATTCACAGCTTTTTCATTGAAACTGCTCGTTTTGATAAATGAAGCATGCTATATTTGCTAATGAATAAACTATCAAAATGTACCTGTTCATCTCTTCTTTATTCCTCCTTAAATTTGAATTTTAAAAGTACTGCCTGAGAATCCGGAAAATCCGAAAATCCGGACCGACCCAATCCCCAAGCAGTCCGGATTTTTGGACTTCTACTGTAATTACCTGCATATACAGCACACTTGAATTCAGCAAGATTCTGCTATCTGCCATTTACACCAATGTACCTCTTGTGTACCCATCTTCCACATTCACTGCACATTATTGAGTTGCCACCAACACACAACTTACAGACAAAATATGGCCATTTTCCACTTACCAACACAAGTTCTTCACCCATGCCACAAAACACTATTTTTGTTTTTGCCATATTCTCTCCCATACCCTTCCATTTCTTAAATTTGACTTGTTACGAACCCTCCACCCAGCACTCTGGCCGCCATCTATTGTCCTGATCTACCTACCCAGCACCACGAGCAACGCCATCTAGGGACGAGACACGAGTATGACTCGTCTTAGTTACCACTCCGAGGTTTCCCTTCTCCCTATCCTGGTTGTTGCGTCACCTCCTCAGTCTTCTTTGTCAGCTCCAATTCGAGGAGAGGACTTGGCTCTGGGAAGTGACCACAGGATCATCTATCCTCTAAACCTACGTGCAGTGACTACCTACCGTCTTCTACAATACTCAGCCTTACTCGTCAGCCATCTCAGCTCCTCACTTAAGTACTATTATCCTGTATTAACTCCCCCACGTCCACTTGCTTCGAGATTGTTTTATGTTTATTAATATGTATATACTGTTAATGTTTAGGTTAAGTTTGGTTAAGGGTAATTTATAAGCTGAATATTTTGTTAAGGGATTTATGGTACTCTATTATATACAACGAAAACTCGCATCCTTTGTCTACCCTTTTATAGTCCGATTGTCTTTGTTTTTTTTATTGTTGTTACCTGTTGGGATCTGGGTAGACGTATAACTATATTCTAAATCCCCAACTCGTAACAAATGGCGTGACAGGACCGACCTTAAGTACCATATTCCTTCCCCTCCCTTGTTACTCAGTGTTAATTATTCCTCCCAGTCACTGTTCACAATTGTTTCACGGTAGTTTAAGTTTCCTTCATATGTGTGTGCATATATTGGTATTATCGTATAGTAAGAGTGACAGACGTAGGATATTAGGTTCCAAGTGTCATAAGGCTTACCTGTTATTACACGTGGCAGTCGTGTAGTAAGTCTTATCGAGTGTTGGGAAGAATCCGGATCTGTTTAATGCCGTACCCACACTCCAGAGTAGGTTGTTCCATAGTCACTAGTTTACGGTGAAGTGATATCTTGGGACGCCCAGCTCTACCAGGACCCCATAATTATAAAGCCTCAATTATTGTTCTTCTCATTATCTCATTCAGGGTCAATCCTTACCATTTATCAGGGTTGTTAATCCGGATCTTTATATTAATGCGTGTCACGCCCTACCTCTTTCAAGTATATCAGGGTTGTTAATCCGGATCTTTATATTTATGCATCATCGCCCTACCTCTTTCAAGTCTCTTATCCTTATCTAAGGATCTTCTCAGAAGAACAATAATCATAGTGTATAATTTCCTAGGTATAACTTGGATTTAGTTTTAGGGACTTTCTGGTTATCCACTGCATTGATATTTTCTAGGGTTATCCACTTATCTTATCTTTGGACCATTAGTTAATTTATCCTATTTTTTTCTTAACAATGGCCACCTCAGGTTTTGATCTCCAGGATTTTATTGAAAATCCTTCCGTAGTAAATTACGTGTTAATATCCTGAAGAAAGAATGGAAAGAAATAGCCAACTATTATAATATCCCATTTTCACAGCAACTGACTAAGGAAATGTTAAAAATCATGTGATTGAAGTGCTGGTTCAACATGAAGTTTTAAAAGAATCCGCTGTTGACAGATTAACGCCCATGTCCAAGAAACTTCAACCACTATCCACCACCCCTCCTCACTCAGAAGTTGCTTCAGGTCTGGCTAGCCCTCAAGAAAAAACACAACGAATAGACGCCTTGGAACTAGAACGAGCTAGGTTCGAGTTCCAAATCAAAATGAAAGAACTAGAGTTGGAACAGGCCAAGTTGGAGAAGGAGGCCAAGTTGGAGCAGGCCAAGTTGGAGCAGCAGGCCAAGTTGGAGCCTGAAGAAAGGTCGGAACAGGCCAAGTTGCAGCATGAAGAAAAGTTGGAACAGGCCAGGTCGGAACAAGCCAAGTTGGAGCAGGAGGTTAGACTGAAAGAACTACAGGTAAGAGAGATAGAAGTCACCTTAACATCGGAGTTTAGATCAAAAGAAGTGGCATTAAGAGAGAAACTAGCTGCTTTTAACCCTGCCTACTGCTTCTTCCCTTGTTCGGGTTTGATGAATCCGATATGGGCCCGGGTCATTTAGGACTTTTGAGAAAATAGCAGGAAGAATGAGTGGCCAAAGGACCAGTGGGTGTCAGTGTTAGTTCTAAATTATATAGTAAGGCTCGTAGAAGGTTTATAACTGTTTAGACCAGACTGATGACTATGATAGCGTAAAGAATATCCTCACCTGCTTATGCTATCCGCCAGATGGATACCGGCCAGAAGTTTACGTAAACTAACCAAACCATTTTCCCACACCTTTGTTGAGGTTTGCTCAAGAAAAGCTTAGGTTTTTTAAGAAGTGGTTAGAGGCTACAGAGACCTCCACATTTCAGGATTTGTTAAATGTGGTAGTCCTGGAGGAGTGGAAGAGCAAGATACCATTTCACATCTTGACGCATGTGGAAGAGCGTGGAGAGGTTAATTTAGGGACGTGCGGCTGAGCTGGCTGATGCGTACGCCTTGCTGGTGGAGTCACTGTGCCGTAGGGAACGTGGTACTTTCCGACATGTTAGGTCCTCCTCTGATGATAACCTTGGGGGCGTGAGTGGTAGGTCGAAAGGTCCCACACCTACCCCCCCTGATGCAACCAAGTTTACTTGTTCTTACTGTAAAAACCCAGGCCATACGATCCAGACTTGTAAACACCCAAAGTGTCGAATTGCTAAAAGTAGTTCCCTGGATCCCAAATCCAAACCAATAGCAACCACCAATGTGGAAAGGCCCCATCAGGATCTCTTCTCTTCATTCACCTATGAGGGAAAAATTTCAATCATAGAGGGGTCTCGTTCTTTCCCTATTCGTATACTACGTGATACGGGCGCAGCACAATCTATCCTCCTGTTTAACGTCATTCCTGATATATCTACCGCATTTACTAATGAGAGTGTTCTAATTTCGGATCTCTCATCCCATTCTTCCTATCCTTTAGCTAAAGTGCACCTCCAATGTCCCTTGATTACTGGGGAAGTGCAAATAGCCATAAGGAAAGACCCAATGCCTGTGTGCGGCATTCATTTATTATTGGGTAATGACTTGGTAGGAGATCTAGTGGTTCCTAACATAAAGACAGTCGACTCTCCCTTACCTGTCAACTCCACCACTGACCTTAAAGAAACTATTCCTCATCTTTTCCCATCTTGTGCTGTCACCCGGTCACAGAGTGTGCGAAGTGGGCCCTCTTCATCTGAAACCACCTCCAATATCTTACTACCCACAGACAATCTGTACAATAAGACCATTAGTAGGGAGGAGCTCATTACAGCCCAACAATCTGATCCATCTTTGTTCAAACAGGTGATGAAAGACCCCAGTGTGGACCATTGTACATCTTCGGCTTACCACCCACCGTCCCAAGGTTGCTTGGAACGGTTCCATCAAAACTTTCAAGTCGATGCTAATAAACTATCTCCCCTCAACTATATAGTCCATACTCCTGATCGCAGAAAAGATTCACAACTTGTTCACATTAATCTCATGAAACTTTACCATTCCAGGCAGTCAGAGGAAGACATCCCAGAGGCTATAAGTCAACCTGTATTGCATACGGTTTTGTCAGGGCCGGAGCCGGAGACAGATGACATGGACCTATTGGAGAATTTAGACTTCCCTCTACCTAAAGAAAACCCTACTAACAGTCACATACTCAACAACTTGGATGAGTATTTTTCTGTTCTGAATCCATCTCAAGCAAAAGATCTCACTAAGTTATTATCAACATTTCCTAAAGTCACATCAGACCTCCCAGGGTTTTGCAATATGCTTAAACATGATATTAAGCTAATCTCAGATGATGTACAACCCATTAGGCAATCAGCCTATCGACTAAATCCACACAAAAAAGAGATTATGAAAAAGGAGGTAGATTTTTTGTTAAAACATAACTTAGCTGAGCCTAGTACCTCCCTGGGCTTCACCTTGCCTTCTCATTTCAAAACCCGATGGCACTTTTCGTTTCTGTACCGATTATAAGTAAAGTGAACCAGGTCACTGTCTCAGACTCCTACCCTTTACCTTTGATTGAGATATAATAGACAGCATAGGCTGTGCCAAATTTATCAATGCAGTGGACTTATTGAAAGGATATTATCAAGTGGGACTCACGGATAGGGCCACAAAATAATCACCGGCATTTATAACTCCATTTGGTCTTTTCAATATTTGGTTATGGCGTTTGGCTTTTCTACAATGCTCGGCCACATTCCAGAGGGCCATCAACTTCCTAATTCAGGACCTAGGTGGGACGTTCGCCTACCTGGATGACCTGGTGGTGGTGTCGGACAGCTGGGACGAACATCTGGTGCGTTTGGAGATACTGTTTGCACGACTGCAAGAGACTGGATTCACCATAAACCTGGCTAAATCTGCTTTTGGCCGGGCCTCTGTGATTTACCTGGGACACATCGTTGGGCATGGTATGGTGAGACCCAAGGATGCAAACGTTAGAGCCATCTTGTCCTTTCCCACTCCAAGGACGAGGAAGGAACTCATGCGCTTCCTGGGGATGTGCGGCTACTACCGTCGGTTCTGCAGTAACTTCTCCAGCGTGGCCGGACCCCTCACAGACCTTACCAGTTCTGCGGTCCCTTACATCTGGAACCAGAGGTGCGACCAGTCTTTCCACCGCCTCAAAGCCTTCCTTGCCTCCAAGCCTGTAGTCCACCCCCCTGACTACACCTCGCCCTTCCCTCTGCAAATCGACGCTAGTGGTGTCGGAGTGGGGGCTGTGCTCCTACAACCCGACCCAACCACTGAGTGTTCTTCACTTACTGTGGCATATTACTCGCCAAGTTTGAAAAAACATCAGACCAACTACTGGAAACCATAGAAGGAGGCCTTGGCTCTGGTGTTGGCAATAAAGAAGTTTGAATGTTACCTCAGTCTTGCCCACAAACAACCCTAGTCTTCACCGACCATAACCCACTGACGTTCATCCAAACCAACAAGACCTCCAACCAGCGAATCCTCCGCTGGGCTCTCCTCACCCAGCCCTATAATCTACAAGTCCGGCACATAAAGGGGGTCGACAACCTGATTGCAGACTCCTTATCCCGAGCTCCAGTGGAAATGCAGCAGCTACTCTCCAGACGCACCAGTTGATCACCTCCTTCGCGCCAGCGCTACGGAGGTCTTTGGAGGGGGGGTGTTACGAACCCCTCCACCCAGCACTACGAACCACGCCATCTATTGTCCTGATCTACCTACCCAGCACCCCGAGCAACGCCATCTAGGGACGAGACACGAGTATGACTCGTCTTAGTTACCACTCCGAGGTTTCCCTTCTCCCTATCCTGGTTGTTGCGTCACCTCCTCAGTCTTCTTTGTCAGCTCCAATTCGAGGAGAGAGGACTTGGCTCTGGGAAGTGACCACAGGATCATCTATACTCTAAACCTACGTGCAGTGACTACCTACCGTCTTCTACAATACTCAGCCTTACTCGTCAGCCATCTCAGCTCCTCACTTAAGTACTATTATCTTGTATTAATTTCCCCACGTCCACTTGCTTCGAGATTGTTTTATGTTTGTGTATATGCCATATACTGTTAATGTTTAGGTTAAGTTTGGTTAAGGGTAATTTATAAGCTGTGAATATTTTGTTAAAGAGTTTATGGTACTCTATTATATACAACGAAAGCTTCGCATCCTTTGTCTACCCTTTTATAGTCCGATTGTCTTTGTTTTTATTGTATTACCTGTTGGGATCTGGGTAGGCGTATAACTATATTCTAAATCCCCAACTTCGTAACAGACTATAATTTCCTTAACCCTTAGACCCCAGGTGATGTTCCAGAATGTCCGACCAGAGCGCCCCGGGTGACATTCCACAACGTCCACCTATTCCCGCCACTTTTTTTTTATTATTATTTTAGGAAAAGTTGATTTTTTGTTGATTTATCCCCACGCAGAGGGGTACTGCCAGCAGCACCCTAACCTGGGGCTTAAGGGTTAATACAATGTACTATCAACATTAAGCTGTCAGCACACAATAACTCACAGGGCAGACCAGCCATCAAAATAGTGCTTCTAACATCATGATAAACTGAAGATAGCCAGAACCTTGATGAACCTCAACTCTCACCTCAAATTTCAAAATTCCTCAAAATTTACTCATACAATGTCATAACCACTCGAACAAGACACTTCTTGACCCCTAACTTTCTCACTGCCCACTGCACTACCTCACTTGATAGTACCCTCTCAAACGCCTTCTCTACTCGTAAGTCTACAAATACAAAGTACAGCTCCTTTCTTTCCTTAGGTATTTCCCTTGAAGTTGCCTGACCATAAAAATTGCCTGTAGTTAGCCCTCTGCCTGTCATGAACCCAAACTGCAGAGTATATACATATATATCACTTGTCAATTTCTCAATCACTCTATCCACAACTTTCATAACTTGGTGTAACAGCTTCAAGTGATGTTCAAGTACATCACCTTTTCCTTTGTAAGCATTTACAATCACACTATTTAGCCATTAAGCTGTAACAATACATACCTTCCCTACATAAATCAATTCAGTTACCATCATCTAATGTTTTCAATGTTTCTGCAACTATTCCAGAGCTACAGCAGCTTTTCCGCTCCTCACCACCACAAATTCAGGTGAAATTAAAATGCCACTGCCAGATGACTTCCACGACTTAGGTGGATTCTTAAGTAGGTGCAAAATTCAGTTGTATCAAAAATCCTATTATATTTGTGGCTATAATAAATATTACAGACCAACATCATCTTGGTGCATAATCATTTCTTTGGTTATTCAGATTTTCAGCATGAAACTTACCAGAGATGGATCTTGAGCGTGATTTTGAAGGTGATATGACACTTAATCCACTATAACGGTTAGGTGAAGGTTCCCGAGAAGTGCCTGTGGAGCGTGGAATGCCACTTCTGCGGCGACTACGACCTAAAGTGCCAGAGTCTCCAGGTGATGCGTATGTAGCATAACTAAGTCGCGATGATGGAGATCCACTTCGGCTGCCAGCTGTATGGAGTTTTGGAAAAATTAAAACGTTAAAACAAAAGGAATTGTAAAATAGAGAAATATGAATCAACCTTTATGGTGCGATATTCTCACTTCTCAATTTATTCTAGGGTTACCAAATCTGATACTGTACCACGAAGAGCTGACTGTAGGAAATATAACCATAGAGCATAATTATGAGAAATGATAAAGACCCACTGAACAAGAGTGAAACCAATATGAAATACCGGAATAAGAATATTTGTGGAAGGGTGTCAAAAAAATAAATTCTGTATTAGCTACCCTCCTGTGTAGCTTGTACAGGTATCCTTGGTGGTGATGAATGTACTGCCCATATGGCTTATAAAACCCAAAATGAAGGTCAACATGAATCTTCTGAAATCTAGCTAATTGTACAGCAACTCACTACTTTTATACTTATGCCCTGACAGTTAATGTGGGAATTGTTGAGAATCAAATGATTTCCCCTTTCAACAATTATGTGAGAGATACATAAGCACATACGAAAGTTTGGGAGCAAATTTGTGTCAAAGAAGACACTGTGAGGGAGTTCACCAGGATGCAAAAAATCATGGCATTTATATATACAGTGATCCCTCGGTTAACGAAATTTCGGTCAACGAATTACCTTCCATAAGAATCTTCAATTCGGTTAACGAAAAAGATTTGGTTAACGAATTCCTTACGAATTCCTCTCAACATGTTTTCGCTTGCTCACCGGCTGGAATATTAGTCCGCCAATACAGTAATCTGTTCTAGGGCTTAAATTCGTTCCCATTTGAGTAAATATCAAGAAGATTGTACTATTCAATAATTTTCAAGTTTTATATTAAATTTTTTAGTCATTTTAACAATTATTTAACATAATTGAAGTACAGGAAACTAGTTTTTAGTGCGCCAAACAGCTACTTGACTCACCCAGCATGGTGTCGGTTTGTCTCTGCTCAGTGGAGGTAACATCTTGCTTGAGACTCTCTTGAACATAAACTATTTTTTACGTTTTTACAGTACAATTATTGGTCATTTTGAAATTTATTTTACATATTGACAATATATAGTGCAGTGCAGTGTTGATTTAAAGAAAATAATCTTGAA
>NW_024753828.1:1007360-1102360 GCF_018991925.1 Homarus americanus | reverse complement strand
CACTTCTTGCATCAACAGATTCAACAGATACTACAGCAAATTACAGCCTTACACAAACCCCAAGGCTATGGCAACACAAACTATCAAATATGCACAGAACATCATCTACCCCTGCCTGTGAATCAACACTTTCTAAGGATCTCTATTAGCAAAGATAACAAGGTGAAACATAATGGTGTGGTTCAAAGGATATTCCTCTTTTACTATAATAATCTAAATATAACGGTTTGGCCCTGAAAAAGTGTTTCATTGCAGAGCCATTGAGGGACGACTCCAGTATAATGCCCATCAAATCCTATGGGCATAGGCACAGGGAACTTTAAAGAGACTGGAGCTAACCCAAAGGTTAGTCAACTCACCCAAAGTGACCCTAACCCAAAAAAGGGATGTAAGGAGGACTTATTACCACTTAAGGATGGGAGCTGACAAATTGTGAAGCTGGCCAGCTGTTACAAAACCTATTCATCATCTGAATGACCCTGTCATAAGGCAGGGTTACAGCATCAAACCTCACTTCCAGCAAAATTCCTAAGACATCCTGAAGAGGGTGAATAGGATCCAATTTATCCCTCCCTGACTTGGTTATAAAATAGGTATTCAGGATCAAGCCATTTTCATAACCTGACATCAGTTAGAAATGACTCGTGTACCAGAAAGAAGCTGTGAAAAGGTGAGAGGTAAACAGAAGCTCCAAACTCTGTACAAGTTGCACCTCAAAATGGAAGTTGACTCTGTAACAATGCACTAAGTAATAAGATATGGCATTCACACTCCCTGTGAAATGCTGCTCTCGTGTTATCCTGGTCATCACGCAACCATTATCTATTCCAACACTTAAATGTTAAGTCTATTGGGTCCACAGGAAAATTTATCAAGTAAGTCATCAGAAACACTCGAACAAGATACCAATTAATAGAAGACAATATTAACCATGAATTCCAGACCAGAACAACCCAAACAAATCTAACCTACACAAGACAGTACATCCAATGTTTGGATTTTCTATGAATAGCTCTCCCATGTTTTCTACACTAACACAGAAAAAGTGCATAGTAAGACTTATAAAGGAGATATAAGTTCCATGTACTATCAAACCCAAATAGTGAACAACAGAGAGTACCCCCTAACTATTTCTGGAGTCATGCTACCCAATCCTAGCATGTAGCCCGCTAGGAGAAAAATCCAATAGTTAAAACTGACTGCCATGTGGGTTGTGGATACAGAACACTAGATACTACAGCTCCCATTTATCAATTCACCAACTGCCACCTGATTTGGTTGTTAACACAGACAAACACTTGTAAAATGAAAAAAGCAGGGAAAATCCAACGACACTAAGAATTTTATAACCCTTGAAGAGCAATAAGGAAATTCAATCCCTGTTAAGTTAGGAAATAAGCTATACCTCCTGATTACATGTAAGCATTATTTCTGCACATGCCATAATTATGGGAGAAAGCAAAATGAAGTCTGAATTCTATGAACTCATTCAACTTCAATTACGGTTCAATTCATCTTCAAGTTAGCAAAGTTCATTTAAGATACAAAGTTAAAAAAAATATAAGCTTCTAAAAGAGGATTCAGAATAAAATATCCCTTAATTAATTACAAAATTAAAAATGAATATACTGTAAACTAGCTTTATAGCCAAAGCTAAAGCCACTGTTAGGTTACCACATGTTTAATACAAGGTACTTCTGTTTTCAAGTAAGTGCCAAGAAGAGAAAATGTGAATGATCAGATATCCTTTTCTTTATTGTAAAAATCAGAGCTTTCTTGTTCTGATTCATCAATATAAACCTTGTTAACTGAAAATAACTTTAGTTTTGGGAAATGTTGGAATTCAAGGAGGATGGAGTGGTGTAACATACACACTTGCTAATTCCTACAGCCCCTTTATTTTACAGGGATAAACTGTTGAACAATAGACTTGGGATAAATTAATATACTGTAATGCCCATATCTTGAATAATCTGTTAGTGCTACTTTAACCATAGTACAGTACAGTATACCCCTTAATCTCAACAAGACTGGTGCATATCTCTGAATCTCAGATCTTCCTATTAACTCCCGGTTATTAACTAATGAAAAGTAACTTTCTCAATTACACAGGAAACAGAAATTCCAATTTAAGCAATATCATGGTTGCATCCAGAAACTATAATATATACCAACAACCTGTTCACTTGAAACCCTGTCATTTTTTAGGGTTCATATACTGTACATCAAAATACTCTAAAGCTTCTTAAACAATAAAATGAAATAAACTTTATCAATTTTACTGTTGTCATTATTGCACTACAACTAATTTTGTTAAAAATTTCAACACTCCGATGTTAGTTGAACTGACAAGACTGTTAGAAGATATAAGATTGTTATGGGGACTACTTACGCAGTGATGCTCCAGAGCCCACCTTCAGTCTCTGGGACTGGGCATACTGTGAACGAGCTTGTGCACGCCTGGCGGCCTGCAGATCAATGGCACTGTTGGACCGGAAGTTGTTCGTTGGAGTGAGGGAAGGGGCGGGGGAATCTGGGGAATCTTGTGGGCGGTGAGAGGCAGGGGTAGGGATAGCGGATCGCCGAGTGCTACTGTGGGACAGCCTTGATGATGGTCCTGAAAGATTTTCCGTACTTCCAGTTGTTGATGAGGATCGTGACCACCCTTGACGTGTGCCAGCTGTTGACATGAGACCAGCGAAGAACACGCACACAGTCCACGACAGCGTATGCGCAACATCCAGGCACACACACAAGCCACAGAAGTGGTGTAGTTCAGGTGGGAAGGAATGGGGGAAGCAAGCAAAGGCCAAGCATCAGCTGTGTGTCAAATGCTTGCCAGTTGTAAACACTAATGTACTAATAACACAACCCCAATAAATCAATTCATACAAAAATCATGAAAAAACTACAGAACGCACACATGCGTAGAATGAAGTACTAACAATAAATAAAAATTCTATAAATGTGTCATAACTCATAACCCTACCCAAATATTATGTTATGTACACACACATGCAAAAAATAAAAATCGTTCAATGCTAAGTGAGTCCTGCAGCAAAATTTATGTATGCAACTAAATAAACTTGCATTCATTGAACAAAAGACTACCACAATAATGTTTTTCATAACCAATCTTAATGAGCCTTTCCTTGCACAACTGAAGATTAAAGAAGTTGAAAAAAAGAAAAGAAAAGAACGTACATTAATGCCTATTGAGAAGCATTACAAAATTTTATGCATATGAGTAACATTAATGAACTATTACCTTTTACATAAACTGTGCTTGAAATTAATATATGCTATTTTCATATACTGTAGTTTGATACAGGTCGAATATTCAATATCCTTAAATAAAATATAAATTGCTGCAAGAATCTCTACTTCCAGTAGTTTAAAGAATGAATGTTTTACTGCAAATATCTCCCTACCTTAACCTGTGTTATTTACCATTACTTACCTTGAAGAAAGGCAATAATAGAAGAAAAACTTCTAAAATGGTGTAATACCTTATAAATCAAACTTTCTATGCCCTAGATACTGCACATTGCAAGATGAGCCTGTGTGAGCCCTAGAAAAGTCGCATCAAATCACTGGTGTTTCCACCAAGCTGAATCATTAATTTCAAATACATACAGTATTATGGCCATAACATAAAATACATCCACCAAGTACTCTATGTTCAGAGTATGTACCGGTAACTGTAAATAATTGCAAATTGATGTTAAAATGATGCGATTTTTCCATTCTCCCATAATGATTTATTTTTCCAACTACCAGTACAGAAAACCAAACCTTATGGGAAGACTAATTTTTGACTCAATTGGCAATCTTGTCATGTGAGAGGGCAGCTAATTCATACCTGATTTACTATGGGAGTTGTGCAGTGACTGTGATGAAGAGGAGTTAGACATAGTACTTATTTCACCCTGGAGCATCTTCTTGTAGCTTGGGTCAAGGGAGTTCAGCAATTTGTCTGCCTCATCCTTGAAATGGTCCGCAAAGCCCCAATATGCTCTGTAAGATTATATGTAGATAAAATTTCATTCAGATATTTCTATATGCATACCCATGAAAATTAAAGAAATAACAAATGGAATAACTGGACAAATTAATATATACAAGTACTGTACAGTATACTTGCAGAGGTAAATTGTTTCTAAAAAAAACATTGGCATATGTACAAAAAATACTTAATACTGTATTAAACAAGGAAAAAAACTGCTACAAAGAGTATATTTTAAGACACTGTTACAGAAAATATTAATGAACAGAAAGCACATAAAAGCAAGGTGGTTTTTGCCTTTAAAGTGGAACGGAGGACATGAAATCTAGATGGACTAACAAAACAGGTATACATTCTGGAACTCACTTTCTTGAGAAAGCTCGAGCTTCTGGGTCTGCATCTGTAATTCCTCTCTTTATGCTGTCAGCAAGATTTGCAACATGCTTCTCCATAGAGTGCGTGGGCCATGTATGTACAAGTTGATCTAACACCTCAAACAACACTTTTCGGATCTCTCTGTTCTTGCTGGCCAAATCTCGTAAAAGAATGGGGATCAATTTGTGGTGGTGAGTGTTTTGTATGATAAACCTAATTGTGACAATACCAGATGATGCCATTACCTGAAAAAATACAATATCTTCTTAGATTTTGGGAATAATGATAATATGTAGCTTTTTATTAGTAATTTCTAACTTCTTATTATAAATGGTCAGTGCTAATTACAATATATATATATATATATATATATATATATATATATATATATATATATATATATATATATATATATATATATATATATATATATATATATATATATATATATATATATATATATATATATATATATATATATATATATATATATATATATATATATATATATATATATATATATATATATATATTTTATTTTATTTTTTTTTTTTTTTGTTATACATTACTTACCTTAGCACTATTAGGTATTAAATTAATAAGACTTGGCAGGAGAGTTTCACACAAATGATCAACTTTATGATGCAGTTCTTGAGACATATATGCCACAGTGATACAAGCTTCTCGTACCACCTGTGACCTGTAAAGGAAGAAGTGCTACCTGTTAGTAACTACATACACTGCAATATTTAGGACATGTATACATACTTTAATAAATTACAGTAATAGTACTAATACTAATGAGAGAGAAATTCTGTACAAAGTACAGTAACTTCCTTTAAGGAGTGTTGAGTACCGTATATACTCGTGTGTAGTTCAAGTTTTTAAGACCAAATTTTTAGGCAAAAAATTGGGGGTCGACCTCTACATGCGTAATAGTTTTGTTAGGTTGAACCCATGCATGATGCGAAGGGCGAGGAGCAACTTTTAGCTTCAGACATGAAAAATATTTACCATTTACCGCCAGTAAACAATGGAAATGTAAAATATGTACCAATTAGTAATGAAAAGTTGTGCAGTTCCTTCAGCAAATGAAGCTCACCAACTTACAATCGGCTAAATTACCTTACAATGTGCTTTCAGTAGTCTATGTTGAAGTTCTTAGCACAGGCTAACTTATCATATCATATACGGTATCACAGTTCTCATTGATCTACAAAAAATACCGGTAATAAAAACCTTTTCGATATTTCACACTTAATATAATACCCGGTAATCTACTTCAACCTCCTATTGTTTACAACGACGTATGACGCACCACCAGCTGTTGCGTATCAGCTAGACGGTACACGTGTTTTTCGAATCGTTTTCAGTAAAAAAACTGTTACATCACATGTACAGTGGGGTATGCTATAACGAACGGATCCTACTACGAATATTCCTATAACGAACGGTTTTACCTATAGAATTGAGAATGCTATAATGAACGAAACTCCTACAACGAACATTATTTAAAAAAAAATTTTTTTTTTTTTACTAATTTATTGTTTTTGTATTACAAGTATTAATGATATTCTTCATTTCAGGGGTTTAGATGCATATTTATGCACTTTTTACAATTTTTACAATTTTATATTATATTTTTCAGTGTTAAGTGGTTGCATTTGGGGGCCTGGAACGGATTAATCCTATAACGAACGAATGCTATAACGAACAAGGTTCTAGAACCAATTAGATTCGTTATAGCATACCCCACTGTATATTTTACCTTAACTGTGCCTGAATGAATATATTCTCGGAAATAAATACAGTAGTAGTTTTGCTGAAACGTGATGTATTTTAATGTAAAATAGGATAAAATACATGACGAAAACAAAAGACTTTACCTAACCTTCCGATGTTCAAGAGAAGTTACTCGTTTTTTTAATAGTTTTTGGTTAAAATACTGTTATATTACAATGGTATTCTATTCATACTGTGCTTGATATAATGCATTCACGGAAATGTAATATTTTTGCAGAAATGACGTACGTATTACAGTGGAAAGTGGGATAAAATCGTGACGAAAACAATGACTTTCGCTTTCTTTCGTTCAAAAGATGTTACCGTAATCGCTTTTCGAATGGTTTAGTTAAAAAACTGTTGTAGTATTACAATAATATTTCCTCCTAATTGACTTGTATAAATACTTGAATGGAAATATACAATATTTTTGTTGAAACTACCCGCGTTTCAGTGTAAAGTGTCGTAATAATATATGGTAAACAATTTGCCTTCGGCACTCCGTGTTTCAGGCACGGCGAGCCTCAGTTTATAGGACGTAGAGTGTTTTTACTGAAGGTTTTGTTGTTCCATTACCCTCAAAAACGTGGGTCGACCTATAAACAAGGAATATTATAAATTAACGCTTTCTTGGTCAAAAAATCAGGGTCGACCTATAAACGAGGGGGGGGGGGTTATAGACGAGTATATACGGTATATAAAATGATAAAAGTATACCTGCATAATTTATAGAATTTAAAAGAACTTTTTCATTTATATACCTGAGGTCTTTGACACACAACTGCATGGCAGGTTCTAGTAGGCGGAGATGGGGATAGAACTCTTCATAACTAGGGGCACCGGCAATTAACACACTTCGTAATTTCTTCAGCTGTATCAAGAATGGAAAAATAATTACCATTTCCTATAAGACTTACAGTAGAGTATTTACCAACTTACAAGAGTACATCAACTGATTCACAAGCTGCCACACTAATTTCTCCAAAGCTCAAAGGAGTATTAACCATAGAACTGATAACTGAATTTCACACAATACAGTACTGTACAGTATCTAGAAACCCAAATGTGAAACCTTATCCACAATTACCAGGTATATGGCACTACATTTCCATTTAGGCTTTGCCAGATGTAAAGATGCACTTGTTTATGCTGTGGGTAGTGTTCATAGAAAAGGCTTGTAGTGAATTAGTGAAACTGGAATAAATGAAGAAATTTTTCATGTACCTAATTTGAGTAATATATTCACACTACTGAATAGTTATTTGCTAACTTCATCATCATTAACATTTTATGGCCATTTTCCACACCTGTGTGAGTTGGTCATGATTACCCGATGGCAGTTGTTGGGTAAAACCACCAGGGAATGGACACAGCTCTAGGCCATCAGGCATGTTGAAGCAAAGTTTTATGGCTGGATGCCTTCCTAACACTAATCTATAGAGTGAGAACAGTTGCCAAGGCAGAGTTGCAACTACTTTAAGTAATGAGAGACAAAACACCTACCTCAACATTACAGCCTGTACTGTATATTAGTAATTGTGAAATGCAGGGCAAAACAGAAAGGGAATAGAATTTTAATAGATAATGTTCTGGCATGACTCTATACAGTGAGTTCTGCTATAACGCGTGTTTTGATAACGCGAATTTGCTCTTACGCGATTTATGAATTCGGAACAATATTTGTATAACGCGAACGCCTGTTTGCTATAACGCGATTTTTGCTTACTATTTCTCCAATTTTGTGGTATTAACTGTGATTATGGTAAAGAAGAATATCTCCAAAAAGCGTTCTGATGATAGAATTCCCGGTGATTATCGTAAAAGAAAGGATATAACACTTGAAGAGAAGCTCGATGTTATCAACCTCAAAATCACCCTTCTCCCCCATCAAGTTACATTCATATTTTTTCAAGGTAAAGTGTTACATTTACTGTATGATTTCATTATTAGATATGAATGTAACATTTATTTAGACTGTGCTATCCTTTGTGTTAGGCTAACTACTAAATTTTTTCGATTTCGAGTAATCTGCACCTAACCCTATTTTCTCCATAAGCCCTGTTATTTCTATTACGCGATTTTCTATAACACGATATTTTACAAGAACACAATTATCGCGTTATAGCAGAACTACCTGTACTGGCAATGATGCTTAGATGATGAGCCCCTGTAATATACAGTACAGTATATTGTTATATCATGACAATTCTCACAATATGAATATACTGTATATTTACAGTACAATAATTAAGCAGTTCACATTAAAAAAAAAAATTATATATATATATATATATATATATATATATATATATATATATATATATATATATATATATATATATATATATATATATATATATATATATATATATATATATATATATATATATATATATATATATATATATATATATATATATTTTTTTTTTTTTTTTTTTTTTTTTTAAATAAGAAAATGAGGTAAAGATATGAAAATAGGATGTAATTATTAGAAAAAAAGTATGGGGGCAGCATCAGTAAATAGGGGTAATTTGATTAAATTCTTGTGAATGATCTCACAATGTTTCATTTTTTAACAATTTTTTTTTTTAAACTTCATGACGATGTACAGGGTAACTGTTTTCAAAGTTTATACAGCATTTGTTTGAAATAAAAAAATAAGGTTGAAATTAAAAGTACTCTATGGTTTTCACAAATTTGGAAATTACAATTGCAATTTATTGCAATATAATTTTTATGACCAAAGCATTCAAATTTTTAGCAACATGCTTCCTTTTCCTCGTAGTGTTATGTTCTGATGAAGAAAAGAAGAAAGTCACATACTGTTTATATATCGTACTTTCTATTGTTCTATACTGTAACAAAATTCATATTGTTATTAACTCACAGTCTCTACTCTTTTGTCCCAATCACTGTTCGGGCTCGAAATGATCTCCCGAATTTTAGTTAGAGTATCCTCCAGTTCTCGAGTTGAGTAAATGGTGACCTTTGGAGCATCCTCAAATGAGGCAAAAAATGATGCTTCATCAACAGCACCTGCTGCAGCTGCAATCACAGGTAAAAATGTAGTACTTCCTTCTGCACTAAAATATGATATTATATAATATAATATAAAGTATACAAAGAGAGAGAGTGGGTGGGTGGGTGTGTGTTCTACAAAATCAGTAAAATACATTTTGTTAAACCAGTAATCAAAATCTTCAATGCAGTTTACTACATTTGATACATAAAATTTCATGATTTTGTACCCTGAAAGTTTAATGTTACAATACAAGATGATACATTAAATCCTCATTTTAACAAATTCTTCTTATATAAAGTAATTTTCAATAAAACTTAAATTATATCACTTCAGTTACCATACAGCTCTAGTGTCATGTACTGTATTAGGATAAAATAGAGGACAGAACTTTGATATCTCTTAACTACTTGAGTGGGTATAAAATGTTATGCATTTCAAGTTGCTCTCTAAGAGGAGCAATTCAGTACACTATAGGAGATGAAACAACCCACCAATAAGCACAAGTTTTTGTTAGTACCTGTATTAGAGGATGAGGAACCTATTCTCCCTCGACTGATGGATGGTACTCGCTTGACTGTAGTTCGTGGGCCCCCACCACCACTCTCCCCTGCTTTATCCATAAAAGCCCAACACAGTCAACATGCACACAGGGCAGAGGGAGCAGTGGGAGAGGACAACATAACAAGGGTTAGTACAGCACTCAACACAATTTTGTTTTATCAATACCTTCCTGCATATCATAACTGTACTTCAAACTGAGCAAGAAAGTGCTAAAGATGCTGTATTTTTATTTTATTTTATTTTCTTTTGCAGAGTTACCATTCAAGAAGTAAATGAAAAGGGTTGAAAAGATTCCTTTGAGGTTATACTGAGCTGGCAAACAGGAAAAACGTTGAAATTCTGCATAGTGTCTAAAGCACAAAGTCAAAACAGCCTCAAGTATTTTAATGATAAAACTGCACATACAAAACTAACTTTTCCGTACCATCAAAGTGATCATTGGAGTCACTAGATTTGTCTTAATACTGTACTGTAGTGACTCTTCACAATGCAAAATACTTTATGCCTGTTTTTAGGCTACATATTTAATTCAGCTGTACATCAATGTGAAGCCATAATAATTTCATGGAGATGTTATAAGAAAATCTAAAAGAAGCACTAAATTACAATGGGCTGAGGTAAGAGGCATCATTCAGCAACATTCTAACCAAATAGTACCGGTAACTCACGTGCATGCTGTATGTGCATTCACTGACTATTAAACACTATACTGTACCAGATATGTACATGTTTGGCCTACAGTATTTTAAATTGGTACAACTTCAAACTTGAACAAGACTACAGTATATCATGAGGAATGTATCCTACCTACCTTTGGGTTGTCTATCCCATTGATTGATTGATACATTCATTGAGATACAAAAAAAATACATCTCAAAGGGATGAAGTGACATAAGTGATCCCCACCACAGTCCAGGAATGTGCCTCTCAGGACTCATATAAATCCCTGATATAGATATACTGTATCTCATACAGTCAATTATACTACACAGTTATATTCTACACCTGTAGATGCTAGATGGACGATGTAATTTGAATCTTGTACAGCAGAAAACATTAAAATATGAATACCCTGTACTTGTAATACTGAATTACTTGATGTTCATAAACATCTTCAAATATGCAAACAACAACAAATTATAACAAACTAAGTTATTTCACCTGATAAAGATTAAACATTAAAACAATCATCAGTACTGTACCTAATATCATCTGCAATGGGTAGTGTAAATTTCAATCTATCAACATAATGTATGTAAATTAAATGTTAACCTATTACCATTAATTCATTAACTTACAGAAAAAAAATTATTATAGTATGTTTTGTTTTTGTAAAATGGTGATCTTATAAAGAGCTTCTAATATCATAAGTATGATGTGGAATATCTCACTACTCAGTTTAACACACGTCACACATTTTAGTATCAACCAGCTGTCAACGAGTTAGTTTGGTGCATCATGCAAAATCACAGAGTAGGTTTACCTCCAGTACTTTTGGGTGGGAGAGCAGCACCCAGGACGGATCTTCTGACGGGTGGAGCACTGCTGGCTCGTGACTTGCTGCCCCCTGACTTGACCTGCAAATCGTACAAATCCATTAACTGAATATTTCTGAAGGTGTGTAATATTATAAGACTAAAGGATAATTAAGAGATGCAGATACTGCATTCATCTCTATATACAGTATCATTTGTGTGGGAGACTCAAAATGTGAAATAAATCTCAACAATACAAAACATATTTTTTCCTAAAATTATTTTTCAAAATGATGTACAGTAATATGATTAAATCATTGAGTCTTTAAGGGGACTGGATATGGTTTATCAAACTATAACAAATGTACCAAGAAAAAGTAACAGGTTTCTGTAGAACTGGCAGAATCATATCCTTATCCAGGAATCAATGGTTACAACTACAGTACAGTATTCCTGTAAGCCACTGTGGTTATACACACACACACACATATAATTTGAAGCACAACCCACTGTCTTTGCTTGGGTGGGTAAAGAAAAGTCAGCAAGCACAAATATAACAAAAGCCGCTACTGCTGTCTTTTTCTTTCCATTCAAAATCAGTCTTTGATGATGATAGTGTTTTTACCGAGATCCAAAAACAGGCATAATACATGAAGCAATATGCACTTCATGATTAAAAAAAAAAAGGGGCATATATATCTGGTTAGCACACTAGGCTTAGTACTGTACACAGAAAGCATCAATATTAAACAACATAGAAATAAAGTACAGTACTGTACATACAGTATTGTACAATACTGTACAGTGTTTCATCACTTACAGCAACATGTTTTGCAGTTTTCCACAGAACACTGCCTCAACCCTTTTTCTGACAGTGGCATTAAAATTCAAACAGCAGTTCAAAGCATTATAAGATTTCCTTCAAACCAAATTACACATTTACTTAGTAATACACCATCACTGGTGTTGAAGCATTCAGTACTTTATTTATGCAAAGCAACAACCATGGTATCAAAACATTCTTCAGCATTTGCATAAGCTGTTGATTGTCCTTGCCATGTGCTTAAAATTTCTTAAAGTATCATGCCCGATAAATGTATGTTAACTATAATCAATTCCTGGCTATTATAAAATGGTTCTTGATGTTTATGAACACAAAAATTACATGGTATCTTTTCATCCACTGCAATTATGAAGAAAAAAAATTTCCGAGTACAGTACAGTATATGGAGCTGTAAAGCTCACTACGTCAGATGTACTAGAAAAATAAGTCCCCAAGCTCATATCATTGCTAAATACAGTACTGTAGTCCATTTGGATTCTACCCAAAATGAGAGAAAAACACTAGAACATGACAGAGAACAAATACTGGTTGGACCACAGGGTCACCATCCTCACATGATTACCTCAGGGATACCCTATACTCAGTCCTTTGTTTACTGGCATCCTGCACACATAATGGTCTAAGGAATTTGCAATTTGACACTAATTGTGTGGGGGTTTTTTCATGCAGTGTACAGTACTCCTTACTTTATTACCATGGCAAATGCTAGTGGCGATGAAGACCAAAACATGTGAATAAGCATAAAAGCATTGCTGATTAACTGAATATTGTATAATAGAATCTCTGACTTGAATTTGGTCATGAGTACAACCTAATGTGTAACTCGACATAACTATACCTGGTCCTTTCATTCCCTAAGCCACGCCTTGGGAGGGTGTAAAAAAAGTTAGCTTGCTTAAAGTTTTTACAGTACAGTATTATCTGTTGGAGTTGTATCATTGCATTTTATTTTAAAATTTAAAGGAACATGGATGAAAAGATATTGTAAATGGTCACAACACGGCCATACCTGTACATTCACAATTAAGGTGTCTTAAATGGTATTACTGTACAGTACAAGTATTGTGTACCAAGGGAAACAGTCCCTTGCATAAAACTACATTCGGTTTAGAGGGATTTACCGTATAATAATCAATTCACGATTATATTGATATACTGTATAACGTAATACTAAACCAAAAATAAAATGACAGTACAGTAGTAACAATAATATCAGGAACTATAACATTAACAGTAATGATTAAATTATAATAATAATATCTACTGAAATAATGATGAGTTTAATAATAATAAATATTGTAAATTAATCAGAACACCTGAAGCCATAAGAAGTGTTTGCTAATATCACGACTACTACCGTTAAGATATTACGTCATAATTATAATAATAATAACATAATGACAATAGTTTATCATTGTTATCACTCTTAGTTGACTATTTTCTATAGTAAAATTTTAACATGTACACTGTATTCTTGTTATTTTTGGTCAAAAATGTCAAGTTGCACTGAATGAAAACCTTATTTATCTACATCTCTGAATCTCCCCCCACAAAATTATGATCAATTTACTTGGAATCAGCTCCTTTAAATCAACTGAAATTCTTCTAATGCACAAAAACTATTATTGCATTACTTAAAGTACCAGATACAAGAAACTATAATACACTAGGAAACCAATACACCGTACTTGTTATCTGTGGTTGGTGGAGGGTGAGCAGGGTTTCTTATACGACTGACATGACTATACGAATATAGCTGTATTGTGAATACTACATATTTTATAACATTTAGTAAGGTAATAAAGCTAGAGTTGTTTAAGCTCAGTCCAATCTGAGGCACCATCAACAGTCTCCATCACACCACACACTCTTACAAGTACCCAACAATTCTGCTACACAACTTCAACAAATGCAGTCAGGTAACACACACGAACCAATCATCTGCCCAACGTTCGTTCTCTGATACAGCACCTCATCCAATCGGCACAACACCAATCTTTCTACCCCATACCTTACACTAGCAATAAACACGTCCACGATCGTTATACCTGTTCTATGCCTCACTCTCACCCACCATCACCTCTCAACACACCCAAACAGCATATTCCTGCTATGACCGTGATCACACACAACTACTGCACACCCACTATCACCCCAACACTAGAGGTGGATCCAGGAGAAAGGGGTGGTCCTGGGGGGTCCACCCCTTTTCCATCAAAAATTTTCAATATTTTTTCTTTAATGCAGTATTGTACTCAGGCGTCTTTTTATAGTAAAAAGTAATTATTATTGCCCTCAGAATATCTCCTAATACCAAGTGCACATGGCTTCAATATGACCTTAAAATGCCCATGACACTGGAGAGATTTAAAAACAAATTCTGGGGGCCCCCAAACTCCCCAGCTGGGTGGACTCTCTTTGCTCGCTATGTTCCCACCCCCCTTTTTTTTATTTTCCTGGATCCACTCCTGTTACTGTTATCCCTAATCATCCACCATCACATATTTATACCATAACTACAAACACAATGTACTCATGATCCCACCAACACCCTTAATCATCACATAATATATCCTTTCCATGGTCACACACACTACAACATCACCCGACACAAACCCAGCCGGACTACCTTGGCGGTGGCTCCCGTGGTGGCCAGGAGCTGCGTGCAGGAGAGACAGGGAAGGTCAGCATCACGTGTTACTATCAAAATCCATGTCAAATGGACCTACACAGAGTAAATAATCCCGTGCATGCAGGTTTTCATTGCCGGTGGTTATTTTGTTCCCTAAAATAATCCAAATTTATTTAATTTTCATAACCTATGTCAACACAGACGTAGTTTTTTTTTCTGGCTGACCAAACCTAACCAATAGCATGCACCTACAGTACATTATAACTATGCAGCTTGACAACCAAGCATTGAATGCAAAATTTCTTCCACTGAAATAAGGAGGGTTGTAAAACCATCCACATGCACTTGAAGATGAGACAAAAGAACAATGATCAACAAGACTGCTCACCATGCACATACTTGCCTCACCATGCTAAACCAGACTTCTGGTATAATTAAAAAAATAAACTACCTTGCCCGTCGCTCCTCTGTGTACGAATGGCTGGGCACAGAAAATGGGAAGAAGGTCAGGCAAAGGAGCCTGGAGCATTGGCTTGAGGAAATTAGTTATTTTAGTATTAAGCCACGATAAACTTTGTAAAGGACAAAAGCAGAGATCATACCGGTAAAATAAAACTCATAAGTGGCATTCTTACCGACATATAAACCATGCACAATGTTATATGACATACATTATTTATGATAACGTGATGGTGTAAATGGGGTGATGTACGGGAGTCATTGAGCACCTTAACTTGTTGTAGTTGTAACTAAATTTTTTTTTTTTTTTTTGCGACCAACATGAGATTAATCAATGTGGAATTACTTCAAACTGTTAAACTTACAGGTGTAAACATCGTTTTGAACTAAACAACAAATTAACGTTGTCAGTCATCCACAAGATATGATAAGAATCCTACGGTATCTTCAAAGACGATGATAAGCGATATGAGGATGCATAACCCAGCGAAAGTTCTTCAACCTGGGACATAATTACCCAAGGTTAACAGTCTATATGTATGGAGGTGTCCGAAAATAATAACAGCAGCGTTTGTAAGCAAATAAATGATAATACAGTACAAGAAAAATACACTTTAAACATAATTAATAAATTGGAAGCACATTAAAAGCTTATTTTAAACTAAATTCTCCCTACTTCAATAACATATAATTTATTCTTATAATAAAATCATAACTAAAATCCAGTGTGATTTTATAAAGATAACCATTAAAACAGAAGTATCAGATTCCTACTACAGTACTGTAATTAGTCATACATTTGTTAACACTACAGTAGGTTTGTATTAACTTTAATATTAACTTATGTTATTTTTCTTTAATTGTTCTCTAATTGTCCCTTCTTAATAACTTTACAATCTAATTTTAAAAACTGTTAATGAATCCGAGCAACAATCTTGTAAGCTTACCATACCTACAAAATTTTTACATTTCCAGGTCAGTAATATATACAGTGGAACTATACATCTATTGCTGCTAAAAATACTGTAAATGTAAATAGCAGGATAAAAATGGCATTAATGAATTCAGTAGTAAGACAAGCGGCAGCGGCAAGAACTAAGGTAAGAAGCGGCTGTAGGGATGGTCCCACCCGTCCACGGCTGCTGCCCACCTTAATGCCGCTATTCTAATCACACCACCACCACTTCCGATGTCTGCTAGCTGCCTCGCCAACACCACTGGTATTATTAATGTTTCGCTGATACAACTACCTCACGCTCATCACTCTCCACCATTACCAACCCAACATTTCAGTTATCATTATTACTAATGTTTACTCTAGCAGGTGTCAAGAAAAATTAAATGTATTAATTATTTTTTTAATGATGAGGTCAACCATCAGCTTGAGTGAAAGTGAGGCAAGGCGACGTGCAGTGTGCAAGTTGTAGTAGGGGTGGAGAGTGCGGGCCCTGTACAGGTTATGGGAGCATCTGAGGCGAGTGATGTGCATGCAGAAGCACATCACTTGCACACATTTAGCAACTAACAAAATTAACACTTTTTACCCGCAACATGCCATTATTTACTGAGGAAAACTACGTTAATTTAGTAACATTCGTTACATTAAAATTACAGTTTTCTGCCTTATATAAACTAAACTAAAATAAAATCACATTACAAACTCAAATGACTAATGCGGGTAATTAGCGAGTGATTATTGTGTAAGCTAAACAAGCACCAGAGTGGTTAAGTCACTTGTTCACATCACTGTTTACCTTCCTCCGTAGAGCAAGCGGGCGGCGGGGCAGAGACCGCTGCCAAGGGAGGCGTCGTTAGTTAGTGCTCCCACGCCCAAACCTCTCCTTTACCTTTCCCATTATCCACCCAAGCCTATACCTCCCCTCTATTTATCCATCATTCACCCACGCCCATACCTCTCCTGTACCTTTCCCATTATCCACCCAAGCCTATACCTCCCCTCTATTTATCCATCATTCACCCACGCCCACACCCATACCTCTCCTGTACCTTACCCATCAACCACCCACACCCACAACTGGAGTTCAACTGTACCCGAACATCCTCTACAGTTTACACTTAACTCCGCAGCCGTACTCAAGTGTCCTAAACACCATCAACTTCTCACGCCCACAGCCTCCTCCTACAGCAACATCCACAACCATACTTTTATTACTTTGTTGATATTCATACTTACAAAGGATAACCACCGTACAGCCGACCCAGGAAAGAATCAAACCAATATAGCAGTACTGTAGTAAGAGAAAGCACGCTATGCCGCTTCATCACTGACACCCACACTATCATTTATAACTAGAGAACTCGAATTCGAAACCCCATAATGACCGCCAATAATTTACACCCCCCCCCTCACCTCAATATACTCGTACACACCAAACTGTCAAAAACCAATACAGTACACACAACATATACACTCATGCCCACAATCCCCGTCCACGTGTACAACTAACCCTTACAAGCTAATCTACTGTACACCCGTAATTACTGTTACCCCGGCCCAACCAATACCTTCAACACGTCATGACCAAACCAATGCATTTATCACCTCACTCATCTCTTCACACCCGCCCCCAGCCATGCCTTCAGCCTTAAAGATGAAGAGCGTCTTCCTTAAGAAGAAGCCTAATTAATCCTAGAAGTGATCTGCCTACAAAAAATAACTAAATTTAAGTCATAATCTACACAGCCTATTTAATAAAAAATATTACAAATTTCTATCACCTACAAGGCTCAACGATAATAAAAGTAATACGAATAATTATAAAATATACTTGAAATGGTTTAAAAGAAAGAGATGTATGTGTTGAACTGTTGATGGTAGTGTAGCCACAAGTTGATGTGACGAGACGAGACAAACGATAGGGACGATACACAGGACAAGTCATCCACTGCCTCACACTACACACATACTCAGGTGATAAAACAACCCAGCACAACACAGAGAAGCATAAACACTACAGGAGAGAGGGGCAGCAGGAGCACCCACATCATCACAACATACAACACGCCCAACACCAGGGAACTGGACATCACAGTGATTAGCGCCAATGAGATGCAAGATGAGGTAGGGATATGTTGATGAAGGTGAACTTACCGTCGGGGTGAACAAGAGACTCGGGTTTAAAGATAACTTCTGATAACGGTACCATTCAGCGCCAGCCTGCCTCTCCTGTGTTCCCTAAACTTTTCCTATACATCTCCTAGTGGTGAGTGAGCCTGGGTCTTCCTTCCTGCCCGAAGTCAATGTATCCATTAACCTATTCCTACAAAGTCATTAGCCCTATGTTCTATTTCATATACATTATGCATACCATCAATCTATCCATATTTAATAGAATTTCCTTAAACTTACAATAGAGAAAAGAAGCCTTAAGCTATTCGGTGAGAAAGGAGTCAGAAGCAGCTCCAGTATCAACTAAGAGACAAATTAGTATTAAGATCAAAACAACTGCTTCGCCTCTCTCCCTAACGATACAACACCACACCTGCCCTGCTCATCCTGGTAACTGCACATGCCGGGGTACACTGCACCATCATCTATATCACACACACCCTACCGTCCTGATTAACCCAGAGAACATAGGGTGGCAGGTAATTTCATCAGGAGAGATGGGACACATTCCCGGTGCTGATGAGCACTAGCTAGCACAGGTTACCCCTCGCCTCCTCCCATCTCTTTTATAAGTAAATAAGTCTTTTCTAAGCATGTGAAGTATAGCAGCGAAATCGTCCGTCTAATATGACACAAATTATAATATATAATATATATATATATAATATATATATATATATATATATATATATATATATATATATATATATATATATATATATATATATATATATATATACAGTATTAGTGCGTTTAAGTTGATTCAGCTATTTGATGTCCCATTAGGTAAGAAGATTTTTACTTCAGGATCAAACGACAATAATAAACTTCCTACACCCAAGGGGAGTATTTATAACAAAAACTAAAGACTAGAGAACAATGCCAGCCTCCTACACACACCAATACATGGTGTCTTACATCACCATCAGCTAAAGAAACCAGGAGATGTAGATCCCTGTAATACCATTTCGTGTAATTCTACCATTTCGTGTAATTCTACCATTTCGTGTAATTCTGTCATAATAAACCTGTAATATAAAAATACCAGAGTTGATTGTATGCATTTAGTCATTACAGGTTAAAATTTAAAGGCAAACTCTGACCTCTGAGTAAATGTAAACCAGGCAAATGAAAGAAGTATTTACTTGGAGAACGTGAGCGTAGTGTCAGAATCTTTCCTTACACACCACCACCATCCCTCACCTTCCTGACGCCACACACCTCTTCTCCCATTTCGAAGGCTCCACGTTACACTAGTGCACCTTTTTAAATTGTCAACATAAGCTCAAATATACAGATAAATTCTAGGAGTATATTCAGGGGCCGGCCGGACAGTGTGCACACCAGGGACATATTAAACTTGGTGAATGATGCACATACAAATAATAACCAGCCATAAATCTTGGGTGTGGAAGGACCCCGGGTGGCGAGCGTCTCTGTACACTCCTCAGGGTCCCACCCACTCACACCCTGCACCTACATAGTTGAGACCAAACATCCATAATTTATTGTCCAACAGTTATAGTAACAAGGTATATTAGCAATCCTAAATATTATAGTGAGAGCGAGGATATAATAAGCGTATTCAAGTAATTCGTTTTAATCTAAGTAAAAAACATTGAAAATTTAACTTTTAAACAAGGAATCTTTCAATATCTACACGCTTTCCCCTTTGAGCTTATGAAAAAGGGTTTGCTTTCAATAATCCCGTATCTTTAGGTCAAGCAGTGCTAAAAATCTGGATAATGTTGGTTTTAAATTGTGAGGCGCACCCTATGCTACCTTGTTTAGGAATAGGACAAGCCTCGCCCATCAACAAGACCCCATCATAATTCTGCACACTCTCAGTCCTCACCCTCCACCGCCTGCTGTTGACCCACAACACCACCACCAGTCCCACAACTCGTTATTTCCAGAAATAAAGTTAATATGCTCGCTTTTCTTCTGGTTGGTGAAGGAGAGCGTATATAATGTTTATGAGCAGTGGGAAATAGAAGGGAAGCGTATATATGAAACCATCAGCAACTGCCATCCTTGGCGATGACACTGAAAACACAGAACATAAGAATGGAGGAAACTGCAGCGGGCCTATTGACCCATACTGGGCAGTCCCGTTTACACCCAACCCCTATTGCTCATATAAGCATCCAACCTATGTTTGAAGCTATTCAGCGTATTCGAGTTAATGATGATATTTGGTAACTTGTTCCATTCATCCACTACTCTGTTTCCAAACCAGTGTTTACCTATTTCACGCCTAAATCTAAATTTGTCTAATTTAAAACCATTGTTACGAGTTTGCTCCTGGTTGGATAGTTTGAGTACCTTTGTAATGTCCCCTTTGTTTAGCCCTGCCTTCCACTTATACACCTCTATCATATCGCCCCTCACTCTACGTCTCTCAAAGGAGTGCAAATAAAGATGCTTCAACCTGTCTCTATACTCAAGGTTCCTAATGCCCGGGATTAGTCTTGTCATTCTCCTCTAAATTCATTCCAAGGATTCTATATCCATTCTGTAATACGGTGACCAGAACTGAACTGCGTAATCCAGGTGTGGTCTCACAAGAGCAAGATACAGTTTTAGGATGACCTCGCTAGTCTTGTAACTAACACTCCTTTGTATGAACCCAAGTACTTTATTAGCCTTGTTACGAGCAAAAACACACTGTTTACTTGGCTTAAGGTTCCTACTTATCATTACTCCTAAATCTCTCTCGCAGTCGGATTTCTCTATGGCATCTTGTTCATCTGGTATCTGGTTTCCCTGTTTACATCTCCTATACTGAGTACTTTACATTTGTCGACGTTGAATTTCATCTGCCATTTTTCAGACCATTCGAAAAATTTGTTTAGATCTTCCTGTAGTTTTGCCGGGTCCTCGTCAGATTTGATAACACGTCCTATTTTAGTGTCATCAGCAAATTTACTTATGTTGCTGTCTATGCCGATATCTATGTCGTTTATGTATATAATAAATAATAATGGTCCAAGTACTGAGCCTTGGGGAACTCCACTTGTGACGTTGCTCCAATGAGACTTAGTGCCGTTAATGCTCACTCGCTGTTTCCTGTCCTGTAACCACGCCCTAATCCATTTAAGGATGTCACCTTTGATGCCATGAGCTTCTACCTTTCGAATTAGTCTTTCGTGGGGGACTCTGTCGAAGTATGAGATAATACCTTAACACAGTCAAGTCACACACTCCTTCCAAGAACATCATATTCATGTTCTTGCAAAGAAATCACTCGTCCATTGGATGGCAATGTTTATCCCTTTAATGCAAACAAAGTTTATTTAATTCTAATTTCTATACATAATTGACACCTTGTTCCCTCTAGTTTCTCCCGTTCCTTGAGAGCCATAAAGGCTCTCTTATAACGCGTGAAACATGTGTTGAAAAAACTGTAGATGCTAGCTTGATCTTGTTCATTTACTGAAGCGAGAATAAAGAAGCCTCCAGCATGGCTCTAATCACCATAGTTCTCCCAGGCGATGATGGATCATTGAACATGTTTGTGTGCATCATGTCCACCAACGTCTCACCTAAACTAGAACGTTTACGTCTCACCACAGCCAAAACAGCTCACAGTGCCGTCTACATTACAGTCCCTCACTTTTGTTCTTCCACATGACACGCACCCAAACTCGTACCTCCCGTCACATTACACCCACGCCCACACTCCGCCGTAATTCAAGACGATGTTTAACCACAAAATTATATATTCAGGATAACTAGGCATTTTTATCTCTTCTATCAGTCCCATCGGCATGCTAAACCTACGCGATATTTATATAAATCTCCACCCCACTGGACAGTGCTTTCTGATGACCATACAATGCTTCTACAATTTCTAATTATCCACAACTCCTTCCCAATCCCCATCAGATTCGTCACTTCCTGTCCCTTAATCGCTCTAAAGGTACTACTAAAGCATTAAGGAAAGGCGAGGAACAACCACAAACACTCCCAAGGAACCCTACTTTACTATCACACTTGACGCTTTCTTATTATTTACCACCACAAGTCAGGAACACTAACACTCCTATGTGCACACTTCCTGCTCTATAACAACAAAACAATGGCGTCTCAAATATATTTACACCACCACACAACTAACTTCACACCAACCTGCTGTAAAAATTGATTCATGGTTTCTTTCTCAACAACCAACTGCACTTTACAGGCAAACTTACTTAAACGTGCACAATTATATAATGACACATGAAGCACATTAGCATCTACTTTGAGGCGATGACATGTCTAAACTGCCCTTCTATATATCAGCCGACAACGATCATATATATATATATATATATATATATATATATATATATATATATATATATATATATATATATATATATATATATATATATATATATATATATATATATATATATATATATATATATATATTACTAGCTTAAACTTACCTCAATTACTCACGAGGAAGGAAAATTTAAGATCAACCGACTTAATGATCATACAGCGTCTCCTGGTACTGTGGTCAGGTATGGGTGTCCACAAGGTATATAAATGATGATGATGATAATGATGTTTATGCTGATGATAATGATGATTATGATAATGACACCAACAAAATAAACAATGGATCACAGACACCAACAATTAATCACACCAACAACACATAGGTGAAAAAAAAGAACAAATGTTTATCTCTAGCTGTACCTTAACGTGTTCCTACCTAAATATCGTTAAAAGAATTGAAGGACTGTTTAATGTTTCATTATAGATAACTACGCCCATTACCCTAAATACTAAGTATTCACTCTACAATCTGACACTAGTAAAACCTACAAGATTACAACTATTGAGTTATTATATCTTTTATCCTACAAACAAATTACCACAGGAGTTGACCCCGTATAGCTAATAATTATGAACCTTATTTAGTGTCAAGAATGGAAAACACCACAATACTCACACTTGATCTGTCCACATCATCCTCTCCTTTGCCTGAAAAAAAAGAGAAGAAATGGTTACTTAGATGAAGAAGTTCCAAGAATAAACATGATAATTCTACAATACAATACCTGTACTCTACTGTACAAGTACTGTATAGTGTAGAGTCTTGGGATGTTTGTGTATGGCCCCTGACTGAGCCCTCCTCCTCCGAAAATTACTGTCCCAACTGTCCTGCTACAATTTTCATTATTCGCAAGATTACATATTTCTGGTTAGTTGTGTACTTCATAACTTATACATGTACAGTCAGCCAAAGTTCCATCGACCCCACACTGGCTCTCATACTCGTAATTTTACCTGGCAATACTTGGTGAAGTAAGGCTCTATGGAATGGGGAATGTAATTGATGCATCTGTTTTCGGCTGTGTCACTGTCAGGATAAACTTTTCATTGTTATTTAAGAACATGACAAGTTTGCCAATGTTCATATATTTGCATAAATAATGAAGAAATTATATACTGTAAATGAATTTGCACCGCAACTACAACCAGGGCTAAGTTTTGCATTAGATGGATGGTCTAACATCCACAATGAGCCTATTACTGTATATGTGTTACTCTGACAACATAAAGTGGTCACATATATTTAGTTGACACAATGGACACATCTGGCCAACCCCATACTGCTGATTATATATCTTGAAGACCTTACAAAGTCTTCAATCCAGAAGTCTGAAGACGATTTTAGCTGTCATGTTGGTAGTGTCGTGACAGATAATGCAGCCACTGTCACCAAGATGCGAAAACAGTGAGAAGAATCAAGTGAACTGCACCTGCTGACCTATGGATGTTTGGCACACATTCTGAATCTTTTGGCTCATGACTTGGAAATTGATAATGAAAAAGATCATGTGGTTTATGTGGTAAAACATTTTAGCAACAATCACTATGCCTCAGCAAGACTATGCCTCAGCAAGACTATGCCTCAGCAAGGAAGGTGGTCAGCATCTTGTCATGCCCCAGGACACTTGATGGAACACCATGTCAGACTGCCAATTGTAATGAAAATCTGTGAAGTCGACAGGGAAAAGATTGATCTCTGAGTAAGAAACAAGGTGTCCAACCTTGTGTTGACGCGGTCTGCAGAGGAACTACTGGCTCGACTGGAGCCAATAGCCGAGACTAGATAAGGTACAGAGTGACAATTGCACAATTGCTGAAGCAGTTGATATTTGGAAAGGATTAAACACACGCTTAGGAAACACCCAGGAAGTGGCAAAAACAGTGATAAAAAGGTATAACCATGTCATCACCAAGGCTCACCTTCAAGCCAACATGGTCCATCCTTCTCTTCAGGGAAAGGCACTCAGTGAAGAAGTGAATATTGCAATGGAATATGCCAATGAGAAATACCTCTCAGTTATCCCCACCATCATGAAGTTTCGGGCAAAATCACCTCGTTTCCAGGCATTTAAGTTTACTGGCGCTGTGACCAAGACTGTATCAGCTATTGAATGGTGGAATTCTCAGGCAAGTGTTTTAGGCAGTAACATACCCTCATCAGTTCAACAACTCCCTTCAGCAGTAACCTCATCTTCAGGTGTTGAACAGAAAAAGCAGCAAAACTTGTTTTTTTTTTAAGCCTCTGAATGCACACATTGCTCATAGTTAGGTTAGGTTAGGAATTGTTGTGTATTGTAACAAAGCCTAAGAGACACTAGAAATTGATTTTTATACATATTAAATGTAATGTTGTATCCAAAATATTGCGATTCCGTTGGTTTTGCTTAATTTTTCCATATGCAAATTAGAAACAAGTTATCAGCGCCTTTAATATCTACCTACAACACCTACTTGTTTGAAGCATAGGTACTGTACAATACATGGGAACATGTAGACAAAGATAAGAAATGTGATGATACTCATCTGAAATTTGTGTTTGTTGTTTCGGTTACAAGTATACTGTATATTGTATCTTTTTTTGTAAGAACACTGAATAGTGAACATTGCAAAAGTGGAAGTTCCTTGTGTTGAATTAAATAAGCTTCTGTAATAAAGGCATATTTTGTTTCTGTCTGACTAGCAGTACATAGGCTATGCAAGCAGTTTTGTTTAGATTTCTTCCTTCCCTTTACGTGTAAAAATCAAATTATGATTTAAATCAATGTTTTTTTTAAGAAATCTTTTGATTTAAATCACGATTTAAATAAATGATTTAAATCATGATTTACATAAATGATTTAAATCATGATTTACATAAATTATTTAAATCAAACAACCTTGCACTAATGTGATGTTGGATTTAAAGTACGGGATCCCTTGGGAATGACCTCTCTCTGTACCACGAGCACAATCGCTGTATTTGTCCCCGGTCATGGTTTACTACTTCCTCCAGCCAGTTGCTACACAACAATGCTAGGGTGTACCTGTAGGTGTTCAGCGCCCCAAATACACCCGTGCAAGGTGATGGACAAGTGGGCCCGTCTAAAATAACTCTACCAAAAACTCCCCGTTAGTAGTGAGGGCATGTCAGGAATGTGTAGCCATAGGAAGGTTGTGGTCTCCGTTGTGAACTAACAACATCCTGCTCCGCCACTCGATATTCACTGATACGGTGTTTCGAAAACATATGGCAGACTCATCCAGCATAACCATCTCGCCTAACAATGTAGGTACTGTGATATGAACACAGGAATTTGCTACTGGTTTGCTGTTTAGGAATCTTGCTAACGTTTTCATTACTGAAAAAGAGTCGACTCTTGTTGTCACCTTTTTTCTTTCACGTTAATTAGGGAAACTCTTTCATTCCGTCATTCTGATTGATTTATCACTGACTTGCCGCTGACCATTAGCAAAAACAAAACAACTCGTAAATTGCCTAAATATTTCACGTGAGCGATATCTACTTCCAAGAGACCGAGGCTGGTGTTGGTGGCTAAGCAGACAGACAGACCACAAATTCATAAGAACATAAGAACATATGAATGGAGGAAACTGCAGCGGGCCTATTGACCCATACTGGGAAGTCCCATTTACACCCAACCCCTATTGCTCATATATCCTTCCAACCTATGTTGGATGGATATATGATAACTACGACATCTCTACAAATTTACAAAAAGCTTGAGGAGAAAGACTCGCGGGGCGGGTTGTTTAAGTCGATGACCAACTAGTTAAAAATAATTCGATATCTTCTCTACAGTGTGAAAACTCCAGAGATCCTCCAAGAACAACCTCGGCCACAGACAGTTGTGTGCTTCATCACTGGTGCCGCGGTGACGACGTGTATTCACATGAGGGAGTTGATCCAGGTGATGACGTGAGCGTGGCATGGACCACAGGTCAAGGCTGCCACACCACCTATATTAGGGTTGCCATATCTGAACATTCAAAAAAGAGGACGCTCCCGAAGACATCCCCCCCCCACCCGGCACACAGGCTAATATACAACATACATGGTATAGAAATCTAAAAAAAAAAAAAATACATTTGCTTAAGGCTGAACATCTTCATTCCCTTAGCTGCAGTCTTCTTCCCCCACTGTGTGTGTGACTTTATGTGCCCATGCATACTTTTCTGTAGATCGGATCTTTTTCAGTATTGGATGATTGCTCTTTAGAAAGGTATAGAAGTCACTGCAAGGTGTTTCTCGGAAGTTGTACTGTACAGTCAGAATGCCTTTCATTGTTTCAACACTCAATTTGTTCCTTTCCTTTGTCCATTGACTTTGCATCAGTGAAAAAACTCTTTCTACATTTGCACTGAGATGATATAGCAAAGAATTGTGCAATTCTTAGCAATTCTGAGTGGCATTCAATGTCCTTTGATTTTTCAAAGTATCTGGTCCACTTTTTATGTGTTGGCAGATTACGAAATTCTTCATCACTTGTAATTTTGCACAAACTGCTTCAGGTTACTAACTTGGTCAAAACACTTCATCAACTTCTACCTCCTTATCAATCAAATATTTGACAGCTAAGTTGACAACACAGTACAGGCGTACAAGTGACTTATCAGCTGACGAAAACTGAAAGATATCTCTACGGTTTCCACCTTCCCTCTCTTTCTCTCTCGTCATTACAGTTTCATGTTTTTTTTTTCCGTGGCGAAAATGATGGAAGCTGAAATTCCGGACTTTTGAAGAATTTTAAAAATTCCTTCCGGATGAAGATTTCGAGACCTAAATAGAGGACATGTCCGGAAAAATACGGACGTATGGCAACCCTAACCTATATACTCATGTCACAGGATGTAAGGGGGTGCCCAATAAACTAGCCCCCTTGGGGAAATAAACAAAAATAAATATATGTTCCACGTATCATCTCTCAACCATAACTTTCATTGTGCGTTTTACTCCAATATCAGATCCTGACATACAATCTTTATCACCTGATAAATTACAGCCGGCTTAGCTTTCAGTGTTAATATAAATCTACTTATTAGTAATGTAACCAACATCCACCAGCGAGTGTTTTAGCCACTCCCAAGACAGTAAGTTATACCATAACAAATTGATCTTGTAAAACAGTTTAAAATGAAATCTTATACACACAAACGCCTGAGATACGGCATTTAGGGTCTGAATACCACATACAAGACTAAGATACGCCTTTAACGACTGAATTACACGTTGACTGGTAACAAAACCTCGCTTCAAAATACTCTTCTCTGCCCAGTGAGTGACCCTGACTGCCTGAGTCAGGGAACACCAGAATGTTGTCCAAAGTTTCTGCTCGCCTACGTAGTATGTCACGCCGTCACCTTGATTATACTACAGGTTACCTCTGCATCACTATCCCCACCATTATTACACTCATTATTTGTTAAGCAATATTTAGCATCAGTAGATACTGAGTATATTAACAAAAAATAAACATGTAAACAAGTTTCGCGTGCTGAAGGTCAAGGACACACCCTGGTTGCGGTCGTTACTTATACAGGTTTATAGGATCGTAGATTTTGTGAACACTAACTCACTAGTAATTCACTTAATAAATTTTATGAAATGTAACTGAATTTCTAACTCTACTTTGTTTGTCAAACATAACAAGTATAATTTCTGTTACTCTTAAAGTATTTATCATATTCTGAAAGTGCATGCGGTGGTATAGCTCAACTTGATAATTATGAACGTCATATGATGCAACAAGATGCAACCTCGAGAAGCACAAGGTACCCAACAGATAATGCTCCAGTCTCAACACGCACACACTTCGTCACCCTTAACACACGCCGTGTACCACTACAACCACACATAAGTAAAGGTTATAGAATGAAAGGATATGGACAAATATCCAACAAGACAGGGGACAGGAAAGAAGCACTAGAGAAGCACCTCGCGGCCACTAACATTCACTGGTGGCGGCTTGATTTTGTTCAGACTTTCTTCTTATTACCAAACAAGTTTACTATTTAAAACAACTTATACCACTGCCACACCTACACTAAACAACAACACATACATCCTGATGCTCCAGAAAATGAATTATTTTTATTTTGCAATTAATCCATAAGGGCATACCAGTACTGTACTATGGATGTCATAACGTCAACCAAAACGATGGTAGCGGCACAAAGCTCTCTCGACCTACATTAAGTATTCACCTAAATGTTTTTGTCAGGTAAGACAGTAACCATTACAATCTGGAACACCTTCCTTCCTGGCGGTCATCTCAAGGTGAGAGCTGTGAAATTTCAGTGCCATAATACACTGACGGCCTCACGTGTCCAGCACTCCACCGCAGGAATCCTGGCGGGCTGGACCTGCTGCCTCATTTACCAGCGCAGCACCACAACAAAGATGACCAACTAGACCCCAATTACCCTCACGTTTTACACGGCTCCCACCACGCCACACCACCTCTTGCCCCACTACATTGATCATGAGACTAATTCTGGTTTCAATACAAACCTCTTTAAGTTATTCCAAGAGCAACATGTTCGTGAGATAATTATACCCAAAGATAAATATCATCACGTCAACGGTTTACTACTTAATTCCAGGAGCTGACAATACTAATGATCTTTGTAACTACGAAACAAAGGTGAGGCCTGATGTAAGCCCTCCTTAAAATTTCGAGTAAATGATAAATGGTACGACCCTAGGGTAGATCGTTACATGAACACAAATCACTTCAGTCTTTCAAATATATCAGTATTTATTATTGTTATTAATCCCAAGTTATACCAACAAAAGTCAAGTTAACAGGTCAAAACCTAAACAAGTCAATAAAAATATAACCATTTGTTGACTTTCCCACCACCACATACTGTATGTACTGTACATAAAATAAAATAAATAACTATAAAAATAAGATAAGATGTTTGGAGGTGGCTGAGTAAGGACTGAAGGTTCAACAAGATCACACAAAATCAATATCAAGCAAAACAAATCTCAATAGTCAAATGCCAACTCCCAGATCACCAGAGAGAGGGTATACTCCTTAAGACAAGCTGTGCCTAGACTGTGTACCGACTACCAGCCGCTAGCCGGTCACCGACGTCACCTCTCTACCGCCAAATACTACCGTAACATATCCTGATTGGCCAAAACGTAAACTTTATATAAATTACCCTACTGACATTAATTCCACTTATCTAACCAATATACAAAACTAATGCAATAAAACAATACAATTAACCATAATACAATAAATACACAATGTAATAAACAAATTTAATACTTAAATAATGACTCGGTCAGTGTGGGCGAGTAATGAGTGAAACTGCTCCAGCCAACCACACACCATCCGAATCAACATATTTCATACCCAGAACAGAAACTTATGGTGGACACTCGGAACATAAACAAAACAATGTATAAATATCAAGAACAAAATAGACCTGTTACTGTTCTTTGTCTCCCGAGTAAACAATTTAGTTTCTCCGACATCAAATCTCGACACAGCCCGACAAATACATAAATGATCACCATCTGGGCTGAGAATGGGGATTGTATCCTCTGTTTGGGCTATTTCCTAGCCTTGAGGTGCCCGGCCACTCCAGGCTACAAGTTATACTGTAGTTGTCAACTTTCGGGAGCAGCCATTCACATGACGTCCTCACCATTACCCCAGCGCGTCACCTTTATTGATGAGAAACTTAACTGGAGAAACCACATACAAGCCATTCACAGTAAAGTCAATAAACAGTGCGGTATCATATATCACACTCGACAGTCGCTCACTTTCACAGCAATTAAAGAAATCTATCATGATCTTGTTTACCAACACCTGATACACTGTCACACACTATGGGGGGGGGGGGGCCTCTGGCTCTTCAAAAACACAATCTCTGGTAACTTCACAAAAGGGAGTTGTACGGACAATGACCTACTTGAAAAAAAAAACAGATAACAAACGAAAAATTTGCTATATTGAAAATTTTAAAATTCGAAGATATAAACACCTACTGCTGTGCCCTCTTTGTTTACTAATCTATCAATCACTTGCTTGACAATAATTATTTCCAGTTCCGGAATAATCAGTGATACAACTTAAGGCACCCAGAGCTACTAAGATCACCCCCCATGCGCTCCTCTCAGTCCCAGACCTCCATAAAATATCATGGTGTGAAGGTGTGGAACGACTTACCCCCACCCATCCGAGCAAAGACTACGCTCCCTTCCTTTAAATCATCTCTAAAAAAATATCTATTGTCGAAGTATTAATATTTCTTGTAACACCTACTACATTTACAGTACCTGCTTTTATTGTACCATCAAAACCGTTTTATCGGAAATTATCATGTATATAAATACGTAATTACCATTGCAATAAACATATTTGCCAACTAGACATAATCCTGACAGCTCTGACCTCTTGTTCAACCTTATTACTGAACAACCCATGTTGTACTGCTCCCCCATTATACTTATGTTTTTCAATTCCACACAAAAATAATAAATAAATAAAATAAATAAATATCAAAGTGATAACCGTGGTAACATTATAAGATGTTCTTATTACCACCATGCTATTGTACTATTCCAGATGATACTAAATGTTACATAATACTTCCTTGAGATAAATGTATAATATATATCAGGTGCCTCAAAGAGAGCTCAGGTTCTCAACTGGCTCAGCCATGTTAATATTGTTGTTATTATCCCCTCTGTATCTGTGTTTTTCGGGCTAAATAAACTGTTCCAATTCAATTCAATTCAATTCAATTAAAATCGTGCTTTTCATAACCTGAAGATGAACGATAAATCGTCACCGACTCTTTTGGACGAAAAAAATGGTAATCTAAGGACGTTAAATGATCAATTCATTATTTTAATGTAATATTGACAACTCCTATACTACAACTTCAGCTTCATTGTACAATAATGAACGGAAATTACCAATTAACTTGTAAAATATACTATACAGTACTAATGACAAAACTTATACAAAAAATATAATTAAAGGTAAGAATGAGATATACTCGCCAAAAGTATTTTAACTCCTCGCGTTTTAGATTGAAAGTCTCAAAGAAATACAAAACAGCGTTGAACATGTACCTGGGGAGCAGAGGCGGCCTTATACTGTGTACAACAGTGCTAGAGGCGGCCTTATACTGTGTACAACAGTGCTAGAGGCGGCCTTATACTGTGTACAACAATGCTAGAGGCGGCCTTATACTGTGTACAACAGTGCTAGAGGCGGCCTTATACTGTGTACAACAGTGCTAGAGGCGGCCTTATACTGTGTACAACAGTGCTAGAGGCGCCCTTATACTGTGTACAACAGTGCTAGAGGCGGCCTTATACTGTGTACAACAGTGCTAGAGGCGCCCTTATACTGTGTACAACAGTGCTAGAGGCGGCCTTATACTGTGTACAACAATGCTAGAGGCGGCCTTATACTGTGTACAACAGTGCTAGAGGCGGCCTTATACTGTGTACAACAGTGCTAGAGGCGCCCTTATACTGTGTACAACAATGCTAGAGGCGGCCTTATACTGTGTACAACAGTGCTAGAGGCGGCCTTATACTGTGTACAACAGTGCTAGAGGCGGCCTTATACTGTGTACAACAGTGCTAGAGGCGGCCTTATACTGTGTACAACAGTGCTAGAGGCGGCCTTATACTGTGTACAACAATGCTAGAGGCGGCCTTATACTGTGTACAACAATGCTAGAGGCGGCCTTATACTGTGTACAACAATGCTAGAGGCGGCCTTATACTGTGTACAACAATGTTAGTTTAGACATATGATGTTTTTGTTGAGTGGTGGTGCTGCAGCGTGTGAGTGGCCGCCAAGTTTTGCCGGCTGGTTGTACACCAATCTTACCAGCATCCGAGACAATTGCCGGGTTCTTGTACAACCAACTATTACTGTAGGCACCCCTCCCCCCTCCTTAGTTCTGATTACTCCTTAACCAGCTGCTTCCACTACTCTAATGATATGTAATTTCTTAGGCATTATGTTTTTGCAACAACAAACAACCATTACTCAACATTTTATGAAAAGCTATCAAACACTAACAAGACTACTATCACACACACTCACACTCTTTTCGTCAGTCTGCACATGATTCCTTTTTCATACCGGCTTTCTGTATCATGATACTGCTTAGTTTGTTTCAAAGCAATATATTCATAATGTACAACAATGACAATAATAATAACCACAGTACATACTACACTACTAATGCCCAGAAACACAGCATCGCCCAGTACAGTTCCAATGCATAAAACTCTGCAGACATTTCAAGATCCGTTTCACTTGCCTTATTAACTCCAAGGGTCGGTAGTTGTCACCACGAGAGCGATGCTTTTAATCCAAGAATTTTGTTTTGTAGTAAATAGTTCCTCACTGTGAACTAGACGACGCCATCGCCAAGTTAAGGAGTACACACCGTAACACAAACCAAGCACTCTTGACTCATCTTCTGATTTAAATTTATCCGCAATCAATCTTTGAAACAAAATTTTACCTTCATATAAAACTTATAATATATTCAAATCAAAGTTATAACTTCGTATTTACATTCGGTTTCATCCAAGGAAAAAGTCACCATATATACTAACACAAATACTAATACTGGCCTTATCCGATTTGCCAGATAGGATACTTATTTATCAAAACAAAATATTTTAAATTTGAGGGGAGAGCGATAAATTCATCACACTATATTAATCCCTCTGAACACCAACACAGCTGAAGGAGGTAAATCAATGGTTATGTATTGCTGACATCATCCTGGGGCGCATTATTCTCCTCTCCACATTTGGTTCGTGTCAAATCGCGAGGGAGGGATAATCCTTCAACACGACAAACCAATACACTATACACAGTGGGGGTGCGATTTATCTCTTTATTTATGTGTCTAATATTTTTTATTTACAACCTAGGTCTTCCAAATGTTTTATCTTAAGAAGATCTTAGCGGTAATCAGGAGGCACCTCTCAACAATGGCTTATGGTTTGAGTGCCACCGTACAACAAAAACGATTGTAAAAGCGACGATTCTACTACAACAAAGTTTTTACTACATATAAAGACTTTTAAACCGACTTCGAGAGCCAATAAAAATAGCTGTATGTATTACACATTTTAGTTTTACCAAGATTTACATTTCCGTCAGTATCAGTGACATTTGGGCGGGAAAACGTTCTTTTGAAAGTTTTGGGTGATGTAAGACAAATTTTTTTAATTGAGCCTTTCACTAGCTGTAATTGTAAAAGTTATAATTAAACAAAGGTTAATAAGTAACTGGTTGTAATGGAAACAAACTGGAATATTCACGATTAATCTTTCAGCCAACAACATATTTCGATGAATCTTGCAATTCTAATAATTCTTTAGGTTTCAAGTGTAATAAACTCGGTAACACTGATCTCCAAACTCATGAGAATGAAACTGTGTCGTCAGTGTAAATCAGACATACTACAGAGCAAAGCCTCTCTACTGTAGATAATCTCTCGTCAGAGGGCACTCCAATCTACAGAACGGTAACAGGCGTTGTACTCAAGGTTTGCCTTAGTTTTGTTGTGACTTCATATTCTTCCTGGTGTGAGGAAAAATAACTTATATACATTCTTTTATATATAAACATTTACTACATTGTTTACATTAATAAGTGCCAACCTGACAGGAAGCTATTTCCCCCGAAGTATCGAGATAATAATTATTAAAGATAACCGTTCAGCCAACATTCTATGGACAGCGTTGCCAATCACTAACAAGTCCCCCGTGGAACTGTGGCCTCTAGTTTACCTGGTCTTGGTGTGAGTTCGGTAGCTTCTCTCTTCTCCAGCAGCTTGGCATGCGACCGCACCTCCCAGGGGATAACATGATCAACCGAGGAGTTGCTATACCTGCAGCACGTGAACCAATATCCACTAGTGAATAGGTGCATGACACTCCCTAGGGTGATGGCATATTTCTACTCCCAGCCCTTGAGCTGTACTATCCCGGGTCACACTAGCCCCGAAAAACATACTCTCCTCACACACCTTTAGAATGTGTCCACGAAAGTGTGAAACGAAATAGGAAATGAATTACTCCTAATAATCGAACACATCAGTACGGTGAACAGTCTGCTCCTTGTCTGAAGCGAGTATAAATGCACTAAAATATTATTAAATGGCAGTGATTGTCTGGTTGGAGGAGGGGGGGGGGGGATACGAGAAAGTGATGATAACGTTGGCAAGAGATAGGGCAGGAGGAGGGCACGACCTTCCTGCATGACTCACGCGGCGAAGCCTGGAAGAATTCCCTCACCACAAAGTTTCGTTCTTGTGCGGGATACGCCATCTATCTCGCTGCTCCCAAACCCAACCGGACACAATAACCTGCTGACCTTGATTGTTGTACTGTACCTACTGGACGGCATTAAGCAAGATATATGAAGGAGGGAAGAGTAAACAATGCAGACTGGAAGTTATGGAAGCATCACAGGAGCAGCAGGACTGTGAGGTGCCCGCCTCACCATGACACGTCAACATAACCCAACAATGTTAACACTCCCTTCACCATACTCTTGTGCACGTGTTATATTAACAGTCTTGAGCGCTACAAACTACGTTCATATTCTTAATCAATGAATAACAAAAATCAAATGCTCTTTTTCTTGAGACACGCTACGCATTTATGGGCAGTATAGGCATTTGGATATACAAAAAAATTCCTAACTTACAAATTATCGCTCATATCATATTCCTACAATTTCACAACTTGAAGGTTGGATTGTTAATGCAGTTTTTTTAAGAATAAATGTTTATTATGTTTCCGAAAACTTATGATCGAAAACTACGAAGTTGATACAAAGGTAGAAACCAAACTTTTAAGAGGTGTAAGAGCGAACATACATGAAGCCCAGAGAGTGGCCAAGTGTGGGCTATTTATTGTTAAACAGAGGTGACTGTGAGGCAGAGACGGGTCACGATGACCTTCCAGCGCCACCTCTACAGTATATAACCTGAGGTGTCAGCAGCTGACGCTACCAATACCTGCACTTATTAACCCTCCATTAACCTTCCCCACCACACTAACCAGTGACCAACTCACACATATCAACGTCTGCGGATATTCTCGAGTGAAGGGCGCTGCGTACACTGTTATCAGGAGAGGGATTGGAGCAGCAGCCAAGGTAGATGGAATCAGGATAACGGGAGGAAGGAAAGTTAATAAAACTGGTCACTGGGAAAGTAAACAAAGATACAGTATAGTCTAAATATTAAGGAGAAGTTGTATTATCGGTAAAATGGTGACACAGATGAATGGTGCGTGATGAAGAGTCTACGCTGGGAAAATGTCGGTAAAAGAAAATCAGCGATGGAGTTGTTGACAGTGGAGACGGCGGGGGCGCCTCCTGCCGCAATACTTGAGGTTGGGTGGGTGCGAGGCCTTGGTGAAGGTAGCCACAATAACGGAGGCGGCGGCGGCGACGGCCAGTGTCCGGAGATGTGGGTCAGGTGCAACGCACTCTTGCCACTCGTTACCTCAACCCGTGAATGAGTAGCCACGGAAAACACTTCCACCACAGCACCTGGTTCACAACCCCCTTCGTTCCACCCACTTGTGACCACAACCGTGTCACGGTTATTACTACTTATAATTTTGCACCGCTCACTACCTCAGTCTTCTCGTGAGAACTGAAGAGGCTCTCCATAAGGTTTGTACAGCTCGAGTCCACACTTCCGGGGCTCCTCTCAATCTTACAGCCCCGCGCACCCACCACGTTGTCTTCAGTGGTTCCTGTATCAGCTGACCTGCACGTCACTACAGCCAGTTCATTAGGCAAAATAAAAGAGAACTTTTCTTAAGTCATTTTGTAAAATTGTGGTGAGCTGCTAATGATGTTTCTTATATTTACACGCAACAGATGATAGTTCTCAAGCTCCACCTGTCCAGAATAATTTATCATATGCAAATGCATCTCTACTTTTCACGGGGTTTACCTTGTACATCTTCCCTCTACACGTAAGTGCCTACATGTGAGGCAGTGTTAGCAAAGTACCGGCCATAATAAGAGACAGCAGTCCACAGTGGCCAGGTCAACAGTAGACTGACTACTGTGAAGGGCAGAATCGTTTTGGTTTGTAGATTCTGGTGCAGTATTGCTCTCCCTCTCTTTGTATCGGGACAAGTATTTTGTTAAGATCATCGGGGTTGACGCAGCTCTCTTCCGAAATATGCAGAGAACGAACTTTCGAGTTACAGCTTTAAAATCTTTTATTAGAACAAAATAGTTGTAAGAAGACAGGGCCGTGCCAGTCTACATCAGCAGTGTTCTAGACTGGGTAAGTCATCCACACAACACGGTCATCGTATAACATGGTATTGTATTATATGGATGAGCCATATATAAAAACCTGTAGACTGTTGTGCCAGCAGCAGTAAGTGAAGAGAAACAAAATAACAGCTGTATTTCCTCTTACAAGGTAACTCATGACTTTATAACAATATATATAATATAATATATATATATATATATATATATATATATATATATATATATATATATATATATATATATATATATATATATATATACAGTATATATATAAATATATATATATATATAGTATATATATATAAAACAAAGAAGTATGTCTGTGTGTTTGTTTGTTTGTGTTTGTGTGTGTGTGTGTGTGTGTGTGTGTGTGTGTGTGTGTGTCCGCACGAGAATCTCGGAAACTACTTTACCGATCTGTAGTGATGATGGATGGTGTTATATGTAGTGATGATGGATGGTGTTATATGTAGTGATGATGGATGGTGTTATATGTAGTGGTGATGGATGGTGTTATATGTAGTGATGATGGATGATGATGTTGTATGTGGTGATGATGGATGGTGTTATATGTAGTGATGATGGATGTTGTTATATGTAGTGATGATGGGTGGTGTTATATGTAGAGGATGATGGATGGTGTTATATGTAGTGATGATGGATGGTGCTATATGCAGTGATGATGGATGTTGTTATATGTAGTGATGATGGGTGGTGTTATATGTAGAGGATGATGGATGGTGTTATATGTAGTGATGATGGATGATGTTATATGTAGTGATGATAGGACAATAAAATAATAACAGTTTAATGCTAAAAAAATATACTTTGCTGTACCGTTGTAGTGAAAAACATGGTGGAACTTACATACACCATTTATGAACTATTGATGGAAGAAGACGTTTTGGGGACTGAACAGTGAGACAATGTGGAGCCTCTCGGAGGGTGGCGTCCTACCGTGGCCTAGCGGATGAGCCACCGGGAGGGCGGCGATTCTGCTTGTGAAGAATAATACTCTTGCCGTCGTAATTTCGGTTACCCAGAAATGTTTCACAAAATAAACTGATATGTATAAGAGACATCGTGACCAACGTGCGTGTGTCTCAAACTGGTCTCTCACCGAGGCTCTCATAACGGCTGCACGTTGTTCAGCTGCATATCAGCGGAGAGAAATAAATTTGGTCGCCACAAGACATGTAACAAAATCATTTCCTCTTCAATGGGGAATACTGTTCAGAGAGGTTCTCAGCTGAAACAGAGATAAGGCTTCAGACAGTTTGCCGCCAAGTCTTAAATTTCAGAAACAATGTGGCTGGTACACGCTGGGCTTCCCACGGGTGTATGTGAAGGAGGAGGAACACTATATTCTCAATGGACTTGAAAGGGCTCTTAATACTGACCAGAATGAACCCTAATATGTACTTTGTCTTGATGTGACCTATGACCGGTGACCAGGGGAAGGGCAGCGGAAGGTTCACCGCCGCGGGCCCCAGTCACCATATTCCAGTGCACTTTCTTGTCACGAGAAAACCGAAATCCCCCGCGTCTACCACGACCCGCGCCCATCAAGCGAACCTGCCATGATTCTCATGTATTACGTGCTTTATGGCACTCCATACTGCCCACCATCCACACCCGCTTAAAGCACATCAAATAAATCAAGCTCGCACTAGCACAAGTCCTGAGTTAAGACCAGAATGGTGACAACACAAGACACAGATGGTGAGAGGGAGGAGATTGTTCCCAGCGTGTTGACAACTTTCAAGCTCTCCACCCACCCCGCATCTGCTTAATCACTATCCCAACCCTCACACCATATCCAATAATCTATGCATAAGACTTTAACTAACAATGTTCCTCGAATAAATAATATTACACAATGGAGTGTCCAACCAGGAGACTGTATTTTCCTATTACACCGAGTCATTACACTCACACTAAGAACAGATATGTACCGAGTACCGCGCCCAAAATCTAGTAATGTCATTATCTCGCATCTTACACTCCGCCATAATTCATGACAGTCATTTCCTAATGTGACGGACTGTAATAAAAACACAGAGTTGCCAGGCGTTGCACTGAACAAAGGCGTAATTAAAACAATGCAATTGTATCACGGAAAAACATATTAAAGTTGAAAATGCTGCCATGTAGTCACTGTGATTACAAATACCAGCAGCAGAAACATTAACTTATGATGGTGGTAATGTGACGTGACGCGTGTAGTGTACCGAATCATCACGAGACCACAGACACCATCCACTACAGCTGGGTGTGCTGGAGGCTAAGGTTCAGATTCTTTTTTCTTAGATTGCCCCGGAGGGAGCTAGTTTATTGGGCACCCCCTTACATCCTGTGCGAGGTGAAGCGCAGAAGCGTTTACAGTGCCCATCTGAGAAGCATGCTAAGTTCATGCTTGCCTTTATGACTCATGCATTAAGGCCGTAAAAGCCTGAAGGGTCATGGGTTTTGTCAGCAAGTTACATAAAGTGACAGAATGATGAGTGTGTGTGGGGAAAGTTCCCGGTACATTTCATCTGTTTATGGCAAAGCGTGGCAGATCCCTAATAATGTCAGGTGCCAGGCCTGTCACTAGGAGGAGGGATATCTGGTCAGGGAGGGAAGAGGTGTTGGTAACGGCTGGGGACCTGTAGGAGGAGGTCATAGGACAAGTGAGGATGTAGTGACGGAGGGTGTGAGAGTCGGGTTGACCACAAAGTTTACAAACAGTGCAGCCAGGCTCAGGGTTGCCAATGTACTCCCATAGGTACCTGTACCCTAGGCGCAGTCTCATGTACAGTACATTATCTGTTGAGATCGAGTCAGGGATTGATACTGGCGGTTGTCGTCACCGGTTACAGCGTCATAGTGGCGTTGTGTGACGCTACCCCGTTGTTTCAGGTGTCCAATTTTCGTCGAATGCTTCTTGTTGTGTGGCGTGTATGCGAGATTTGAGATGATTCAGGGAGAGGGCGAGGGTGGCTTCAATATCTTCTTGTGTCGCTTCTTTGGCAAGCCGATCAACAGTGTCACAGGCAGTTATTCCTATGTGTGACGGGATCCAAATAAACTTGACACGGATGTCATCAGTTTGTTCTAGCCCGGCGACGGCGGCTAGGGTGTGTTGGGCGGCAGGGGAGGGTAATTTGAGCCTCGCTAGCGCAGAAGTGCTGTCACTGATTATAAGGAGGTTCCGGCGTTCAGTGCGAGCACAGGTCGCCCCCTCATGAATGCCCGCGAGGATGGCTATGCTTTCACTGTCAGTGGAGGAGGCCCAGTCGTGGACCCTGATTTTCCTGCGGGCCTGGCGCTCTGGAATCCACACAGCCGGGCTGACCCCATAATGGCGTAGTACCTGCCCTAATGACGACCTTCAACTATCTAGAGTACCAGGAGCCTAACCTAGACACCCGGGCTAGCACTCACTCACACAACTCTCAACACACCCTTAACCCTGGCTCACTCCTAACAAGTATTGTACATGACACCTAACGCAAGACCAATTCAGGAACTTCGTATGACCGATGATGAGTTTTTTTTTTTGGTTGTGCAAAACTATGATTCGTCACACATAATCATATCGCAAGCAATAATTAATTCCCGTGAAAAGGCGAGAAACCCGCGCTGTAATGATCCCTTGTGACCTGGTATCAAGTTCACCCAGGCCGGGTTGCAAGATCCTATTTTTGTCCACATGGTCCGTGAAACGACAAGCGTATACACCATGGTACAATACTACTGTACCCTCCGACTACCTTAAAAAAAAAGGGTGAAAAAAATTATATCTGCCTCTTAAAGCATCAGTCTGGCTACCTTCAACATGATCTTTGTCTAAATACTCGCTTTAAGTACAATTATCATCCTGTGACAATCCTAAAATGTCGACAGTGTCCATCACCATCCTCAACATTTTCTTCACCTACAGGTATACGTCGTCTGTGGGAAGACTAACACCCTAACTTATCTGCCAGTGAGGGAAGGAGGTGAATAAAATTTAAAAACAGGAGACAAACAAACTCGGAGGTTGGAGCCAGGAAGGACTAGGGAGAGAGGTGTGGATAACAGGAGACACAGTGACAGGGATGAGGCACAAGTGGTCGGGGTTGTGGTGGAGGTTTGGGTTACAGGGGGAAGAAAACCGCAGTGGGTCACACGCTCCCTGCCCCCACCTGCAGCACCAGCAGGACCTGCCCAAGGATGGTATACCACCCATCACGTAACTACCTATAGCACGACCTCGCTCCCCTTCCCCCTCACCTTCACTCTCAATATCAACCATCACACACTCATTAGTCGCCAGTAATTGTTTCCACCTTATCATTACGTGTACAGTGTAGCCAGTATGCCGAACCATGTTATTTGTTAACTACACACACACACAATGGTACTGAGTACATTGGCATTCATTCCACAAGACTCAGCACGCTTGCACGACATGGCTTTACCCTATACAGTATGTGAAACTCAATCAATGTTTATTTTAATCTAACTGATCATCGACGTGAAAATACACTGCAGAGGGAAATGTTAAAAGTAAAAAAAAAATGGTTAATGAGTGCATATGGTAACTAACTTGCAGTCATTACATAACAATAGTGAAAAGACAAAAAAATAAATATATATATATTTTTCGACGTTTCAGCAATCAATAAAAAAATCTGTTAAAACCAAGGTTAAAAAGACCAATATTAGAAAAGAATTTTGTGGTCCACACCAACGTGAGGCTCTACCATGGGAGGCTTGACCCAGCCTACCTCTCGTGCTTCCTACCACCCCCCTGCCCGACACATATAATACCTATTGACTACTTCTAACACAAGGATACTTCAGTAGTCTCAATCCCTTCCCTGACCTTAATAACATCGAGTACTTGCAGGTTCCTCCTCATGTACTACACCCCGTATCAACTTCCTACACATCTGTTGTAATTATTTAACACGAGTAAGTATTTCTCCGACCCGACAGTCTCTAACATCATCATAATAATAATAATAATAATAATAATAATAATAATAATAATAATAATAATAATAATAATAATAACACGACCGTCAGTGCGACTATCAACATCACTAACAGATTAAGGCATGCAAATAAATCGTGGTTGAGACCGAGGTAAAAGCGGTGTTGGTCATTAAGATGAGGAGACGTAGTTGACATGATAAACAGTCCTGGCCATTTGTCAGCGCTAAGGCAGGAGATATACTGTAGAGTGATGGCGCGAGTGTCCTCCTCGCTCATCTTGTTCCAGGACGACGCTGTTGTAGCCTGAGGAAGTGAGCGTGAGGCGCCTCTCCAACTTCAGCATCCCTAGAAATATGTCTTTAACATATATTTTAAGTTACGGATCGATTCCAAGGGATGGGCCATATGTTTAAATAATAAATCACAAAGGAATGACAATCACCTCCATCCACGACATAAAGTACCGTTATTTATGTCAATGATCCCTACACATTTACACACAAAATAAATATAATCCATCAAATACTATATTTATCGTCCAGTTACTCGTGTGTACAAGACAACAATACCCGGTAATTCCCCCGTTACCACCTGAGGCCAAACATGTAAAGAACCACTTTTTCCCCGTCAGTGTACGTGGCCACGCCAGGAGCCCGGACCACTTCCGGTGGGACCTGCTCCTGCCCCTCACCACCACCCATCATCCCACACACCACACCCTTCACCTCATTCACACAAGCTCCAGTGTTTGTGAATATATGAATGTATAGGGTATATGCGAGTGTAGGTAGAGGCAGGTATGTGCACACGTGAGTCTACCATACTTTTCAATGTGTTTAAAGAAAAACTAAACATGTATGTGATGGGGGCAGAGGGTGTGGCATCTAGGGGCCTCACACACTCAGCGAAGCGAGTCAAACCAACTCCTGACTGACGCAGGTGCTTGTTATCCACTTAAATGTCATTTAACTCTCCTTCAACAAAAGAAGACACCGACCAACTACACACACACGTTTAACTTAACCCAATGTTTAAAATGTCCAACAAGATTAAAATCACAGCGCTTACCAAGTACGTATATTCACGTGATCGTGTAATTTTACATAAAACAGGAGAGGGATAAACCATTAACACAGTAATAGCGGACACATACACACCTCAAAACCACACGGGGCGGTGAGTGGGCAAAGGCATGGAGCCAAGGCGCGCGACACACACACACATTTGTTATTAAGGACGGTGCATCAACACTTCATCAAGTACCATATCTTTAGATAGTGACGACGTTATCAGAATAGAAACCTAATCTCCTAATATGTTATCCATAACAATTATGTCGACAATCTCTCTCCGCGAACAGCAGTACAGCGATCCTTGTTTCAGCTGCATCTGTTAACGGTGAATAAAATAAAACACATCATTCTGCATCTAGATGAAGTGTAAACAACGAAATCCGAGTAGTGACTTCCTCGATCTTGTTACTACAGCAGAAATAATTTAATGTTGACTTCAGGTACTTTAAAACAATAATAATCACCCGGTGCAATGTGTGTGTGTGTGTGTGTGTGTGTGTGGGAGGCGGAGTACTCAAGCCGTAATGTGGCGGCACTTGAGGAGTTCCAGCGTAAGTCGAGGTGTATGGTGGTACTGTGGAGGATATTGTGGGGGGGAGGACTAACTCGACACACGCCAAGCCCCCAGCTGGGTATATAACAATACAGTATAGTAATTGTAAAGCTCACGAGAATATTGCTGTTATTTTATAGTGACCACAAATTTGTGAATTATACGGAAGAACTGAAATTATGTTAAACAGTGTGGTAAGATTAAGGGTAAGAATGTTTTTAACAGCAGAAGAAGACCAGAGCAGAGCGGAGCAGTAGTGCAGAAAGAAGGAAGGTCGGGAGGTAATGAGGTGTACAACGTTATTGTGGTCACGCTCACTACCCGCCCACGCATGGAAACCTCCTGCTCAAGTGCTGGTACTAGTTTTACATCCCATTAACCTTCACACGAACAAAGTAAAAACCAGGACAAATACTCAATATTCAAGGCCACGATCTGGTCGCAGGGGTGAGGACAGACATGAAGGTGCTGGAGTTGTTGTCACGTTCAGATTCCGTCCTTTGATGGCAACTTTGAATAGTGATTCGCTGATGATTCGCTGAACTTTGGTGGATCTGTCGGCATATACTGTAAGTCCCTCAGAGAATATAACCGGTAAACACACACACACACACACACACACACTAGTGTCTGCGTACCAGAACCAGCTGTAGTGAACTATGAAGAGCCTGAGTGGTTGAGTCACAGGTAAGGTTCAGGTGTAATAATGCGTGGCGGCGTGTGCGGAGTTGTTTTGACGAGTTGTCCGTGCCGGAGGCCATACAGAATTTTGAACGACTTTCTCGATTCTGTAAGTCACATTCCTTGCCACGACCTAGGCACAAGTCATGCATTAAACCCTCCTTACCCCTCTTCCTTCCCATCACTTCACAAGCCTTAACAGTCATCACCGGTACACTCAGCATAAACTGCGAATTCTTATGACGCAGCACATTCTTTTACACTATCTTTTTTTATAGCTAGATGTGTGAAGAGGAGACGGAAGGGCACAGGACAGTCCACCAAGTTTCCACCGTCAGCCGTCATGTCTACACAGAATACACAGTAAGATCAACAGTATTACTCCCAGCTGGAATCATCACAGGCGACGACGTTTCTATCCAGAACAAAAATTCGCCATTATATTGTACACTGTGTTATATTATTAGTGTAAACAGTGTCTGACCACCCCAGTCCTCCCATATAACAATACACACAACTCGCGTCATACAAAAGATTATCGGGCGAATGTCTCTACAGCTACTGCCTGGAGTCTGAGGATAACAAAAACCTAACAACTTCCTGTAGGGTCCTTCCGCGGAGTCAACGTGCCGCCAGCGACCTCTTTAGCCATAACATAAGGATGCTGCAGACCACCACGAGGATAATTAACGGCAGCATTGTCTCATCAACACGCTGAGTCACGCATATATCACCTATCCAAACACTTTATAGCATACCTCTACTAGTACCGGACCGTCACACACCGCCAACATCACACAGCACGGAATATACCGCCTCTATTTGGTGCATATTACTCGGATAATAAAAAAATTTTCTTCCATAAGTATGCGCAGGTATCATGTTACCATCTGCACGGGTATGGGAGGTAAGCAGTCGTGTTTCACCTCCACACTGCTGCTTGCCACACCCTGCCAAACTTAATTAATCTATCACTGGTCCTGTCCACAACTGTCCTTAGGCATTCCAATCTAAACCTGAAGATTACTACACACAAACAACAAACACCCACTGATACTCTGTATCCGGGAGATGAAAATAAATTGTTTCTGCAACCCTAAAAAAATGGAAGGCAAATCAAATGACATAATTATAATATAGGGTCGAGAGACAGAACGCAAATATTTAAGTCACAGGGCTACCCAACACTTGTATCTTTAGTTACGCAATTCATAAATATGAACACACCTCTAGGATACCCCCCCCCCCCACAAGCATCAGCCATGGCTCGCCAACAGCAATAATACCCCGTCAAAAAATCTGCAAACTAACCATCAAGACGTGGCAATGTACCGCAGAAGCCTGTGGCCATGTGACGATGGTCTGTGATAACGACAACACGCAAGATATAACCAGCAGCAGGTAAGACGCAGGTCCTCGTTCCCAGACCCAGCCAAGAGATTCACCGTCAATTACCCGTCATAAACCGCCACTTGCAAGCAGTGGCTGCAACATGGCTTACGGATCTCATCGTGTTTCCAACGCCAAAGGCACTCTTAAGTTTCTCTTCAGTCACTCTACGTCATATCAAACAAGCAAAAAACGAAAGTTCAAAGCTTTAAATCAGCGGGTAAAATAACAATGATCTGTCACGCAAATTAAAAGGTAAGAAACCGACTCTTGGGGAGTTCCAAGAAATTCCAAACTAGTCAATGACCACCATCACACCGGCTGACTAATGCCAGAGAGGGGCAGCCTCCTCAAATAAACGTCTCACCTTCACTATCGAGCCTGGAGCACCCGCACCCCCACCCCCCAAAAAAAATTATATATATATATATATATATATATATATATATATATATATATATATATTATATATATATATATATATATATATATATATATATTATATATATTATATATATATTATATATATATATATTTTATATATATATATATATATATATATATATATATATATATATATATATATATATATATATATATATATATATATATATATGGCTGCATTTATAAAGTCCCTTGCAAGGAATGTAATGTTTTACTTAGGCCAGACAGGTAAAGATCTTGTAACTCGACTTAAACAGCATAAATATAGTGTTAGGACAGGCCAGGAATCCAATGCTCTGTTTGTTCATCTGAGGGATAATAAACATTACATTGACTGGGATAATGCCTCCTCAATATTACCTTGTAATTCAATTGACAGTAGGAACATTATAGAATCTAGTCTCATTAAACATACCGAATCCGTTAACATGAATTTGAGTAATGGTATGTACAAATTGGACAATTTTGTAATTAAGAATATTTGTAACCAGGTGAGAAGGTTGGGTCAGTTTTCCCTCTGACCTGACTACCGACCGCTGCGGTGCTTTTGTGAAGATTAGTAGGGTCATTACCTATACTTGACCTCTGTGGACTTGATCTCACCCTCCTCTGTATATATAACTTGTTCTGCACTTCTACTTTAGTTTGTACTCACCCCTGAAGATGTGAATTACACGAAAGCGCTTGGGAACTTCGTGTTTTCTTTTTCCTTGTGGTTATCAGCATATACCTGGATCACGCGCACCTACAGTGATTTATTTGCATATATATATATATATATATATATATATATATATATATATATATATATATATATATATATATATATATATATAGAGCATGGAAGCTGAGAGAGAGAGAGAGAGAGAGCATGGAAGCTGCAGACCAGTAAACGGAGTGTTGGCAACATACCACGACCCACCCTCGTCCATAACACCCACCCACCATCCACTGTACACAAGCTAAATAATGAACATTTCATTCTGAACATCGTTATTAGGTTATACAGCGGGTGACATCAGTGGGCACGACAGACCTAGCACAACACATTTTCCACAAAGCCTTGGTTTTATTCCCCTCATATGAGATTAATAAAGTTACTACTGAGCTGCGGTTTATAATGTCTCACCGGCTTTTACACCATCAGACGTCCGCCTATAGCTAGTCTATATCTACCACGTTCTATTGATCCTTCCATTTATTTTGCCCTTCAATTTTCAATTTCAATTGTTTATTCCTTGATAGAGGAAGTGGGATCCTAGTGCTGTCACTAGGTACCCCTGATTTTGCCCTTTAATAGTTAACTAACACTGGTGTATCATAGTGCCAGTAGGGACAAAACAGCGTGACTTGTCGGATTACCTGCCTACGTGCACATGAGATAGGAAGATGGTGTGGCAAGTGAGCGTGACGAGCCTCCACCACACCCCGCCGACAAGGACGTGCTGGAGTCGACCATCCTTGTGGCCTGCCACTCACTCATCTCTGGCCATTCCTGGTAAGACGATACTACTGAACAATCTCTCTCTCTCTACCGGCTCTTCCCAATATAAAAATGCCATTGGTATAATGATTTGCATCCTTATCATGACACTTCATAACACCCATCAGCTGGTCTCCAAAACAGGTCATGCTTCCCTAATAACAACACGAGTCCCGTGGCAACAAGTCATCACATACCCAACAAATTCCATAGTCGATTTTGAAATGCCATCAGGAGACGGTTAAAAAACACTAGAATTCGAGGCGCGCGCACACAAACACAGGTTCCCAAACTTTCCCTTTTACACCTGACTGGGTTCCTCCAAGTGCCGGGCAGACTGGGCAGTGTTATAACCAGCTGTAGTGCATTTCATAACCATACTCCAGGTTATTAGTAAGGTCATGAGGCGAGTGAGGAGGGAGCTTCTCCATTACCCCCTCCTCCCTCCTCAACGCTCGCTTGGATCACACTGTTTTCACATCCCACCTGCAGGCCAGTCAAGTAATCGCATCAGAGTACATTAATTTCCATCCGGTTAATCAGGTACACTTGACAGGAATGTATCAAGCTCCATCTTGTAAATTTAGTCGGCATAGCTATGATTCTTATAATACTAGCAGGACGTTGAGGTGCATGTTACTGCAATAATTGGACTTCAACATTAAGGTAAACTGGAGGGCAGAGGCTTGGGTGGCGGCCATGACTGACTTTGACGGATGATGATGGTGTGAGGTTAAGATGAGTGTAGGGAGACCTGGCTGGTGGCCAGGAGGTCACCTGCCTTGGCACTCACCTTCACTACGTGTCCTTACATAACTTCACGTACACCTACCTGACAGCACCATTTACCTTGTGGTATTATTAAACGCTAATCCCTCCATCACGACAACACTCATTATTTGTCACAACAGGCAGCGCGCCACCTCAAATGAGTTTTCTCGCCATCAAAGTTCTTCATCATCAACAAGTTTTATTCAAACCACCACATGATTTGTTTCTCCTAACTCCCCAATTTAAGCAAAATTCCCAACACCTGTGAGGAAAAATGGTCGGTGTACCCAGGAAGGTGTCCACGTCGTGACCTGTGAAATTTACGCCCCAGGAGGCCACGAGAGCATCAGTCATCTTCTACACCATCTTCTGATTTTCCACACAAGAATTTTCAATGATAGGAACACCATTAGTCAGTATCACCACCATGCCCACGACAATGCCCCACCTTGTCTCCGATGTCATCAATCACTTCTCAGCCAGCTGGGGCAAGGGACCAACAAGGTCATGCAGGCGTCACTAAAGCGTTGATCAAGTGAGCCGTCACCACTACCACCACCTGCTGCTGCCCGGGGGTCGCTGCATTTATTATCTCAGCTAATAAATTGTTGATGATAAATCGACATTAAACAGGATCCTTACTGGTGGTCACGGGTTACTTGTGCTCAACACACTCTAGTGTACATCACGTGCCACATCACCTTTAATCCTCTGACACACACACACATCTCCCTCTTATACCCGTCACTGTATATGATGAATAATAAAACATAAGACAGAGTGTTTGGCTTAGTTCTTCTTCTTCTTCTTAATATTATCATTATTTATTTCTATCATCGTTATTATTATTATTATAATTAAGAAGGGATTAACGTTAGGTTTGGGAAGCAAACAGTGGTAAATGTTGGACCCGAGGACCATACTGACATAATACAAGGAAACGGACGCAAACACAACATTTAGTATTTGAACACAATAATGACTGGGAAAACATTAGAACACAGTACGTAAAGAATCCATCCTAACCCACGCCAATAGAATATTATTATTACCCTTTGATGTGAAGGAATTCAGATCCTGAAACACAAAGCACTACTGGTGTGGCCTGCAGGTGCGAGGTGAGCATACCAGTGTAAGAAAGGAGAATACATCAGTACAATACTTATCAAGGGCCGTCCACCACCACCATGACCACCAAACATACCTGCAAAGAAAACAAAAAATAAATTACAATCCGAATGAAGAATCAACGGATAAAATAAATTCATATATACTAAATTACAGAAAGATAAACAATTAAAAAAGTATATAGATTGCCGAAACTATTTTGTTGAGGTACAATGGGAGCAAGGTCAATATAGAGAGGTCGGCCATGCAGGCGAGGTCCAAGGCGGGCGGGAGTGATGACGTCAGGTGATCCACTCTGCCTGAGTCTCCTTGTACTTGACAAGTTGACCCCAGTCTTACCCGGGCCATTTGTGTGTACACACCACTGTCTGAGGCTTTAATTTTGAGAAGCATAAGTCCCAAATGTAATGAATATCTGAGAACTAAAAAAGGAATTCCTTTGCCGAGTAAAACAACGCTTAATGAACGAGCCAAGAATTTTGCCTGCGAACCTGGCATCTTACGCTCTGTGCTGTCACTCATGAAGACAAAGTCTGACACTTTTAGTCCACTTGAAAGGTTAGCTGTGATATCATTAGATGAAATGGCCATTGCGAGGAATGGAGTCACGAAAAAGGTAAGGACATCCTATATAAGCTTCATGAGAAAATCCAGGTTGTCATGCTAAGCGGACTGGAAGGCAATTGGAAGCAGCCAATTTTGATGACTTTGATGTCCCATATATACAAAAGATCTTGTTAACTTTAATAGAAGAGCTTGAGCACGCAGGTTACCCTGTCGTTGCATTGGTGAACGACTGAGGCTCCAGTAACCTTAGGATGTGGAAAGAATTTAACACTGATCCCGTGGAAAGAAAGAAAATATCTTTAAAAAACCCGAGTGCTGATCGGGATATATTTGTGTTTGCAGACGTGTCACATTTGATTAAATTAATTAGGGATAATTTTCTCGATTCAGGATTTTACCTAAAGGATGGAAGCTTAATATCTGATTCCACTATTCAGGAAATGATGACAGCAAATAAGATAGAGAGTGGTTTAGCATACAAATTAAGTGAAATGCATTTTAATGTATGGGGTCAGCAACGACAGCGGGTTAAATATGCAGTCCAGTTGTTGTCAAAGACAAGCTCTAGCTCACTGAAATATCTTGGAGAAAGAGGACTACTGGAGAGTAGAAATTGGAAGGAAACTGCAGACTTCATAAATCTGGTGGACGAATGGTCTGACATTATTAATTCTTCTCATAAGTTTGATGAAAAACAATCACTTTATGTATTTGGAATTAATTTATGAGACCAAGTAAATGTTCTGAATATAATGATTGAAGTGGTGATGTCATGGGTTGCGTTGGGTCTACCCCACGCAACCCATTCCAAATGTTTGTTAAGGTAGATAAGGGACCAGGCGAGCAGTGATTCTGTCATCACTATTTCATTAGTGGATATGTGAGCTAGTCAGCCAACTCCAAAGTTATTTTACTAGAGATAAGGCACCCGGTCAGCCATAACTGCTACACATTTTCCATTAGTGGTATGATATTCTTCCATAGGGGGAGGCCAGTGAGACAGTGTTGTACTGTACTGTTCAGCGCCTCACGCCCCAAAAACCTCATTTGAAGTAGTATCCCCTAGGGCCTAGGTCCTCACCCTCTCCCTCCTGAAGGGACCGGGTCACCACACACAGTCTCCACCGCCACCCTGTCCTGTGGACCTTCGTTGACACGAGATTAAGTGTGTTAACCTAGGTTTGTTATCCCCGTGGAAATATCACATGTGGATGCCTGGTTGCAACAAGAGCAATCCAGGCTGGCCTACCAAACCTACAGTAAATGGTTAATCAATTCACGCTTACAGAGTTCTCCTGCATGACACCCGTCTACAGTGACCATGATCGACACGAGACTAAGTGTGTTAACCTAGGTTTGTTATCCCCGTGGAAATATCACGTGTGGAAGCCTGGTTGCAACAAAAGCAATCCAGGCTGGTCTATTGCGCCAAGTGGTTAATTCAAGTCACGCCTACCAGTTCTCCTTGCCGCGACAACCGTCTACAGTGACTGTCAGTGACGAGAGACTATGTGTGGTGACCCAAGAGTACCTTTGTGTTGTTATTCCCCGTGAAAGAAGTTCTTGTGATGAAGCCTGGTTGCAACAAGAGCAATCCAGGCTGGCAGTAAATGTCTCACTTGAAGAATTAAGGCTCTGTTAAGTCATACCCATAGTAGAGTAACCACATGTGTTCCCAAGTTGAAAATTCCCTCTTTAGAAGATTAATTTTATTGCAGTGTGAATGTGAGTGACTCATATATCCATGCAAATTGTAAATCATTGTATGGAAGCTTGACAAATAAATGTAAGTGCAATTATCTGCCCGTATCTGTGATCCTATCTTATTATTACTAAAGGTAATGACTGATTGGTTATGACAAAGTATAACCAATAACTTAGATGGATGTTGGAAATTAATGGAACTCATTAAATCATCATTTATCAAGTATAAATCATGGAATGTCGGGTGGTGGAGTGAATTTCTACGTAGATACACCATAATCTCCTGTAAGTACCAGTGTGAAGGTATCGAACTCTGCGGTAAGAAATATAAGAAACACAATATATTATAATCTTTATATAATATATACCACTCTACTACCACTACGATAGCCAAAACCATGACAGGTGACAACAATGAGAGTAAAAAACCCACTGTTGAACGGCCTTTACAAGTTTCAGAAAGAGGTAATATTGTCATATCGGTCACTTATAGGGTTGTACAAAATGCTCCAGAAGTCTTTTAATCTTGAATTCATTCTAACTATAAAACTAAATCAAGATTGTCTGGAGCATTTGTTTGGGTGGATAAGACAGATGCATGGAACCTACGACCATCCAAATGCTGTGAATTTTAGTTCAGGTTCAAGAAGTTATTGCTGGGAAAAGACGTTTAACTAATTTCTGAGAAATTTAACACAACTAATGATAATTTTCACTGCTTGTCAAGAAATATTGGTCTTAGACAAACAGATGATAAAGGTACACCTTTCAATGAAAGAGAGCTGACAGTAGAACTCTATATAACTAATCAATGTTTCAAAGACTTGGATATTGGCAATGAAGTAGAAAAAGAGTTAAGTGATGAGTTTAATGAAAACCTAGGAGAGTGTATAAACCCTGATGAAAATGACGGTAAAGCAATAGATTTAGTTCTAGAAGAGGACTATATTGTAAGAAGGTTTTGCGTGAAATACTCTCACTTAGCCCAGAAAGTCACTGAGTGTACATCCATGACTAAAACATGAACAGAAGAAATAAACAGAGGTGAACTGTATGTTCCTTCTAACACTCTATTAACCATTATGAGAGACGTATTTAAGGCTGTACATGGGGACAGTCTTAAGGAGGGGAAAGACTGTTTCAAAACAATTGTGTCTGAGATAGAGTTGATGTACACCATGATGCTTTAACCTTCTTTGCCAAATATCTGTGTTCTTTAAACTGAACAGCAGTATTAGGATAAATAAGAAAACAAGTAAGAATTGCAGAAGTGAAAATAGAAAATTTATGAAAATATCAAAATGATAGGAAAAACAGATTGTCTTGGGTTACAGTTGATGTAAATCATACATGTTATTTATTTATGACATGTGTGTGTAATAAAATGTAAGTTATCATGATATATTTATTCCCCTTTTAGATGCACACACACAGTTATGAACTCAAGTCCACAGATAAATTGCACTGAAATAAGCGCATGAATTTCAGGAAATTAGTAAGAATATTCAAATAATGCCAGGTCTCCTTCCCTCCACAATGAAGGGACGAAAGACAGCCTCCCTTACTAAAGCTACATCTTTCTCCTCCTTTCCGAGCTAAACCCTCCTATACCAGGATAAAGGAAACGGGGTTATGATGATGATGATACTGGAGGGGGGGGCAGCCAGCTGTAGTTCACGTGACGTCACTGCGGAGAGCCAGCGAAAACTAGACCGCTGTCCGTCGGACTTCTCTATATTGACCTTAAATAGGAGATAACTCAGCCGCGTTTCGTGGCGAACCTATCATGAAGGTAATAACGCTACGTAGCCACCAGCCTGGCATCTTGTGTTATTGTGCTCGGTAACGTCACATACATCACAACATTCTTTGTCTTCTCTTATTTCCTTCTGCACTATTATTTACCGGTGCGGACAAATACCTAAAAACAATTCTTGAAAAATCTGTGACAAAGGTGATGAATGAGCGAGACATCGTATTTTATGTGGAGGTGTGTGTGTGAGCGAGAAAGCTGGAGGTAGAGCACAACATAGGATCCTGTCAGTCATCATGTCAACGTCATGTTCATGTCTTGACGGCGCGAACAGTAGCATTTACTGTATTATCATAATGGGGTAAATAACCACAAGCGTGGTGGTGTGTGAAGGAAAACACAAGTGTGTCGAGGGGCTACATTCCTGCGGTGAGGACCTGTGACCATCACTGACCCCTGTCTTTACACTTAATCATAAGCCAAATATACAGTTATGGTGGCCCAACCTTCAACTTCACTGGTAAGACAGCTACGAAGGTTTATTGTGATGCGTTTATCCTGCCACTCCTGACCATCTGGCTCCCGTAGAAAAGACAAAGCACCACACTTTAGCCAGCAGTTGGTGGTAACACCCGGGAAGTGTTCTTTAATGCTTCCAGGCCGATGGATCGCTCCTCACTTAACACCTCGCTACACTTAATTATTTCTTGTAGCAGTAATAAACTCGTCGAACTTTGGCCATCCATTCAGGCCAATTTGGACAGGAGTTAACGAGTCTCAAACTGATAATTACACGACTGCCACAAACTGTGCACTAAAGGTTCCCACAGGTGGCGACCAGAAACAGTGTAGTTGTAACCAAGTGATGCAGTGTTCGCCATGCTAATGTACAGTAAGTGTGCCTCAGCAGGGAGTAGGCCTCAGTCTGTACACTTATGTTACAGGTCAGGCCAACATATCCACAGTTACAGGTGTGTACTAAACCAGATGACCATTACTCCTCTACCACAACACCTTCACGTTTCAATAACTATACAGTAATATTACGTTTCTCTAATTATGTGAAAAATAAATAAATTATCTTAAACGACCTGAAGGAAAAACAAATCTAATAAACTCCATTCACTTGAAAAATGTGAATCATATACACACATACAAACAAACATACATACATACATACATACATACATACATACATACATGCATGCATGCATACATTTTCTGTTACTTGGGGGGTTAAATAAATTGGGGAATCACACTGCCTTATCCATCATTAATGTTTTAAATTACTGATAATGTCTACAATGAGCTGTTTAACCCTTCAAAAGACGACACCATGGGGAGAGAGAGAGAGGAACACCATCCCCATCAATACTAGGGATGTGGTCACTGGGAGACTCTTGTGGGCAGCCTCGTGGTTGTCACAAGTGGGCCGCCATATAAACAACAGTTTCACCGAGGCAAGAAATCTCACCTATCTACTGTATACAGCACCAGACTCTCGAGGCATGACTGAGCACTGTAAAATGAAAATAGTACCACGTAACTGACGGTGTTGACAAAAAAAAAGCTATAAATATTATTGACTGACAAACACAAACTATACCCGTATATATATGGTACACCTTTAATCGTCTCACTCTTCACCAAGCGTTGAGATCACTTGTGTATAAACAAGAGACCTAATGTGCGCCAGCGTGTGTTTCTGATCTCTAGTCCAACTCTGATAGTGTTGGCAGCTCTTCCAGTCTCTAGTTTATCTTCACCGGGGAATTCTCACGTTTCCACAGAACCACACGTGGGATATAAACTAACACGATGAATGACTTTACTGCTGCTACCTGTGAGGAGCTGCAACCCCCCCCACCCTCCATCCCTGGTGCACGTTCCCACCTTCAACGAAACGAGACCCTTCTGGTCGAGTGCGCAGCATAATGTTAGGGAACAGTGAAGTGTTTTAAGAGACTAAGTGCTGAACTGTTAATTATATAGTCTTCCCTGACTAATTTATTACCGACTGTTCATCCTTGACCGTCATCATATATACGGAGGTGTGTTGCAAACCAACTCCACCTTCCCATAAATAAAATCCTGTCTACTTAAAAAACAGGTCATATCGAACACCTGACCTGTCCTCCCGCCATCTTCATCACGTCTCTTGTTCATTACTTTCTCTTAACTTAAATTTATCCTTTTCTTTTTAAATTTACAAAATACGAAGAAATTGAGTCAGCCGACCCGCAGCTATTTAAATCCAGCCAACTTTCTTGTTAAAACACTGATTTCTGTCAATCGTCTCTTAAAGACCCACACACAAGAGCCCCCTCCTCTTCATCTTTTATTCTTCTAGTGTCTACTAAGTGATAGTCTCTGTTCCTACACATCATACACTTTACACAACACTGGCAACTATCTTAAACAGAGCACAGTTTACATCACGGCATTAACAACTTTCGTTCATGCAACACGCAAGACAAGCTCTCCATGAGCCTTGGATAAACGTCTTTGTCACTTCGGTATGTGTAGCAGTACTCTGTCTATCTCGCCTTTCAACTTCCTACGAAGGAAAACAAACGCGAGGGGTCAGGTAGCAAAGTGTGGGTTAACAAGATGGTCGTGGCGATGCAAGAAGGCCAGTAATTGGAGGTGTAAGGTGGTCACGTACCCGGCCGCCGCTAACATACCTGTCCACTTCCGGCGGGGTGGTCCCGTTATACTTCCGGCCAGTGGTCAAGGTAGTGGTGCCCCGCTCTCCACCATATTCCTGCGGTTGCTTCTCCCAAGGAAAATTACTGATGCCAGCACACGCCCGCACGCGCACACAAACACGCCCGGATGCCCCCCCCCCCAACCACACACACACCAACTATGATCCCCTTCAATCCCTTGAACCTCTATATTGCGACGAATCATGAGCCTGCTGCTGCCCCTTTGTTTAGATATATATGTGTTAACAGACTCAAAGTTTTCCATACCAATAAAACATTTCAGGATCCATTTCAAACAACTATGTTAATGACAGTCATCAAGACAGTAAAAATAAAGGCGGGGCAACTAGGACCATTACAGGTTGAGAAGAGATAAGGAAGTGTAACCAAAGGCATAGTAGTTCTCCAGGATCCGGCACTGAGGACGGCTGGGGTGGTAACTTAGATAAAACAAGTGAGTGAGGCCATAAATTTACCTCCCAGTTCCCGCCTGTAGTCCCCACACGTTTAAAAAATAAAAAGAGCAGCACCTCGCACCCACTAAATCAGTGCGACACGCACCCACCCTCCTTCACGGACCACAACCACCACCACCTCGGTATTCACGTGTTACGACACACACACACGCGCACTGCTTCAGGTAAGCTGTTGTCACCCAGTATCAACATTGCACGGAAACATTGCGAATATACAAAAGATCTACAAACTGTATTAATACATGGCTAACAAAAACATAACACACTATTACAACTTCGCAACTAACATTACTTTAACAACAACCTCCCCAAACCATCTGGACAGTCAGTCATTATTCTACAACCATAACCAACGCGCACGCGGTTCCTCGGAAATGTAAAAGATGGTAATAGTGCACGAAGCAAAGACACAACCCGATATTACGAGCCGAAGTAACCGCTACACCACAACCCGCAACTTGGGGTAAAACGTCACAATTGTAGAAGAGTACGAGAGACGAACAGGCCAACTAATAACAATTAATTTGGAAACTACTGCTGAAGACAGATCAACACACACACACACAATATCTTAATCAGATATAAATTACTGTATATAGGGAGGTCAAAATACCTAAAAGAGATGACAATTTCTCTTCACTCCATTCTTTGTGACTAAGAGGTGAAGCTTCCAGTGTGAGATCTCTTGGTGAGAAACGAAACTGTTTATAACGTCACCATGCTTGTTCGTCATATGGCAAAACTTTCGATACTCACGGAAGAAAAAGTCTATGGCTGTCGAAAGGTTACATACTTGAGTGGTTATTATCGTTAAGAACGCAAGAGTTGAATTGAATTGATTGAAACAGAATTGAATTGAAACAGTTTATTTAACCAGAAAACCCAGATACAGAGTGGATAATAATAACAATATTAACATGGCTGACCCAGTTGAGAACCTGAGCTCTCTTTTGCACCTGATATATACTATACATTTATCTCAAGGAAGTATTATGTAACATTTAGTAACATCTGGGATAGTACAATAGCATGGTGGTAATAAAAACATCTCATAATGTTACAGATAAGGGCGCTAAGAACCCAGTCTCGTTTAAGACGAGAAACAAAAGATTGCAAGCATACTCCAGCACTCCGCGTTGCTCCTTGACCCTCTCCACCTACCCGGTCTCCTTCATATTCAGATTCAGGTTTGCTCTCCGGGGGCTACTTTATTGGGCACCACCTTACATCACAGGCACCTAACAATGGAGGCGACCACCCTCTTAAAAATACCTGTGTACGCGCCTGCAACAAACCCAGTAACATACATTCTCCACTCCACATATCAGACAGATAGATATGTGGGGAGTTTATATATAATCCCAATTCTTAGTGAGGTGAATACGCCACACGGCCCCGAGAGAGACTGACAGTATATGGATGAGCTGGCATTATTCCACGCCACAGCCGTAAATAATACTGACACCTGGGATACTGTAGCTCAAGACTTAGGCCTATCCATCCCCATCTATTCAACTACGTAATCTCTCTCCTCCCCGCCCACCTTCAACTTCATCCCCGTCCATCAGCACCACCTCCACTAACTTCACCTCCCGTTCCCTCTCCAACACTAAATTTCAAAACTTTACCTGCTCCTCCTCCCTACTGCCCACCATTAAGTTTCCTCTCCTGACTTCCCGCATCACCTCCTCTCCCTCTCCACCTTCTCTTCGACTTCCCCACCCAACTCCCTTCCATCTTACCCTCCGATACCTGATCTCACCGTTCCCCTCCGGTCCCCCGTATTGCATCACCAGCCACAGAACTCAAGAGCAGTAAATCCCCTTCACTAAATAAAGTTGCTTCACCAAGTTCAACTCAAGTTGTGGTTAATTTACTACTCTGTTTTGAAATTTGATTTATCACCAGTAGACTAAAGCTGACAAAACACAAGAGCGAAAATAAGGAGTCGCTGAAAAGATTAGAGATGTGCGTTCAATGAAACATTTCCAAGGGTTTCCAAAGATGCTTCGACTTTTCTTAACTTCTGTAAATTCCTGGAAACTAGAAAGGAAATCTGGTGGCTGGTATACGTGAACTTTCAATTTCTCCCAATGACGACGACAAACACTTTCACTACACTCTCTTGATTATCTCGGCTGGTTTACAGTTGAGTGAGTATTCTGTGCACAACCTCCCCCCCCCCCCAATCACATACAGGGAGAGTTATAACAGTTAAAGTGGGTCAGGGGTCAGAGGTCACACCTAAAAGTCATGAGCTTGGCTGGATCGGTTTGGGTATTCACTAAGCAAGTTTTAATTTTGATAATATAAATTTAAGATCAATATGACGGGGTAAATTATAATATGACGATCACAGTATTTCCATCAAACACTTTTACTTGGTTGATATTCATGGACTAAAGGTATTACGTGAACCCCTCCCGGGGCCTGTTGAGTTAGGAAACAAAAGAAGGTGCAAAGAGTGAGAGTGTGGGCGACAAGTGGAAGGAGGTGACTACCCTGGACAGACAGTGCGGGACCCAATTAACGTGAACCAATCAAGCAACTGTGCTGACTAGACACCACCTCACCTGTCTCATCATATCTCTCACATCCTTCCATAAGAGTTTAATTGCAAGGAATCACATATCAAAAGGTGTCTTAAGATGCAACGGTCCAAGAGAGAGGAAGAGGAACAAAATGAAACAAAGCAGGAGTGTGGTGGTGGCGTCACCTGCCTCAGCCACTCATTCAACAAGCCACTGGAAGTTATCAGAGTCTTCCGAGGTTGTGAGGCCCCCCGTCACGTCCGTGGCACCACACTCTTAACTTACCCTCATGTTCCTTCCAACTTTATTATCCTCTCACATCACTATGTGTGTGTGTGTGTGTGTGTGTGGCAACGTTTATCTTTGGCTTTCTTGTTGTTGAAGGTGGCGCCACTCTTCTGTTTGTAAGGCGTTAGCAACAGTAAAACCTGGGTCATGTATAACGGCGTCGGACGTTGAACAAAAACACGCCCACCAGCACTCTTACCCGCCATTCAAGATCCTGAGGAGCATTTAAGTACGTGAGGACCGAGTACAGGTAAGAGCACGACATTTATATTGAACAAAAATTATTCAATTCCGCAGTAATTGACAATCTGAACTCACCGGGAATCTTTTCAGTATGGTTTAGTTCAGATCACACGGGGAGTTTCTAATATGACAATTTTGTAACAAGACACCTTAACCATACAGGGAACCTTCCCGACACAAATAAATCACCAAATAATAATTGTATGGGGTATATTTATTACACCCCATTATCAAACTGATTTGTAATACAATATTGTCCACTACAACATATTTTTGCCTTTCATCCTCTAATATCACGCGACAATTCGTCACAACTATAAACACCTGGAAAACGTCCAGTTGCCTGTATTTAAGTGAAGGATTAAATATCCACATGACCTGTGAAGACTGTTACCAGAAAGTACACAAGTACTTAACTACTGGTAAAATATTGTACAGAGTAAAAATGAGTCTGGGAGACAATTATGAGTAAAAGTATATAAGTGTAAAAAACGCTCGACAAGGCTTCACGTGGATGATTTAGTCTGAAGACATGATCAGTCCCGTTATTGGCTATTAATTCCAGGTCAGACTATGGGAGGATGTGGCTCTCTAACTGTACCGTAAGAGTAACATGTGACGAGTGTAACGACCACAGCGGCGGCGACTCCAAACACCGCTCCTCACACTAGCTCCCCCACCAACAGTCACTGGAGGTATGACGATAGCGAGGCTGTCACCACATCAACACTACACATGTATTTAATCTCCATCCATGTGCGTAATGTTATCATGCGAGTCTGAAATGAACGAATAACTGAGACGGACTTCTGAGGAGTACAATGGTAGCTTTTAAGAGTTGACATTCCCAAATTAAACACTTTAGTAGTTTAAAAAGTCACAGGAGTTTTATTCTGGTGAACGCCAGACCATTATATTCAACCTAGAGAAACCACTGCCCTACAAAGGGTCAGCTATAACCATAAATGTCTGCAAAATACCGTAAGGAGAGAAATATTCCAAAAACTTCCTTACCACACACGATAATACGACTCTATCAGCTGTACTAACTCAAACACATTTCTTCATTTGATGAAGAATTAACAAATATTAAAAACAGTAGGACTTTCATGCTGTAAACTCTCGAGAGCTGGCAAGCCTTTTAGTAAATTAACACAGAGATACGGAGAGTCAATAGACGAGGTGGAGTATGCAGAAATGCTCGTCCTGGAGAGCAGCGGACGACCCCCCATCCCCCTTCCACACTCCAGATATTGCTCCCGTGAGAGGACACTGTTTGCTCCGCTTTGCACTTCTCCCAAATACCGGGAGCAAATACCCCAACATTTCCCTTTGATTTCATCGGCCCGGATCATACTCGCTCAAGAGGCAAAATAAAAAATTTGTCACAATCCTGTAGCTCAGATTAACGTCACGCTGCTACTGATGGCAGTATTTTATCGTGTTACCAAATCGACAAATTAGGTACATTAGGCAATATCTTAAGGGTGGGTCATAGTATTTCTGCAGGACAAGATGGACGCCGGGAAAGAATTATGAAGAATTATCAACCACAACGATTACGCATATGCTTGTAATTCAGACCAACAATGAGGACGTTAATACCATTCCCTCTCTCCCTCCAGTAAACACCACCAGGTGTGAGTATACGCCACCAGGTAAACAGAGATATCAACCCAAAGTAACGACACCAATGCAAAACATCCCCGTCACCTGGAGAGGCTGTAACACCGTGCGTATATACAGACTATCGAGCCACAAGTATCAGACGAGCTCCCCCATGTCTTCACCCTCAGTAGTGAAGATATCGCCAGCTGTACATAATGGTTCCTTTACCGGAAGTTGTCTGACTGACTTTGTAAAGATGAAAAGTATTTGAGATTTTTATCTTTTGGTGAATGGCACTTTCTTCTTTCTTTCTTTCTTTCTTTCTTTCTTTCATTCTTTCTTTCTTTCTTTCTCTTTCGTTCTTTCTTCCTTTCAATTCTTTATTTCTCTCCGTCCTGCTGGTTACGACCGGATGACTTCAGCTTTTGTTTACCATGTGCCGCCTTTGTTGTGTTTGTGGAGATATCGGAGTTCACATCGCTTTAAGTCGTCGTACTCGAGGGGTTAATATTTCCTTTACTAGTTCTTCGTCTATAATTAATTAACCTTATCAATTAGCCCGTGTAATTTTTTCTCTGTCAGCAGTAAAAACCAGGTGCACAGTCGGGATGTTTTAATCCTATTTATCTTAATAATGAGTTGAGGATTCATCACTCACACACACACACACACATTTATTCTTCCCAAGTAAACTGTATATGTATATGTTAAATTTAGGTGACTTCCCTTTACTAAGAATATAATCGTATGGGGTGTCCTAGAACTCCTTAATGCCTGCACCTCAACAGCGCCAGAATCTGAAATGTTGTGGTTTAATTCCTTATTTATGTAGCATGATCCTCAGGAGAAAACTATGGGACCTAACACATATCTTTCTTTCGCATCAAGAGCAGAGAAGATCCAGTGTTTGAATAATTGTTGGTGTGTTCATTTATGTGTTGTTCACTAATGTTGCTGCCCGGTGATACGTATGTTATTACGTGTGCCTCTCTTTTACCCGAGATGATCTACTGATCTCCCGGGGGCCGAGACAGTCACACACAGTTTCCCATATAGGACACGGACAATGGTTCAGTCCACAGCCTGGTTCCTCTTTAATTTAACCTCTGACTTCATCTTCTAAGTTCTGAGTGTCACTGGAGTATCTATTAAGGAAGCTAACCCCTTAAGAGCACTGGCGAGACAGTGAGAATCAGTGAAAGAATGGTTGGTATGTCCGTAGAGCTTCTACACACACACACACAGAAGAACGATTACAATACCGACTTCTGAATCTATAAAATGGTGACTGACAGTTACTAGACAAAATTACGTCATATACTGGTGAGTGCTGGTGAAGGCAAGGTGGTAAAGGTAACATCAAAGGTGAGAGTGACGGGTCGGGTGGTGAGGCAACACGGCCCACCACTACCGCAGGTCAAAGGTCACACCATCCTTCACTCTCATCCACCTCTCTCCATCATCCACCCATCCACCTGGAGCCAAATCTTGACTTTCATATTTTTCAAACATAGAATAAATGCCTTACACATCCTCCGTTAATAAGGAGATTAAGATCACCAGAGTCTTATCCGTTCAGGTGATCTCACAGTGAAGTTTTTGCATTAAGGCATCGTCAAGTCACAAGCACCACTGTAGCAAAAATGGCCCAGAAAGAACCATCATTGGTCCATTACTGATGCGAACAATCTGAATACCAAATTAGCTTTTACTCCATGAGAGGTTACAACCTTGTAAATGTGAGAAGGATCGGCTGAATGCTTAAGATGACATTATGATTATACACGTCCCTGTAAAACACTTAAAAACGTGTGAACACTCTGAACATGAAGCCAATACCATCAAATAAATCACAGGACACTGAATGAAACACACCAGGTGGATATTTAAGGCACCATTATGCTAATTCGGGTGTTCAAACATAGCTTACAGTTGGATAAAGTATCAAAGTTTTCCAAAATTCTAATAAACACGGATACAAACACTATATGACAAGGATCCGTATTATTTTTTTTTTGTATTTGGTCACAAAAAGATGAGTGTCGACCAGCCAACGTTTGAAGGTCAGAAAACAGTTGTGTGTCTCCTCCAAGGGTGTAGACACATGATATATTTAACCCAAGATTAAAACATAACTGTAAACTAGTGAAGCGGTAACAAAATTTACACTTCCAGTTTTCTTTACTACTTGACTAACATTAAATAAATTGGCGCCATTCCGCACGATGACCCGCCACAACGGGTACAGCACAAGCACAGTACAGTACAGTACACGGAAGGCAACTGTTGTAACTACTGCACGTACACCAATAGGTAATGTACCCCACGTTGCAAAATCTTTCTTTTTATTCAGATCGACCAACAAATGTAACGATTTCTAACAACATTATCTAACTGTTAGTATCCAAAACGACTAAGAGAGATAAACATTTATCAAAGTGTCGCACAAATACACTGTGTTCAAGAAACAAGCTGAGGAAGGAACAAGCACCACAGCTCACGAGTGACAACAAAAACTGTAATGCAAGAACTGAGTGATTACATCGAGCAAGGAGCGTCTGAGAAACAGCCTCGCGTCGTGCCCTGACCATCACCGGCCAGGGAGATCACACAACAATGCCGAAATAAGAGAAGCATTCCGGAGAACGACACCGTGAAGATATTGGTGAAGAGCTTTATTGGAGGCAACCTTGTAACACCCTGACCCTCGCCGTCTACACGACCCGACGTACTCCACACGTCTTATTCGACTATACGCATAATACTCCCACCACACAAGCTACAACTCACTCCACTAATCGGACCCTTGACTAAGGATACAAAATCTAAAAAACCCTTTGTATTTCTCAATATACCTCAGAATAATTTACGAGGGTTTCGCCGTCCCCAAAACCAGCTTAGGACCTGACCACCACCCCTGGACAGGAGACAGTGTAGACCACAATCCAACTCGGATCTGAGCTGGGCATGAAGCACAACCCCGAGGTGTTTTTGTGTGTGTGTGTGTGTGTGTGTGTGTGTGTGTGTGTGTGTGTGTGTGTGTGTGTGTGTGTGTGTGTGTGTGTGTGTGTGTGTGTGTGTGTGTGTGTGTGTGTGTTTTGCTGGGTCCAACCTAAGCAAGGGGAAGAAATTCCTGAGGACGAGTAATGAGTGAGTGTAGTGTACCTTGCGCTACTGGTTACACGACCTACAGTACTTAGCAGTACAGGTATCACACACTCACACCAACACTAAGTACATACACGGTACCTACAAGCTGGAAGGTGTACCACAATTTAAGCAACCAGAATCACGTGCAAGAAGAGCTAGAGTACACAAGACATCGAGGACTTAACCATGTGGAATCCCAGGTCTTGGAAGGCGATGCAAACCTACTGTAATACTGTACTGTTAGATATTGGGAGTATATTACAGTATTCACAAGGACTGGAGCATAAACTATAAGTAGATAATAGTGAATTTCAGTTACTGACGAGGGTCTATATGACGTATAGAGGAGAAAAGTGAGGTGGACACTGGGTGTTCCGGGCAAGAGAGCAGCAGCGGTGGGGCGACCTGGTGCAACACAACGCTATAACCTGATCTTTCCCTCAGCCGGCTGCCCAGATGACTCACAGCGCGCAGGCAGCCCCACCACCCACCCACCTCCACCACCCACCCACCTCCTCCGCCCACCCAATCATCACCCCACCTCTCCTCCACCCATCCATCCCCACTACCCCTTCCGTCCACTCAACCACCTTAAACACCCACCACTCCCATCCATACGTACAACCAACGACAGGTTACTCCTATCACGTCCACGCCAGGAAAGAAAAGGCAAGAAGAGAGCTGAGAAAACTATACCGCTTTAAAGCGCTTCCTGAGAAAATAAAACTCAGCCTGGTGACATCATTTATCAAACCGGTATTAACTTACCTAGCAGTACCTCTTCACACTATGAGCACCACTCAAATATTAAAATTACAGGTGGTCCAAAACGAAGCCCTAAGATTCGTCACAGATGAAAGATACCCTTTCACCAGAACCACAGCCGAGATACATAGAGACCTGAGAAAAAACCCATCAACCAGCAGCTGCACACCCTGGCCAGCAGTCTGGCAAAAAATAGAACGATCAGAGCAAGAACTCCTTCAAAGACTCCCACCAGATAACAACAACCATACATGGTTCCCAAAAAATTACCAAATCTCAAAAGGTCCATTACCACCCCCGATCTATACGGCCAGGCAACAGACAACCTCCCTAGACCAGCATCCGCCAGTAGGGTCGGCGGAATATGAAATAAGACCCCCAAAACACCCATACATGGGACAGGGTAGGCTGTCTAGTGCCTGTGTCGACAGACAATAACTAACCCATGACACAACCCTAACACACCATTAGGCAGTCAGCCTGCCCTCTCCTACCTCCTCCTAAATTTCTTCAATTTCCGAACTATAACTTCCTTCCCCCCACCTCTAATCTGCTTTCGCCCCTCCTTTCTCTCTCGCTTAAAAAAAAAATCTACTTTTCCCGTCCATCCACCCACTCTATCGTCATCCCATTTCGTGCCAAGGTACCCACCCTACCGTCACTCAATCACCACTGAACCAGATCTAATGCCTCTACCAATCATATCCCAGGACTCCGTCATACAAATGGGAATTCGTTTAGAAGTAAGACACCTTTTCTTTCTCAGAAGTCTCTTCATCTCCCCTCACAACTGGCCAATCCTCCCTCATTTCTACAAGTCTTCACAACAAATTCATTAACTATTATAAACAGTTAAAGTAACACAACTCGACTGTATGGAAAATAGTGAGCAGATTATAATTATTTACGTGCATGTTGTGTCTTGTACTGAAAACAACAACAACACTCTGAAACCTCACAATGAAATAATCAAAATGGCCAGCTCAAATTATTCTAAATGAGACGTCCTCATACATACAGATCTTAAGATATATAACCCAATACACAAGATAATACAGTAATACAACCAACAAATTTCCAATCTAAAATACAATACAATACAAGAGCTGCCTTTATTAGAAACACACGTAGATTACTAAAAAAAATTGATAATGGGTTATGGAAGCAACACTGTCCGTTAATCCTTTGTGGACGGTTCCCTTCTGTGCTGAATAAAATCGTCTGGTGTTTCGGTACCCAACTAAAATATTAAAAGTGGCGTCCCCGTTGTGAAGGTGTTAGTGGGGATAGTGTAGGGACAGTGTGGGTACAGCACACTATATAATAAGTCTTCGGGACACAAAAAGGCGGCTCTGAAAAAGATTGACGAGCCAGGATATTTTTGCAATTTTGGAAAATTAGGAGTGGGATCCCTGCTATCATTACCTGGTCCTCACTCTGCATGCCAACACAGCCACTCGGATTCACCACCACTTTGTGCACCTCATACACCTGTCAGCCCTCCAGTACCTATTCCTAGCTCAAACCCAGCCATGTAACCCATCTCAATCCTTTAGACACTGGACAACCCCATTCTAACACCTAAATTTCCCTTACTAATCGTCTACTCTCTGCTGTTTTGGAGAAATATAAAATTTTCACAATTCTCCTGCATAAGGGCAATGACCTCAATCATCATGTCCACTTGTAAGGGTATCATCAAGCTGGCCAGCGTGCACTGTGCCAGTCACGGCAGCGGTAGATGATGGCGCCACTCCAGACACACACACATCGAACAACACAGTGGTCCAGGCTGGTCACTCCCGAGTCCAGACTGTGTGATGGACGGACCCACATTAAGGTGACCGAGAAAAAAGTATGGACAAAAATAATAAAAATAGACCAACTGATGGACCAAGGAAGTCTACAAGAGGAGGCACTTACTGTCTGTCGTAACATCCTCACAGTATAATGACGAAGATGGATGTTCTCACGGAATAGATAATTTCTCTTCAGAGGCAGACATAAGAATCCAATTATAATAAATGGAAATAAAATCATCGATTTATAAATATCCCATTATTTTTTTTAGGAACAAATACCTGCTCTGATCAGTCCACAATCATTATCGTTTTGTCAAAAAGGGACAAGAACATATATGATTTATCGATTCACATAATGCAGTTACGAAGAGAAAAAAATATTAATCCTAATTTTTGTTGTACATACAATCATCGATATTGTACTGACATTCAAGTATTTTTCCCCACTACCAAATAAGAATTGTTTCCACATGAAGCAATAATGACCGCCTACAAGTTACCACCTCAAAACTCTGTAATAACACACCATACTGTAAGTCATCCCCCAGATAATGTAGGATAACTGGCAGCGTGTGGTCATGACTAGGTTCCTCGCCTCCCCTGCTCGCTGGCTCATTAGGATTCCCCCCACAGTCGACACTACCCCGTAAAACTTAACTTTTTTATTCTGGCCACCCCTGACTCCTCTCCATCACAAACTCCTCCCCTTGCGGCGACTCTACAATATATATATATATATATATATATACGACAAGGTAGAATTAAACTATTCACTGGCTATTCCTATAACTGTGCCAACAAATCAGTCATGTACCAGCAAATCAATAAATCAATCACTCTTGCACACATACTGCACGGACCCCAGCCCACCACCCCAGTTACGCAGAGACCAACCACCATGTTAGGGCCAAGACTACCACCGCACCCATACCGTTCTCTATCTATGCACAATGACAAGACAGTTACTCCAGCATCTGCCCAATGTGCACTCATAAACCACCCACTAGTCTGTGTCAACAACTGAATGTGGATACTTCTCTCTTCCACTTGGTAAAATACTCATGAATGAAACAAATCGAAAACAGGAAAAATAAGCTGAAACAAAGGACTACAAATGGAAATCAATTAGCATAATCCTTAAGTATTATATGCAGCAGCTGGAAGGTCCCCGTGACCAACATTATCCTCAACACCTCACACCACAGGTGGTAACTAGACGAGAGTCCCCATTTTCTGTACAGTACACACCTTCAGCTTCTCAGTTATCGATACAGATGTTGAAGTGCTGTACGTGGAGCAATGATGTGTCCCTTCCCCCTAACAGAGCTTCACACACACACCTCAAGACGGAACTTAGACCTTCATCCTTATGATCAACAAGACAGGCGACAGTCGGTGACAACCATGCCAGGAAGATGGTCCCGCAGTTGCTTCTGGTGTCTTCAGCGACCACCATCTACACCTTACACTCCTACAACCTCCACCTCACACCTCATACTGTATAGTTTAACACCCGTAGCGCGAACATCACACACCTTACCCCTGAACAAGCAACCTTGAGAGATCATAATATTCCGTGACTCTACTAAGTCTGGTCCAGGTAAATAACTTTACAAGAAAGCCAACCTCGGTAGGGGAGTTTGCCTCGCGTCCGACTATATACAAGCACTCAGATAGTGTTAGTTAGTGTGGGAGAACCAGTAGCCCGACTGTTTGTTGCCAATGATGGTCCGCGTAAAAAGCATCAACTTAAAGGTAAATCAGGAAAGCAATCTACATTTAGGGGTAAAAACAGGAGTGTTACGGGCGGAACATAAGGTAACCGGGCGGCAGGAAGCGTCACGCTCACGCTCGCCTGCACAATGGAACACAACCTTGAATACACTTCGAATTTTAATTGACTCTCCATTTTTTCTGTATGATCAAACACGCCACTGCCCCCAGAGACAATAACAGACCTTCGGGCCACGGAACTATTACAAAAAGACTCAAATAAAGCAGGAAATTCACAACAATCTCATATGACTGTCATCTCCAATAATGTTGGGGGCGTAGCCTGTCAATATGTCACTGACGAACACCCAGGATTAGCATAAAAATTTATTTTTCAAAACTACAAAGCCATTTCCTGGATTACGAAGGTCCTTAGTTCCGGTGACCCCTGTGGCAGGTCAGGCAGGTGATAGGTCGAGTCGAGTGATATGTGAGTCACAGAGGAGGGTGAGCGGAGTGTCGCTAGAGCAGGGAGCGTCCCACAAGTGTGTCTGGTGCCAAAAGTTGTCTGACAGGTCTTACCTTTGTCTAGCAGCCTGCAATTCTAACGTGTTCCACTCCAGGTTATGTACACAATGGCAGCCCTGTGGACTGTCAAGGTGATAAGAAATATCCAAACAATAATGGCCTTTCTCTGTTGCCGATATACGCCTGAGAAAAGTGGGGCTCGTTCTGGCTCTGTTGATGAGGCTAACTATAGTAGTTTTAAGACTTAGGGATATCTAATACTTACACCGTTGTTACTTTATATTTCATATTAACAAAAGTAAAATATTCAACCAGCAACTTTGCCCCTGAAAAAAAAAGCGTGTAGCATCAGTAAACTTTCAGCCCAGACCTCATTATACCAAACTTCGCTACAGTACTTTTTACAGACACTACTGACAACATTGTAAGCTATAAGACAATACAAAATAACTTTACATGAAAAAATAATGACCCTGGACACTTTCCTTTGGTATAGATACTATTAAACATGCCAAACTAAATACTTGTCAATTCAATAACATCACTGAAAGAAACAAACATAAACAATTATATTGATAACAACTCCATTAACCTTGTTTTGTTTTTATAATATAAAAAAAATGCGTAAGAGACGCCAACAGAAGCCAGAGGGCCCGGGGTGAGGGCGGGAAGCGGCTGTAGTTTAGCAGATGACCCAACGAGCCAGCGACCAGGCACTCCAGTACCTGACGCTCACTATAACCCGAACCGGAGCAGCAAGTTGGGTTTGGCACATTCACGTGTGACGTTGGGCCATATTCGGCTAAACTGAGATGATAGTCTAGTGATACCCCGCATCACGGCCGTCAACAACTTTCACACGATTGGTACACGATTCTGTATGACCTAACAACCGAGGTGAACAACCTCGATCCAGGTCGAAGCATGCGTAATCCTCGGTGTTCAATCCCACTGTCTCTAACAGCTGATGCTGATAAACATAAAGATCAATTATCCCATATTACTGAATGAAAAATAAATCTATACAGGCAATATACACAATAGAACTAGATGAGAAGATTGTGATGTGATGTGAGAGATGATGGAGTACAGAGAAGAGTGTAGTGTGGGAGCCTCTGACATACACCAACAGTATAACCATCATCCAGCTGACACATGCCCCTAAGCTGTGCGTATATCTCTCACCACACCTGTCATTACCTCAACAACTGCACCTTAACAGACTGGAGAATGTGAAACGTCAGATTCAAAGTAACAAAACTAAACATAAAAGTTGTCCCACTAATGAAAAAACAAAACGGTAACCGTTCACTTTGAACCAAGTTCTGAAAAGCACGAACGGAAACCCAGGTGGTTTGGCGACATTCTTTCCGCCTTGTTGCTGCCACTTGAAGGCGACATCAACAATGCCTGTAGCTGAACGAGCCACTTTCGGCAAGATAATCAGCGCGTAGGGCAGGACACAGGTTGGACCACGTCTGACCACAGTATCGCCAGCTATCGCAACCTCCATCACCAAAATCTTCTCATTAATATGGAATATATTTCATCAAATTAAGCGGGACCCATTTCCTCCTGCCCCCGCCACTGATATTACTTGTTCAACAAATCGTTAACAACTCATTCACGCCCATTAACCCTTTTTGCTCTTCACGACAGCCGTAAACACGTATGTGCACACACCGACCCCACCATCAACGCCTACCTAACTGATGACCCATTTATGATGGGTGAGGGTAAGCGTGCTGGAGGGTGTAGGGGTACATAAGTGAGGACTATACAGGGTGGGAAGACCTGAGTCACAAAGTGTGGCGAGAGAGCCTACAGGACCACCTACTCCGAGTCAGAACCCATAAGTTACTTACCTGCCACATAAACACACCGATTATCAAACTGTAGCCCAAGTCCTACACCAACAGGTATCCCTCTGTTACGTTTAACAAACTTAACTTTTTGAGTCAAGGCTTCTTGATATAACAATGAACAAACTATATATTTGGATTAATTAGCGAAGGAACAAGTGACTCGGGCATTAAGATTTTTATCAAAGAGGGGTGACTGGCAGTACAGATTACGATAGTTGGGGGCAACACATTCCCTCTCCGAGATGGATGGAAGAGTGGTGGAGTGTCATACATGGCCACCAACATAACGCTACACATTAACACAGTAACACTAAACAGTTAACTACTACACCTACATTTCCTCCCTCTCTCTACCTCAGCCCATAGCATAACATCCTTCCTAATACTGAGACAGCAAGTTACACACGATTAGCTAAGGTTGTTATCTACTTCCTGTTCTCCTTGGACTTATGCTTTACCTCGTACTTCCATGTTCAGTGATCATCGTTACAATGTGGAATACTATCACAAAATGATGCCAAGAACATTGTGACGAACGTTAGTGGGGTGAGGAGTGCGAGATCTCGTAGAGGGAAGATGTGATCGCACTTGACAAGCACCTGGGGTTATGCCGGGTGGGCAGGGATGCGAGGCTCACCTCTCTCCGTCATCATGCCCAACAGGTGGCCAAGAACGCCTGAAGCAACACACACAGATGACACAACACATGGAAAATAAGACGGTCTGCTGAACACCAATCCAACATTAAGTCGAAGTTATTTCTACCAACCTGTAAGTTAGCCCAGTCTTCACATTAACAACACAATCGTCAACAATAAAGAAAAAAACAATCAAACATAAGGGATATGAATACAGGTTCCCAAGGACTTCAAGTCTTACTCGGTATAAAAGAAATGTACAGTAAGAAATAATAAAAGCTCTGACTGGCGCCACGTGTAATTACTTAATGCTGAAAACAAGTAAAGTCAAGTGGGTAATCAGCGGGAGACCCACTGCAAGACAAGTCACGATCTGCTTGCGTGACAGCACCCCACAAAACGCCCCTTGCTGGCCCACCCTTACAACTACCGTCGACAAGTGGCGGCACAACAAGTAAATATATAATGAGAAAGGAATCAAGATCGAGCAATAATAAGACTGCACACAAGGTACACAAGGTGGTGGGTGAGCCAACCATAAGGAAAACCTAGCATGATGACCAGCGGCTGACCGTCCTCGACCAGCCTCTACCTACACCATGATCACTATAACCTACCCAGGTACGCCACACCCACTACAACCACAACACCACTAACCGACACCACCCTCACTACAGCCACAACACCACCAACCGACACCACCCTCACTACAGCCACAACACCACTACCACAACACCACCACCCATCTCCACTACAGCCACCACAACCTATCACTGTCTCCAACACGCACTACCAGTTCAACCACCACATTGTCATGGTTTTGGTATGAATCCGTCCACCAAGAAGAATCGGTGGTAGTAGGAGTGGATTATATTATATAAAGATAATAATATGTCGTATTTCTTATTTCTTACCGTAGAGGCCGATACCTTCACTCTGATTACTTACAGGAGATTATGGCGTATCTACGTAGAAGTTCACTCCACCACTCGACATTCCATGATTTATACTTGATAAATGATGATTTAATGAATTCATTTAATTTTCAACATCTATCTAAGTTACTGGTTATACTTTGTCATAACCAATCAGTCATTACCTTTAGTAATAATAAGATAGGATCACAGATACGGGCAGATAATTGCACTTACATTTATTTGTCAAGCTTCCATACAATGATTCACAATTTGCATGGATATATGATTTACTCACGTTCACGCTGTAATAAAATTAATCTTCTAAAACAGGGAATTTCCAACTTGGGGACACGTGTGATTACTCTACTGTGGTATGACTTAACAGAGCCTTAATTCTTCAAGTGATACATTTACTGCCAGCCTGGATTGCTCTTGTTGCAACCAGGCTTCATCACAAGAACTTCTTCCCACGGCCATAACAACAAAAAGGTACTCTTGGGTTACCACACATAGTCTCGCGTCACTGACAGTCACTGGACGGTTGTCGCGGCAAGTAGAACTGGTAAGCGTGACTTGAATTAACCATTAGGTGCAATAGACCAGCCTGGATTGCTTTTGTCGCAACCAGGCTTCCACACGTGATATTTCCACGGGGATAACAAACCTAGGTTAACACACTTAGTCTCGTGTCGATCATGGTCACGGTAGACGGGTGTCGTGCAGGAGAACTCTGTAAGCGTGAATTAATTAACCATTTACTGTAGGTTTGATAGGCCAGCCTGGATTGCTCTTGTCGCAACCAGGCATCCACACGTGATATTTCCACGGGGATAACAACCTAGGTTAACACGCTTAGTCTCGTGTCGACGACGGTTCACAGGACGGTTGTCGCGGCAAGTAGACTCTGTGTGGTGTGGTGTCCCGCCCCCTTTCAGGAGGGAGAGGATGGAGACGACGTCTAACTAACCCATGGCTCAGGGGATACTACTTAAAATGAGGTTTTTGGGTGTGAAGCGATGAACAGTACAACACTGTTTCACTGCCCACATACACTGGCTAACATACACTAATTGAAAAATACATGTCCCAGTTATGCCTCGCCGGGCGTCTTATCTCTGGTAAAACAAACTTTGGAGTTGGTTGGTGGGTAAGCCTAAGGCAACCCATGACACACATCAACCCCCTCCCCCCAACACACACACACACACGTAAGGCTGGCTTATATAACCAAATCCAGAATAAACACCTTTCTTTACGTCTCAAGGAGTAAGATTTCGTTCAGAGAGCCCTGGATAACCAAACCCTCAGTCAACAAACGTCTTTGGCACAAATCTAATTTACTAAATGTGGGGCTGTTGAGAGTGAACTAGGAAAAAAGGTTTCTTAATGACAGTGGCACTCACCTGCTGTGTAACAACCGGGCATTGAGTGCGACAAAGAATAATCACCCACGTTGGTCCCGGAGAGAGCGACGTGGTGAGCTGATCGCCCTTACCACGTTAATAACAACATGTCCTGCTACTGGAGTAATATAGGCAGTCTCCCGCTCAACAGGAAGCCACCTGAACGAGGTCGACTGTGATCACAGAAGCTGCATTGTTACACCGGCCCGAGTCTCATCTGTTTCAATACGGTGACAATATGATACTGAGAGGGAAACAAATATTTGGCATTTCTCCGATCGCAGATGTGAGGTGCTTCAGGCTGCATATGTGAGGTGTTTCAGGCTGCAGATGTGAGGTGCTTCGTGTTGCAGATGGGAGGTGTTTCAGGCTGCAGGTGTGAGGTGCTTCGTGTTGCAGATGAGAGGTGCTTAAGACTGCAGATGTGAGGTTCTTCAGGCTGCAGATATGAGGTGCTTCGTGTTGCAGATGGGAGGTGCTTCAGGCTGCAGATGGGAGGTGCTTCAGGCTGCAGATGTGAGGTGCTTCAGGCTGCAGATGTGAGGTGTTTCAGGCTGCAGATGTGAGGTGCTTCGTGTTGCAGACGTGAGGTGCTTCAGGCTGCAGATGTGAGGTGTTTCAGGCTGCAGATGTGAGGTGTTTCAGGCTGCAGATGTGAGGTTTCAGGTTGCAGACGTGAGCGTGTGGCCGCGCGCGCGCGCACGCACGCACGCACGCACGCACGCACGCACGCACGCACACGCACACACGCACACACACACACACACACACACACACACACACACACACACACACACACACACACACACACACACACACACACACACACACACACACACACACACACACACACACACACACACACACACACACACACACACACACACACACACACACACACACACACACACACACACACACACACACACACACACACACACACACACACACACACACACACACACACACACACACACACACACACACACACACACACACACACACACACACACACACACACACACTACAATACTTAGCACCCCAAGCCGAGAACATTATACTGGTATAGTTTTAAGTTTATCTGTGGCAGTTATCTGGAGGCAGTACCACCATCACCCGGGTGTGGTGGGCGAAGAGGCTCACCACACGTCACTCTCCACAATCACAATAAACCACAATTTTTCTCTATGTTGACCAACCAAGAACCTTGCCCCAGTGAACATCGCTACACTTAACACGGGCGGGCGGGTGCCTGCCACGCTTCCAGAAAGATTGCACCACATCAGTTCTGACTTCAATCATATGAGTAAATATGCACATGACGAGTCAACATTCAGCTCGTGTGCTATTTTCTTGGCCGGTAGCAAAGCACACCAAAGTATGTTGCAGATAGTCTCAAAGTGAGTCTAATCAACCTTGCTGCAGCGCATATGCAAACAAGCAACCTACACATGAAAAAAAAATGTGGTTAAACAGAAAACAGCAAATGGAAACTAAACTGTTATCAAATTACAGGGGAGAGATATTCACCGCAGCAAATAGAGGAATTTTCCATCTAGGCATTACTGAGAACCGTTCCCCAGTGACTCATCATTACCATGCAAGCAACTCAGTTTGTCACGAGAGGAGCTGAAGAAATAAACCTAGTTACTTCTACAGTACAGCTAGAGCGGGTACTGCACTGTAAACACGAGGTGTCAGAATGCAAATGACCACCAGAGGACCACACACCTGATACCAGGTATAACCCCCCCCCCCCACACACACACACCTGACACACCAGGTAAACAGAAACAGGAGCGCCATCACCAGCTGATCTGGTCACCTTATAGCTCCTCCTACATCTGCTACCAAGATAACTCACCAGAACTGTAATGGTACACTTTACCCATCAGGCGTCAGTACCGTCACACTATACAACCTCCCGAGCCAGCCATCACAGTACGTACCTGTTGATAAAAAGAAACAAGATTAAATTAATATCTAAGCATTACCTCACGTATATCAGTTACATCACGCCAGTAGCACCACCGCCACACAAAGATTAATGTGCACAATAACATAAACTCTAAAATGTATGCACAGGAAACAACTGTCATGCTGTGCACACACTCGCTGACAACGGATGGATGGAGGGGAGAGATAGGTTTCACTGTCCCCTCAGTGTCCACAAAAATGTAAACAAGTTGGAACATGGGGTGGGTGGGGTGGGGTGTGTGTGTGTGTGTGTGTGTGTGTGTGTGTGTGTGTGTGTGTGTGTGTGTGTGTGTGTGTGGTTTGGCCCCCGCGCGCGCGCACACACACGGACGAAAGGACATGGGTAACGCTATTGCCCATTCCACATCTATGACGGGGAATAAACAAAAATGAATAAAACTCCAAACGAGAAAACACGCACAAAGCGTAAGCGATAGAAGCGCAGGTGTTTTGGATACCAGGGTCCAGAGAACTGAACGAGGGCGACAACACCAAGCACCGCAGCTCCAAGAATCATGACAGTAGCAGCAGCAACCATACCTACTACGGTAACAGTAGCAGGTAGTGGGAGCTTATTGGTGGTGGAGGAGGTGTGGAGGGAGAGAGCGACACCACGACCTGCTCCACCACTTGTGACTCACCCGGATCTCCTTGAACCATCACCTATCTTCCAATACCCTCCACCAACTACATTACATACACCGCCACTAATACAATGAGAGAAGTTCACCTATGATATAACTATACATTTTGACAACTACCCTCCATATAACGTTTACTTAACCTGGAATATGACATGTGGAGTGCACTCTATATGATGTTTTAGTTTCCGAAAATAATCCAGGAAATTGTCCCATAGATCTAAAGTTACTTTTCACACGTGTATCAAATTCCATTATTCCAAAACATTAATCATCAGACGCGAGTCACCAACACACACACACACTCTCCTCCTCCTCCTCCGACTATGGATATAATCTAACTGGTGAGTGCACAGTTCTTTCGGCAACACAGTTTTCCTAGCAAATAACTTGAAATGTATTTGCCATAATACATCATATATTTACATTACGTTGTGAAGAAAGTTAGAAAATTCCCAATCAAAGTTTTCCGGGTGCTGCGACACCTGGAGTGGATGGCTAGCACCTTGATCACACACACACACACACACACACACACACACACACACACACACACACACGACTGAAATATAAAGTATGGTTAGCAAATTACCATCACATATTTCCTTCAGTTCGCCAACATCTTGACAAAGTTCTCGTTAGAGGCGGGATCCTCCCATATCTTCCAGTACGAGTGGATTTTGGCCCAAGTTATTTCACTCCACACACACACATCAACTTTATATCCAAGTAATCTTTCGAAAAATTTCTGTAACGCGAGATGTCGAAGCTGTAAACCAGGAGTTCCAAGAATGACTTTACTCTCCTGTATGTGTAGTGAGGCGACGAACGTGCCTGGCAGAGTAAGTGTGGCGGCGTTCTTGGTTACGCTCTTAAGATTTTCTGGCCTCATATTGGGAGTCACTATTAATCCTTCCGAGAATCTTAAGGAGTCCGCGAGGGAGGTGTTTTGAATTTAAGCTTGTAATGAACACACACATACCATTCCTAACTGTGGGGAGTCAATTGTATCTCTTGCTACACAACCTCATACTGGGAAGAAAAAATCCGTGTATTTCTATTTTCCATAAAAGAAGATTCCGACTGATACATATTCAGAGACTTATCGTATGTAATATTCTAACATCTCTCCTGTGGTACAATACCGTATATAATTAATTGATATTTCCTCAGATCTTTCAGGAAATGCTATAAAAAATATAATTCCGAAAGAAACTATATGAAATGTATAGAGAAAATAAATAGCAAAGTAAGGAAACTGAAAAATGAGAACTTTAATAGCGAGAACGATATGAACACTTAGGATGGTGGGGGAGGTGGAAGAATTGAGGCGAAAGAGGTAATAGGCGGAGGGGGAATCGAAAAAAAAGGGGAAGAGCAAGAAAAGAAGGGGGAGAAAAAAGAAAAGGGAAGATGGGGAGGCACGTTATAGACGAAGATGACACAGCGACGAGTAATGTAGCATCCAAAGGTAGAAAACTGCAGCAACCAAATACAAGAGGCCACGTGCACCCTAACACATCGATGAACTGGTGACACGGGGTAGGAGAGGGAGGGGAGACGGTGGGGGGAGTGGAGAGGGTGAAGCAGCAGGAAGGAGAAAACTGGAGAGATCACATAAGATGGACCAGGAACAGGCCTCCAACCCTCCTCTGACCTCCACACGAACGCTACCGAAACTTCCGTGACATTCGATACCATTTTCCATCCGATGACTCCAGGATTATTCAGTCAGAGAACGAAGTGTGGCCCGGGTGTCTGATTATGTGTTGGTCTGGGTGAGGAGGCAACAACACACTTTGCGGATGGTATCGCCCACGACGAACACAATGTAACAACGAAGCCTTTTAACCCCCCCCCCCCCAATATCATTCACCACCCTGTATCATAAGCTAATACTTCCCAGCTTACGAGGCTCCACAGTTCACACTTAATCACCACGGAACTTATAAACAACAACAATCAAATTCCACGTCGTATCCAATTACCATACCATTAAAATATCTTCCTCTCATCAATCCATTCACCAACAACAAAAATAATAATAATAATAATAATAATAATAATAATAATAATAGAGAGACAAAGATAGCTTCCAGTCATCATCTTACAACACACGCACGTCCAGGTCTTGCATAACATGGAGTTGTGTGGGCTGATATGATAACCTGTGTTATAAAATAAAAGTGAAAACCGTACAGGTGGTGGTGCTTCCCTACAGCGGCACAACCACCACCACCACTGAATTAACTAATTAAAAACATGGTCTTCGGGTGGCCTCAACGCACCCCCCCCCCCCTCTAGTGATCCGTAAATATTATTGTTCCTATGTCTTTTGTCTTGGAGAGGCTGGTAAGTTATTTTTTCTTTGTTGTTCGGTTCTCAAATGCTTAAGTTATATTAGATCAACCAAACAATTACTGTCACTAACCCGTACAAGAACAAAACTAATACAGCCTGGTGAATCAAGTACAGCAAAGGAATATATTCACTGTTGTGCATGTATGCAGACCCCACTGTTCTGTGCTTGCCCATGGCACCACCAATATATGCAGAAACAGCATGCCAGTGTCGCTACGTTTATTTGCCAGTCCACACGACACAGGGGAGTAGAGGGGTGGAGGTGGCAAGAGCGGTGGGGTCAGACCCACCCGTCCACTCCAGGCTAGTTTCTTGGGTGGCTGACTACAACCCCAGGCTCCACCTACCACCTCTCGTGCACCTTAAGTGTCATATATCGTACTGAGGCTAGTAATATTATATATATATATATATATATATATATATATATATATATATATATATATATATATATATATATATATATATATATATATATATACTCTCTCTCGCTATGTTACTAATACATATGAACAAGTCTCCGCCGCGGTAGCAACGCCCCTCCAAGGTGTCATTACTCTGGATAATAAAGATAAAAAACACAGATTATCGGACCGGTCATGATTCTGCTCATATACTGTATGTATATAATTATAAGAAGTTAAGTTTGGTTAAATTCAATTTTTCTTCAAGGTAAAAATTGTATGAGAATATTTACTGGAAAACTCCTACGATAGGGGGAACAGAATCACGGAACAGAGCGATCTGAGTACTGTACGCATCTCGGCTAAAACCTGGGGAAATGTAATCTTATATTCTGTAATGACAACATCACGCCACTGGGGGGCCCCGGAGCATTAACCATAGCACCAAGTATCATCACAGCTCAGCAACTGTCCACCTGCTGGACAGTACACAGGTAGGAGCCCCTCTCTCCCTGCACCTTCAAAAAGGCCCCACAAACTTCGCCCACAACCTCCCCCCCCCCCTCAACCTTCACCAAGCAAGTGTTTGTGGCCTGTAGCAGTGGCCCGCCGAGAGCAGAAAGCTTGCTGAGCAACGACAACACTAGAATACTAATGACTGTTCCAGACATACAGATAAAATACTAGTAGTGGCTATCACACATCTCCACCATTCAATGTTACTAAAATAAATAAAACATTATCACAAGTAACAGCACCGGGCAGGTACAAAGTAATTAGTAAAACGGGTACTTAACTCAAGGTCACCATTAAAAAACAATGTGTGACTACTGTGGCCGAGTCATGATCAACATCACACAAGCCCCAATAGTTAGTGTGTGTGTGTGTGTGTGTGTGTGCTTGCGCGCAATGTGTTGTTTGTGTGTGCTTGCGCGCAATGTGTTGTTTGTGTGTACAGTAAATTCCATTCACCTGTCCAACACAGCAGGTGAACGCACAGTGGTGCCGTGGCACCTAACCCAGCACGATTACACTACGTTCCTCACCACCACCATCCCTACCATCACCACCACCATCACAAAATGACTTCATTCTTCAATTCAGCTCACTACTTGATGTTGTAAAGTTATTACCAGACTGCACGTGACAAGCCAACAACAACACGTTGATAATAAAACTTAAAACACAACAACCTATAAATTACTGATAAGTACGACAGCTTATTTATCTAGTTAAGATATATTGTGGGGTTACTGAACCTAACAGTACTCTTGAGCCCCATGTTCCTAGACTACTTACGAGGCTGACACAAGCTTCACTGCCATAATTATATCTATACACTCACTCTACTGTTTTATCTGATTAAAAAAAAAACTCAAAGCATGTTCCCCCTTTGAGCCAAAGGGGGAATATGCTTTGAGGGTCTCTCTTGGCGGACCCTCTCCACCTTCAGCTGTGACCTTGATGATGGTAGCCTTAAGTCTAGTATAATTGTGACCAAAATTTATTTAGTTTGTGCCATGTTATTACGCTGACAATATGCATATTTTACTGAAATTGGTTCGATAGTCTGAGACGGACTGATGAATAAATGCACAAATACACACAGACTACAATAAACTGATCATCATTGCCTGTGCCTTTGCTGTCGCGAAACGCACTTACTACAATAGCAAAACCAACACTAAGGTTTCATGCCGTAAAAAAAAAGTCAAGATATACAGATAAGCACATCTAATCGAGCAAGAAGCTCAGCCGTCCCTTGTACAGTAGGTGATGAGACGGTGTAGCAGGCAGTGCAGTGTGGACGTCAGTAGGAGACTCACCACGTCAGCACAACCGAAGCCATCATTTGATACCAGTCACACACACTCCACTACCCCGGGCCAACCATATTAACTAAGCAGGTATCCTGAATAACAATTAGTGTGCGCCGCACGCAGCACCACCGGCATCAACCATCTGTACGCCATGCATCACCGCGGCTCATTAGGTAACCACAAAAGAGTGTCGCCCTTAAGGTGTCATGTAGCAGGGGTTGCTTCACGTCAGCCTCCGACAAGCATACCAGGAACCTGAACATGACACAGCTGCAGGTACTACGCTCATGGGTCAGTTGCGAGCAACAAGTGAAGCGATAATCACTCCCAGGATCACCCAGCCCACGATACACAACCTCCCATTCCCCAGGGACACCCCGCACCTACACCATAAATTCTGCAACACTGAAGGACGGATAAATCACTGCCACTACACGGTGTTGTTTGTGTGCGCCTGAATGAGATGGGTGAAGCCATGTATGAATCAGCCGACGTACTGTAAAGGGTGAAGTAAAATTAAGTGTTTGTGTCGAAACATTTCACAACTCTCTACTTGAAAAAATAGTGAGGTCCGCCAGACAGCAGTACAGGCCTGACACCATCTTCCACCATTACACAAGTTTTAGGGTTACTGTGAAAGTGTTGAGAGATGTCCCTTATTTCATACTGGAATTAAAAACATGTAGATTAATAAAACAAGTGATCAACCGGGTCTTCACCTCTGAGACGTGCTAATTCCCCTGGCCAAGGGCTCTCTTGTGTAGCCTGAGCACTCAGGGGTGGTGCAGGAGACTTCCGGAACCTTCATCAGGTATAACTGTCTTCACTCACAACCATAATACAAAATCAGAAAGGGGAATAAGGAGGTAAGCTTCTAGCAGCCTGCGTAAACAGTCAAATATACTCGTATACCTAATAAACCATTTCAGTTATATTCTGAAATAAAATCTAGGGAAATATCAAGAACAAGTTTCCACCACGATCTTTGTCTACTGACATTAGAATTATTTAAATTCCCAAATGAATAGTTAAGTGCTCTTATACAGATTTAGTGGTCCAGTTTTTAGAGCAGCACCACTTGCGGATGCGAGCCCGAGGTGATGGTGGTAGAGAGAGCTGGGAGCAGGAGCCGCCGCACCCATCAACTGAGAGCCAAAAGAAAAGGAAGGAGTACAAGAAGCAGGAGATAGTACTAAACCCTGATGCATGTTTATCAGAGTGCTCAATGACACAGTAATGTGTGTTTACCACCCCCTAGGTCTCCCCCGGCAGCCAGGTGGCGTGGACTGGGGTGTGGTCACGGCGACATTACACCTGCAGCAGAACCACTATCAACAGTAGTAGCATGATTACAGACAACAGCAATAGCAACGGCAGGGGGGGGTGTAAGGGAGACATACGTACGTGTGTGTGTGTGTGTGTGACCACCCAGGAAATGCTTCATGAGGGCAGGCGGCACGATGCCCCACACACTAACTTTCTTCACCATACGGGGAGATCACGACCCACACCTTCCTCCCATACACAATGAAACTCAGATAAACGAACCAACGAACCATCAGTGTCTGATGCACAACGGAAAAGGGTTAAACCCTACCTACAAATCTTGCTTTCATCCTTATGTATACTAATGATCAACTGTAAGTATTATTCACTTTGTGACTTCCCTCTATATTATACACATTCAAATAAGTATACCTACACACACAATCCCACAACTTTAAAACCATATGATGTATATATAACATCGCTACTGTAACTCTACATTACGCACCTCAGCTGTCAACTTTCAAACTATTGATTAGGTAGTATTACACCCCGAACTTGGACGGCAAAACTTGAGAAAGTATGGAGGTGCTTCCTGCCTGTGCTGGGACCTGTTAAGACCGGTAGAAGTGGGTATATACAGTACAGTGTAACGAGCACCGTGAGTCACCCTCCACACTGCAGGAGACACAGGGTTCCCACACAGCATCACCACCGCCACCAGCAGGAGCTTCTCATATTATTACTTTCATAAATCTTATCACACGCCAGCTTCTTGGTCGTTTTAATTACTTTAATTATAAGAATCTTCACTTCCTCAGTAATCACAATGGGTATAATCTTCTCTGTAATCCATTCTTCATGATTAGTTAATACGTTCTCAAGAAAAACAAATGTCTCAATTATCATGTCATTATTGAACAATAGCAGGTTTCTAATTATGCGAGCGTAATACAAATCAGTTTCTATAAGGCATCACATAAGGATCAGCCCCCAGTTTTATATTTCACCTGATGATTATACACCCTACAGCTACCTGGGGGGTTAGATTACGTCGAGCAAGGCTAAGCTAAACTAGGCTAGGTTAGGTTAGCGTTATGGTGTTTAATCTTAAGGTGAAGTAAGCTACAGCTACGTTACGTTAGGCTATGGTAGGCCACATTAAGCTATGGTAGGCCACATTAGCGTTAGTGTGGTTAACCTTACGGTAAAATAAACAGGGGCTAACCCTATGTGATCCCCTTTAAGAAACAGATTTACGTGGCGTCGCGTACTCCCCCCCCCCCCTCCTCCCACAAATCAGTCGAAGACGAAATTTCCTCAGCGACAACCTGCAGCTCGCCGACCAACTTAATCATTACAGCAAGGTTGATATGGCAAATCAATATTGAAAATCTCACAACACGACAGACCGCCTATCTGGGTCCCACTAAAAGGAAAACCACGAAATGTATTTATTCCTCGAGTCTTCAAGCAGTTACCCAATATAGTGTCCTCAGCTACATGTAATAACAAAAAGCTCGAATTTACAAACAATTCCTTGCGTGATTATCATATAGAGTCCTGTTTCGTAATTTATTCCACCTACATTTTTTTAATTTCACTACTACATTTGTTTCATTATAATAGTTACTGAACATAGTAAGGTTCAACAATATCATAGACACTACGAGAGAGAGAGAGAGAGAGAGAGAGAGAGAGAGAGAGAGAGAGAGAGAGAGAGAGAGAGAGAGAGAGAGAGAGAGAGAGAGAGAGAGAGTGTGTGTGTGTGTGTGTGTGTGTGTGTGTGTGTCTTAAGATCCACCAACCCAGGTTCACGCCGTGAAATATTAGCCTTACCACCTGTTGCTCGTCACTACGATACCAGACCATCACTGTTATTTGTCTGCATAAGTTCTTGACGTGTGGACTTGGGAGGCCAGTGAACTTTAAAGAGGTGAAAATCGGTCTTCTGGGTTTAATGAATGCAAATGCGCTGACACACGAGGGAAATTCCACCCTCCAATTACGCCTTGGAGGAGAGGTTGAGAATACCAGTTTGGGGAGATGTGTGAGGCTGTTATTGGCTCCTATCAAAGGCCAGAGGATGGTGAGAGTTGTGTGGGTAGAGGTGGTGGGAGTGTCAGTCTCACAGCCTCACCTAAAATACAGAACGTGAGGCGCCGTGAAAGAGGGGTGGGGTGGCGTTTCTGTACATGCGGCAAAAAGGGGGGGATGTTTTAAACCTGGTATGAATGAGATTGGGAGCAATTGCAATAACGCGGTGTTGTGAGATGATGATAATGATGGAGTTCTGCGTTGGTACTGAAGATGGCATTTAACAATGAGTTGGTTGTCGCCGGACGCTGCTACACTGATCCAGAGATAACACAGGCTACACATGCGGGAGTTACCTGGGCAACACTGATCACGGTGTACAGAGGGGGGGGAGGACACAACACGAGCTAGAGCCAAGGTATACAGGTACGACAGAGCGGATCACCTGAAGAATCTCCACCCCAGCTTATTTCACCTTAAAGATTAACCACCCTAACACTTTGGGAGGTGAGGTGAGGTTAAGTTAAGTTAAGTTAAGTTAGGTTAGCTTCAGGTGTGGATGAAATAATGATTATGAAACAAGCCCCCGGAGGAAGAGCACCCACAAAGACTTCATTCCCAACGTCGCCGTCCCTTCTCTTCCCCAAACCGGTTCCCTTAATGCCTACTGACGCATAACTGATCAAATCGCTCCATACATCACACGTCAGCGTTGGGGAAAAGTCTCTATAATACGATACAGTACAGTACACGAGACACGACCGGGTAAGAGAGACGTACAGCAGCGCGAGAAGCAACAGTGGGAGGGAGATGCGAAGTCCAGATATTCACACACACACACACACACACACACACACACACACACACACACTTTTGTCAAGAAACTAAACTGTCAAAACAAGAGGAGGGTTCAACATGGTGATGGTCAAGTAACAAGACAAACAACTAAGCAAGATGACAAACAGTTAGGCAAGAAGACAGCCAAGCAAGAAGACAACCAAACAAGAAAGACAGCCAAACAAGAAGACAACCAAACAAGAAAGACAGCCAAACAAGAAGACAACCAAACAAGAAAGACAGCCAAGCAAGAAGACAACCAAACAAGAAAGACAGCCAAACAAGAAGACAACCAAACAAGAAAGACAGCCAAGCAAGAAGACAACCAAACAAGAAGACAACCAAACAAGAAAGACAGCCAAACAAGAAAGACAGCCAAGCAAGAAGACAACCAAACAAGAGACAACCAAACAAGTAAGACAGCCAAGCAAGAAGACAACCAAACAAGTAAGACAGCCAAACAAGAAACACCGCTAAACAAGAAAGACAGCTGCAAGAAGACAACCAAACAAGAAAGACAGCCAAGCAAGAAGACAACCAAACAAGAAGACAACCAAACAAGAAAGACAGCCAAACAAGAAAGACAGCCAAGCAAGAAGACAACCAAACAAGAAGACAGCCAAGCAAGAAGACAACCAAACAAGAAAGACAGCCAAACAAGAAACACTGCCAAACAAGAAAGACACAAGCAAGAAGACAACCAAACAAGTAAGACAGCCAAGCAAGAAGACAACCAAACAAGTAAGACAGCCAAACAAGAAACACGCCAAACAAGAAAGACAGCCAAACAAGAAACACCGTAAACAAGAAAGACAAGCAAGAAGACAACCAAACAAGAAAGACAGCCAAGCAAGAAGACAACCAAACAAGAAGACAGCCAAACAAGAAACACCGCAAACAAGAAAGACAGCCAAGCAAGAAGACAACCAAACAAGTAAGACAGCCAAGCAAGAAGACAACCAAACAAGTAAGACAGCCAAACAAGAAACACAAACAAGAAAGACAGCCAAGCAAGAAGACAACCAAACAAGTAAGACAGCCAAGCAAGAAGACAACCAAACAAGTAAGACAGCCAAGCAAGAAGACAACCAAACAAGTAAGACAGCCAAGCAAGAAGACAACCAAACAAGAAAGACAGCCAAGCAAGAAGACAACCAAACAAGTAAGACAGCCAAGCAAGAAGACAAACTAAACAAGAAAGACAGCCAGCAAGAAGACAACCAAACAAGTAAGACAGCCAAACAAGAAACACTGCCAAACAAGAAAAGACAGCCAAGCAAGAAGACAACCAAACAAGAAGACAGCCAAGCAAGAAGACAACCAAACAAGTAAGACAGCCAAACAAGAAACACTGCCAAACAAGAAAGACAGCTAAGCAAGAAGACAACCAACAAGTAAAGACAGCCAAGCAAGAAGACAAACCAAACAAGTAAGACAGCCAAACAAGAAACACCAAACAAGAAAGACAGCCAAGCAAGAAGACAACTAAACAAGTAAGACAGCCAAGCAAGAAGACAACCAAACAAGTAAGACAGCCAAGCAAGAAGACAACCAAACAAGTAAGACAGCCAAACAAGAAACACCGCCAAACAAGAAAGACAGCCAAGCAAGAAGACAACCAAACAAGTAAGACAGCCAAGCAAGAAGACAACCAAACAAGTAAGACAGCCAAGCAAGAAGACAACCAAACAAGTAAGACAGCCAAACAAGAAACACCGCCAAACAAGAAAGACAGCCAAGCAAGAAGACAACCAAACAAGAAAGACAGCCAAGCAAGAAGACAACCAAACAAGAAACACTGCCAAACAAGAAAGACAGCCAAGCAAGAAGACAACCAAACAAGTAAGACAGCCAAGCAAGAAGACAACCAAACAAGTAAGACAGCCAACAAGAACACCGCCAAACAAGAAAGACAGCCAAGCAAGAAGACAGCCAAACAAGTAAGACAGCCAAGCAAGAAACACCGCCAAACAAGAAAGACAGCCACAAGAAGACAACCAAACAAGTAAGACAGCCACAAGAAGACAACCAAACAAGAAAGACAGCTAAGCAAGAAGACAACCAAACAAGTAAGACAGCTACAAGAAAACACGCTAAACAAGAAAGACAGCTACAAGAAGACAACCAAACAAGAAAGACAGCCAAGCAAGAAGACAACCAAACAAGTAAGACACAAACAAGAAACACCGCAAACAAGAAAGACAGCAAGCAAGAAGACAACCAAACAAGTAAGACAGCCAAGCAAGAAGACAACCAAACAAGAAAGACAGCCAAGCAAGAAGACAACCAAACAAGTAAGACAGCCAAGCAAGAAGACAACCAAACAGGAAAGACAGCCAAGCAAGAAGACAACCAAACAAGAAAGACAGCAAGAAGACAACCAAACAAGAAAGACAGCCAAACAAGAAGACAGCCAAACAAGAAACACCAAACAAGAAAACAGCCAAGCAAGAAGACAACCAAACAAGAAGACAACAAGAAGACAACCAAACAAGAAAGACAGCTAAGCAAGAAGACAACCAAACAAGAAACACGCCAAACAAGAAAAGACAGCCAAGCAAGAAGACAACCAAACAAGTAAGACAGCCACGAAGACAACCAAACAAGTAAGACAGCCAAACAAGAAACACTGCCAAACAAGAAAGACAGCTAAGCAAGAAGACAACCAAACAAGTAAGACAGCCAAGCAAGAAGACAACCAAACAAGTAAGACAGCTAAACAAGAAACACCGCCAAACAAGAAAGACAGCTAAGCAAGAAGACAACCAAACAAGTAAGACAGCCAAGCAAGAAGACAACCAAACAAGAAAGACAGCTACAAGAAGACAACCAAACAAGAAAGACAGCCAAGCAAGAAGACAACCAAACAAGAAAGACAGCCAAGCAAGAAGACAAACTAAACAAGAAACACCGCCACAAGAAAGACAGCCAAGCAAGAAGAAAACCAAACAAGAAAGACAGCACAAGAAGACAACCAAACAAGTAAGACAGCCAAGCAAGAAACACGCAAACAAGAAAGACAGCTACAAGAAGACAGCCAACAAGTAAGACAGCAAGCAAGAAGACAACCAACAAGAAGACAGCCAACAAGAAACACCAAACAAAAAGACAGCCAAGCAAGAAGACAACCAACAAGTAAGACAGCCAAGCAAGAAGACAAATCCAAACAAGTAAGACAGCCAAGCAAGAAGACAACCAAACAAGTAAGACAGCCAAACAAGAAACACAGCCAAACAAGAAAGACAGAGCAGCAAGAAGACACCAAACAAGAAAGACAGCTACAAGAAGACAACTAAACAAGAAAGCAGCCAAGCAAGAAGACAACCAAACAAGAAACACGCCAAACAAAGAGCAAGCAAGAAGACAACCAAACAAGTAAGACAGCCAAGCAAGAAGACAACCAAACAAGTAAGACAGCTAAGCAAGAAACACTGCCAAACAAGAAAGACAGCTACAAGAAGACAACCAAACAAGTAAGCAGCAAGCAAGAAGACAACCAAACAAGTAAGACAGCCAAACAAGAAACACTGCTAAACAAGAAAGACAGCCAAGCAAGAAGACAACCAAACAAGTAAGACAGCTAAGCAAGAAGACAAACAAACAAGAAAGACAGCCAAGCAAGAAGACAACCAAAAAGAAGACAGCCAAGCAAGAAGACAACTCAAACAAGAAAGACAGCCAAGCAAGAAGACAACCAAACAAGAACACCGCCAAACAAGAAAGACAGCTAAGCAAGAAGACAACCAACAAGAAAGACAGCTAAGCAAGAAGACAAACTAAACAAGAAAGACAGCTAAAGGAAGACACAAAACAAGAAAGACAGCAAGCAAGAAGACAACCAAACAAAGACAGCCAAGCAAGAAGAAGACAACTAAACAAGAAAGACAGCTAAGCAAGAAGACAGCCAAACAAGAAACACTGCCAAACAAGAAAGACAGCCAAGCAAGAAGACAACCAAACAAGAAAGACAGCTACAAGAAGACAACCAAACAAGAAACACTGCCAAACAAGAGAGACAGCCAAGAAGACAACCAAACAAGAAAGACAGCCAAAACAAGAGAGACAGCCAAGCAAGACAACTAAACAAGAAAGACAGCCAAGCAAGAAGACAACTCAAACAAGAAAGACAGTAAGCAAGAAGACAGCCAAACAAGAAACACTGCCAAACAAGAAGACAGCCAAGCAAGAAGACAACCAAACAAGAAAGACAGCTAAACAAGAGAGACAGCCAAGCAAGAAGACAAACTAAACAAGAAAGACAGCCAAACAAGAAGAAAAACCAAACAAGAAAGACAGCAAACAAGAGAGACAGCCAAGAAGACAATCAAAACAAGAAAGACAGCCAAACAAGAGAGACAGCCAAGAAGACAGCAACCAAACAAGAAAGACAGCCAAACAAGAAGAAAACCAAACAAGAAAGACAGCCAAACAAGAGAGACAGCAAGCAAGAAGACAACCAAACAAGAAAGACAGCCAAACAAAAGAAACACCAAACAAGAAAGACAGCCAAGCAAGAAGACAACCAAACAAAAAGAGGCAGCCAAGAAGAGACAACCAAACAAGAAAGACAGCTAAGCAAGAAGACAACCAAACAAGTAAGACAGCCAAGCAAGAAGAAAAACCAAACAAGAAAGACAGCCAAACAAGAGAGACAGCAAGCAAGAAGACAACCAAACAAGAAAGACAGCCAAACAAGAAAGACAGCCAAACAAGAAAGACAGCCAAGCAAGAAGACAACCAAACAAGTAAGACAGCCAAGCAAGAAGAAAACCAAACAAGAAAGACAGCCAAACAAGAGAGAGACAGCCAGCAAGGAAGACAACCAAACAAGAAAGACAGCCAAACAAGAAACACCGCCAAACAAGAAAGACAACCAAACAAAAGAGGCAGCCAAGCAAGAAGACAACCAAACAAGAAAGACATGCCAAGAAGACAACCAAACAAGTAAGACAGCCAAGCAAGAAGAAACCAAACAAGAAAGACAACCAAACAAGTAAGACAGCCAAGCAAGAAGAAAACCAACAAGAAAGACAGCCAAACAAGAAAGACAGCCAAGCAAGAAAGACAGCCAACAAGAAGACAACCAAACAAGTAAGACAGCCAAGCAAGAAGAAACCAAACAAGAAAGACAGCCAAACAAAAAAGACAGCCAAGAAAAGACAGCCAAACAAGAAAAGACAGCCAAACAAGAAGACAACCAAACAAGTAAGACAGCCAAGCAAGAAGACAACCAAACAAGAAAGACAGCCAAGCAAGAAGAAAACCAAACAAGAAAGACAGCCAAACAAGAAAGACAGCCAAACAAGTAAGACAGCTAAACAAGTAAGACAGCCAAGCAAGAAAGACAGCTACAAGAAAGAGCCAAACAAGTAAGACAGCCAAGCAAGAAGAAAACCAAACAAGAAAAGACAGCCAAACAAGAGAGACAGCCACAAGAAGACAACCAAACAAGAAAGACAGCCAAACAAGAAAGACAGCCACAAGAAGACAACCAAACAAAAGAGGCAGCCAAGCAAGAAGACAACCAAACAAGAAACACCGCAAACAAGAAAGACAGCCAAGCAAGAAGACAACCAAACAAAGAGGCAGCCAAGCAAGAAGACAACCAAACAAGAAGACAGCCAAGCAAGAAGACAACCAAACAAGTAAGACAGCCAAGCAAGAAGAAAAACCAAACAAGAAAGACAGCCAAACAAGAGACAGCCAAGCAAGAAGACAACCAAACAAGTAAGACAGCCAAGCAAGAAGAAACCAAACAAGAAAGACAGCTAAACAAGAAAGACAGCCCAAACAAGAAGACAACCAAACAAGTGAACAGCCAAAACACCCAAACAAAGACAATAAACAAAACAACCAAACAAGAAAAGACAACCAAGCCGAGACAATGAACAAGAAGAGACGATGACAAGGAGACCAGCCAAGACAAGAGCATAGCCAGACAAGGAAATGAAGCAAGGAAGACAATGAGCAAATGAGACGATGAGCAGGAGACAAGCCAGAACCAAGATGGACGATGAGCAAAGAGCATAGCCAGACAAGAAGAGACGACCAGAGCAGAGACAGCCAGAATAGGTAGGATGACCGAACAGAGACAACCAGACAAAAGGTAGGGACGACCAAGAGCAAAACATAGCAAAAACAGAGAAGAGACAGTAAGCGAGAAGACAATGAACCAAGTGCAGACAATCAAGCAAGAGACAACCAAACAAGAAGAGACAGTAAACTAAGAGAGACAACTGGGCAAGGAGAGACAACGAAGAGACAATGAGCAAGAAAGACAATGAAACAGAAGACAATAAAACAAAACATAGCCAAACCACAAGAGAAAGACAATGAAACAAGGAAGACAACCAAATAAGAAGACAATAAAGCAAGAAGACAATAAACAAAGAAGTAATAAACAAAGAGACAACCAAACCAGGAAGGACGGTAAGGCAAGGGAGACGACCAAGACAAGGACGGTAAAACAGGGAGACAGCCAGACAGAAAGAGGACGGTGACAGGAGACAGTGGGCAAAGAGCACTTGTGAGCAAGGAGGACGATGAAGCCAAGGAGGACAGGCCAGACAGGAGAGGACGTGAGCAGGGACAGCAGCCAGACCAAGGGAGCACGTGAATAAGGAGGACGGCCAGGCAAGGGATGACCAGGCAGGAGGAGGACAGTAGACAGGAGGGGACAGTGAAATGAGGGACAACCAGAATAAAGGAAGGACAGTGAGCAGGAGGACAATGAGCAAGGAGAGGACGGCTCGAGCAGGAGACGATGGAGCAAAGGAGCATAGCCAGACAGGAGGACCAGTGAGCGAGGACAATGAGCAAGGAGGACAGTAGACCAGGAGGACCCGGCCAGGCAAGGAGGACGGTAGACAAGGAGGACAGTGGGCAGGAGAGGCCAAACCAGAAAGACAATGAAACAAGAGAGTAAAGCAAGAAGACAATCAAACAAGAACGGCCAAACAGAGACGGCCAAGCAAGAGACAGCCAAACAAGAAAGACGGTAAACAAGAAGAAAACCAAACAAGAAAGACGGCCAAACAGAGAACGACCAAGCAAGAAGACAACCAAACAAGAAAAAGACGACCAAACAAAACACCGCCAAACAAGAAAAGACAACCAAGCAAGAAAGACAACCAAACAAAAAAGGCGGCAAGCAAGAAAGACAGCAAACAAGAAAAAGACAACCAAGCAAGAAACAACCAAACAAGTAAACAGCCAAGCAAGAAAACCAAACAAGAAAACGTAAACAAGAGACGGCAACAGAAGACAACCAAACAAGAAAGACAGCCAAACAAAACAGCCAAACAAGAAAGACAACCAACAACCAAACAAGTGAACAACCAAGCAAGAAAAAACAAGAAGACAATGAACCAAGGAGGACAGTAAGAGCAGAGAGACAATGAGCAAGAGAGACATTGAATAAGAGCATAAGCATGAAGCAAAGGAAGACAGCTGAGCAAAGGACTGACCAGACAACAGGGAGAGACAAGCCAGAGCAAGGAAGAGAGACAGTGAGCAAGGAGACAACCAGGCAAATTAAAGACAGTAAAGCAAAGAAAACCAAACAAAGAAGACAAACCAAGAGCAAATTGAGACAGCCAAACAGAAGAAAACCAAACAAGAAGAGACAATGAAACAAGAAAGACAGTAAACCAAGAAGACAGCAAGCAAGACAAACAAATCAAGACAACCAAGCAAGAAGAAAACCAAACAAGAAAAGACAGCCAAACAAAAAAAAAGACGGTAAACAAGAAAGACAATAAAATAAGAGAAGACAGCAAACAAAGAGACAACCAAACAAGTAAGACAGCCAAACAAAGACAACCAAACAAGAAAGACAACCAAACAAGAAGAAACCAAACAAGAAGACAGTGAGCAAAGAAGACAATGAATAGTGAAGACAGTAAACAGAGCAAGACAATGAAGCAAGAAAGACGTGAAGCAAGGAAAGACAATGAAACAAATTAAGACAGCCAAACGAAGAAAACCAAACCAAGAAGAACCTTGATAAACAAGAGAAATACAATAAAGAGACAAACTGAACAAGAAGACAAACCAAACAAGAAAGACAATAAACAGAAGACAACCAAGCAAAAAAGGCAAACCAAACAAGAAGACAACCAAACCAAGAAACACCGCCAAACAAGAAAAGACAGCCAAGCAAAGACAATAAACAAAAGAGGCGGCAAGCAAGAGACAACCAAACAAGAAAGACGTGAAAAGCAAGAAGACAACCAAACAAATGAAGACAATGACAAGAAAAACCAAACAAGAAAAGACAGCCAAACAAAGACAATGAAAAGACAACCAAACAAGTAAGACACCAAACAAGAAAGACAGCCAAGCAAGAAAGACAGCCAAGCAAGAAAGACAGCCAAGCAAGAAAGAGCAGCCAAGCAAGAAAGACAGCCAAACAAGAAAGACAGCCAAACAAGGAAGACAACCAGAAGAAGACAGCCAAGCAAGAAAGACAGCTAAGCAAGAAAGACAGCCAAGCAAGAAGATAAACCAAAGAAGTAAGACAGCCAAACAAGAAAAAGACAGCCAAGCAAGAAAGACAGCCAATAAAACAAGAAAGACAGCTACAAGAAAGACAGCTACAAGAAAGACAGCTAAGCAAGACAGACACAAGCAAGAAGACAACCAAACAAGTAAGACAGCCAAGCAAGAAAGACAGCCAAACAAGAGACAGCTAAGCAAGAAAGACAGCCAAGCAAGTAAGACAGCCAAACAAGAGAGACAGCCAAGCAAGAAAGACAACCAAACAAGAAACACAGCCAAGCAAGAAACAATAACCAAACAAGTAAGACAGCCACAAGAAAGACAGCCACAAGAAGACAACAAACAAGTAAGACAGCTAAGCAAGTAAGACAGCCAAGCAAGAAAGACAGCCAAGCAAGAAAGACAGCCAAACAAGTAAGACAGCCAAGCAAGAAAGACAGCCAAGCAAGAAGACAACCAAAACAAGTAAGACAGCCAAGCAAGTAAGACAGCCAAGCAAGAAAGACAGCCAAGCAAGAAAGACAGTCAAGCAAGAAAGACAGCCAAACAAGAAAGACAGCCAAACAAGAAAGACAGCTAAGCAAGAAAGACAGCCAAGCAAGAAGGACAGCCAAGCAAGAAAGACAGCCAAACAAGAAGACAACCAAAGAAGAAGACAGCCAAGCAAGAAAGACAGCCAAGCAAGAAAGAGCCAAGCAAGAAGACAACCAAAGAAGTAAGACAGCCAAACAAGAAAGACAGCCAAGCAAGAAAGACAGCCAAACAAGAAAGACAGCCAAGCAAGAAAGACAGCCAACAAGAAAGACAGCCAAGAAGACAGACAGCCAAGCAAGAAGACAACCAAACAAGTAAGACAGCTAAGCAAGAAAGACAGCCAAACAAGAAAGACAGCTAACAAGAAGACAACCAAACAAGTAAGACAGCCAAGCAAGAAGAAAACCAAACAAGAAAGACGGCTAAAACAAGAAAAGACAGCTAAGCAAGAAAGACAGCAAAACAAGAGACACTAAGGCAAGAGACAGCCAAACAAGAAAGACAGCCAAGCAAGAAAGACAGCCAAACAAGAAAGACAG
>NW_024753828.1:255892-291311 GCF_018991925.1 Homarus americanus | reverse complement strand
GCTATGGCTGGCAGACGCTATGGTTAAGATATGGTTGTAAAGACATATGATTTGGGTATATGGTTGCAAGAGACGCTATGGTTGGGCCTTATGGCTGTAGACGCTATGGTTGGGTATGTTTGGCAGACATATGAAGTTGCAGGTATGGCTGCTTAGACGCTATGGTTGGGTATGGCTGTAAGACGCTATGGTTGGAGTATGGCTGTAGACGCTATGGTTGGAGTATAGTTGTAAGACGCTATGGTTGGGTATAGTTGTAAAGACGCTATGGTTGGGCACGCAAGTTGTAAGACGCTATGGTTTTGAGCTATGGTTGGCAGAGCCTTTATGGTTGGGTATGGTTGTAAAGACGCTATGGTTTTGGGTATAGTTTTGTAAGACCTTATGGTTGGGTATATGGTTGTAAAGACATATGGTTGGGTATAGTTGTAAGACGCTATGGTTTGAAGGTATAGTTACTGTAAAAGACGCTATGGTTGGGCGGGTACAGCAAGCTGTAAGACGCTATGGTTAGGTATGGCTGTAAGACGCTATGGTTGAATTATAGTTGTAAGACGCTATGGTTGGGTATAGTTGTAAAAGACGCTATGGTTTGGGTATATAGTTGTAAGACGCTATGGTTTGGTATAGTTGTAAAGACGCTATGGTTGGGTATGGTTGTAAAGACGCTATGGTTGGGTATGGTTGTAAGACGCTATGGTTGGGTATGAAGTTTGTAAAGTCACTATGGTTGGGTAATAGTTGTAAGACATTATGGTTGAAAGACCCATGGTTGTAGAACCCGCTATGAAGTTGGGTATGAGGATTTGTAGACGCTATGAGGAGGAGAGGAGGGTTGGGTATGGTTGTAAAAGACGCTATGGTTGGGTATGGCTGTAAGACGCTATGGTTGGGTATGGCTGTAAGACGCTATGGTTGAAAGATTATATATTGTAAGACGCTATGGTTGGGTATGGCTGTAAAGACATGGTTGGGTATGGCTGTGGGCCTTTATGGTTGAAAGTTATGGCTGTAAAGAAGACGCTATGGTTGGGTATAGTTGTAGACGCTATGGTTAGGTATAGTTGTAGGAAAGACGCTATGGTTGAATTTTAATAAGACGCTATGGTTGGATATGGCTGTAGCCACTATGGTTGGGTATGGCTGTAAGACGCTATGGTTGGGTATGGCTGTAAGACGCTATGGTTACGAAAAGGTATAGTTGTAAAGAACCTTATGGATTTGGAGTATAGTTGTAAGACGCTATGGTTAAGATATGGTTGTAAGACGCTATGGTTTGAATATATAGTTATGAACGCTATGGTTAGGTATGGCTGTAAGAGACGCTATGGTTGGAATATAGTTGTAGACGCTATGGTTGGGCCCTTTATGGCTGTAGGACATATGGTTGGGTATGGTTGTAAGACGCTATGGTTGGGTATGGTTGTAAGACGCTATGAACAGGTATAGTTGTAGACGCTATGGTTGGGTATATGGCTGTAAGACCTTTATGGTTGTGTATGGCTGTAAGAGATGCTATGGTTGGGTATAGTTTGTAAACAACTATGGTTGGGTATATAGTTTGCTTGAAAGGAACCTTTATGGTTGGGTATGGTTGTAAGACGCTATGGTTAGATATGGCTGCTTAAAGACCTTATATAATGGTTGGAGTATGGCTGTAAAAGACCTTTAATAAGTTAGGTATGGTTGTAAGGCAGCTATGGTTGTGTACTTATGGCTGTAAAGACCTTTATGGTTGGGTATGGCTGTAAGACGCTATGGTTGGGTATGGCTGCTTAAGACGCTATGGTTGGGTATGGTTGTAGACGCTATGGTTGGGTATGGTTGTAAGACCTTATAGTTGGGTATGGCTGTAAAACTATGGTTGGGTATGATGACTGTACTAAGACAACTATGGTTGGGTATGGTTGTAAAGACGCTATGGTTGGGTGCTTATGGTTGGCAAAAGACGCTATGGTTGGGTATGGTTGTAAAGACGCTATGGGAAGTTTGGGTATGGCTGTAAGACGCTATGGTTAGGTATGGTTGTAAGAGCTATGGTTGGGTATGGTTGTAGGCAGCTATGGTTGGGTATGGCTGTAAAACCTTTATGGTTACAGGTATGATGACTGTAGATGCTATGGTTGGGTATAGTTTGTAAGACGCTATGGTTGGGCATACATGGTTGTAAAGACGCTATGGTTGGGTATGGTTGTAAGACGCTATGGTTGGGTGCTTTGTAGCTGTAAGACGCTATGGTTAAGGTATGGCTGTAAGACGCTATGGTTGGGTATGGCTGTAAACGCTATGGTTAGATTATGATGACTGTAAAGATTGCTATGGTTGGGTATGGTTGTAAAAGACGATATGAGTTGGGTATGGTTGTAAGACATATGGTTGGGTATGAAGCTGTAGAACGCTATGGTTTGAGTATGGTTGTAAGACTATGGTTAGGTATGGTTGTAGACGCTACATAGTTGGAGTATGGCTGTAGACGCTATGGTTGGGTATGGCTGTAGACATATAGTTTGGGCATTTATGGCTGTAAAACGCTATGGTTAGGTATGATGACTGTAAAAGACATATGGTTAGGTATGGTTGTAAAAGACGCTATGGATTTGGGTATGGCTGTAAGACGCTATGGTTGGGTATGGTTGTAAGACGCTATGGTTGGGTATGGCTGTAGACACTATGGTTGGGTATGGTTGTAAGACGCTATGGTTGGGTATGGTTGTAAGACGCTATGGTTGTGTATAGTTGTAAGATTATATGAAAGTTTAAGGTATGGCTGTAAGACGCTATGGTTAGGTATGGCTGTAAGACCTTATGGTTGGAGTATGGTTGTAAGACACGCTATGGTTGGGTATGGCTGTAAGACGCTATGAAGTTGGGTATGGCTGTAAAAGACGCTATGGTTGGGTACACAGTTAGTAAGACATATGGTTGGAGTATGGTTGTAAGACGCTATAGTTGGAGTATGGTTTATGGAACCTTTATGGTTGGGTATGGTTGTAGACTATATGGTTGGAGTATGGCTGTAAGACGCTATGGTTGGGTATGGCTGTAAGACTATGGTTGAATTATAGCTGTAGACGCTATGGTTGGGTATGGCTGTGTAAGACGCTGGTTGGGTATGGCTGTAAGACGCTATGGTTGGAGTATGGCTGTTAGACGCTATGGTTGGGTATGGTTGTAGACGCTATGGTTGGGTATGGTTGTAAGACGCTATGAAGTTGGGTATGGCTGTAAGACGCTATGGTTGGGTAGCGCCTTATGGTTGTAGAGGCTATGGTTGGGTATGGTTGCTTGTAAGACACTATGGTTAGGTATGGTTGTAAGACGCTATGGTTGAAAAGGTATGGCTGTAAGACGCTATGGTTGAAGGTATGGCTGTAAAACGCTATGGTTGGGTAGAGTGACTGTAAGACGCTATATGGTTTGGGTATGGTTGTAAGACGCTATGGTTAAAGGTATATGGCTGTAAGGCACTATGGTTGGGTATATGGTTGTAAGACGCTATGGTTAAGATATGGCTGTAAGACAACTATGGTTAGGTATGGTTGGCAAGAGACTATGAAAGTTTGGAGTATGGTTGTAAGACGCTATGGTTGTGTATAGTTGTAAGACGCTATGGTTAGGTATGGCTGTAGACGCTATGGTTAGGTATATAGCTGTAAGACGCTATGGTTGGGTATGGTTGTAAGACGCTATGGTTGGGTATGGCTGTAAGACTGCTTCGTTTTAGGTATGGCTGTAAGACGCTATGGTTGTGTATAGTTGTAAAAGACGCTATGGTTGTTGGAAGTATGGTTGCTTGAACTATAGTTGGGTATGGCTGTAAGACGCTATGGTTGGATATGGTTGTAAAGACGCTATGGTTAGGTATGGTTGTAAGACCTTATGGTTGGGTATGGTTGCTTGGAACCTTATGGTTGGGTAGCATGGTTGTAAGACGCTATGGTTGGGTATGGTTGTAAGACGCTATGGTTAGCGTTTATAGTTGTAAGACGCTATGGTTGGGTATATGGTTGTAGGACGCTATGGTTGGGTATGGTTGTAAAGACGCTATGGTTGGGTATGGTTGTGAAATATGGTTGGGTATAGTTGTAAGACTATATGGTTGGGTATGGCTGTAAAGACGCTATGGTTGCAGTACATATAGTTGTAAGACGCTATGGTTGAAGGTATGGTTGTAGACGCTATGGTTGGGTATGGTTGTAAGACCTTATGGTTGGGTATGGTTATGGAGCAACTATGGTTGGAGTATAGTTGTAAGACGCTATGAGTTTTGGGTATGGTTGTAAGACATATGGTTGTGTATATGGTTGTAAGAGCTATGGTTGGAGTATAGTTAATAAAAGACGCTATGGTTAGATTATAGTTATGCAAAGACGCTATGGTTGGGTATATGGTTGTAAAGACTATGGTTGTGTGGATTGTAAAGACAGCGCTATATGGATTTAAGTATGGCTGTAGACTATGTGGTTGGGTATGGTTGTAAGACGCTATGGTTGGGTATGGCTGCAGACATATGGTTGGTAATATGGCTGTAGACGCTATGGTTTGGTATACATGGCTGTGGAGCAGCTATGGTTGGAGTATGGCTGTAGACGCTATGGTTGGAGTATGGTTGTAAGACGCTATAATGGTTAAGGTAGCGCTTATGGCTGTAAGACGCTATGGTTGATATTAATATGGCTGTAGACGCTATGGTTGTGCGCCAGTTGTAAGACACTATGGTTGGGTATGGCTGTAGACGCTATGGTTAAGGTATAGTTGTGGAGCCTTCTTATGGTTGGAGTATGGCTGTAAGACGCTATGGTTGGAGCCCGCATAGTTACATAAGACGCTATGGTTGTGTATAGTTGTAGAAGACGCTATGGTTTACGTATTATAGTTGTACTGAAAGACGCTATGGTTGGGTATGGTTGTAGAGACTTATAGGTTTAGGTATGGCTGTAAAAGACGCTATGGTTGTGTGTGTATGGCTGTAAAAGGGCATATGGTTGGAGTATGGTTGTAAGACGCTATGAGGTTGGGTATAGTTGTAGGACAACTATGGTTGGAGTATAGTTGTAAGACGCTATGGTTGGGTATAAGCTGTGCTATGGTTGGAGTATATGGTTGTAAGACGCTATGGTTGGGTATAGTTTGTAAGAGACGCTATGGTTGTGTATGGTTGTAAGACGCTATGGTTGTGTACTTATGGCTGTAGGAACTAACTATGGTTGTGTATAGTTTACGTAAGACGCTATGGTTGGTAATATAGTTGTAAGACGCTATGGTTAGTAATATGGCTGTAAGACTATGGTTGAGGTATGGCTGTAAGGTATGGTTGTGTATGGTTGTAAGACGCTATGGTTGGTATATGGCTGTAAGACGCTATGGTTAAAGATTTGTAATTTTACATGAACATGGTTGTGTATAGTTGTAAGACGCTATGGTTGTGTATGGCTGTAGACGCTATGAAAGTTTGCAGTAACTATGGCTGTAAGACTATGGTTGGGTATGGTTGTAAAAGACGCTATGGTTGGGTATAGTTGAACCTTCATGGTTGTGTACTTATAGTTGTAAGACTATGGTTGTGTATGGCTGTAAAGAGACTAGCTATGGTTGGGTATAGTTGTAGGCAGCTATGGTTGGGTATAGTTGTAGGGCACTTTATGGTTGGGTATGGTTGTAAGACGCTATGGTTGTGTATGACTGTAAGACGCGCTATGGTTGGGCCCATAGTTGTAAAGACGCTATGGTTGTGTGTATGGTTGTAGACGCTATGGTTGGGTATGGCTATAAGACGCTATGGTTGTGTATGGCTGTAAGACGCTATATGGTTGTGTATAGTTGTAAGACGCTATGGTTGTGTATGGATTGTAAGACCTTATGGTTGTGTGTATGGCTGTAAGACGCTATGGTTGGAGTATAGTTGTAAGACGCTATGGTTGTGATAATATGGCTGTGGAGCAACTATAAGTTTATTAATATAGTTGTAGACATATGGTTGAAAGGTATGGCTGTAAGACGCTATGGTTGTGTATATAGTTATGGAGCCTTTATGGTTGTGTATAGTTGTAGACGCTATGGTTGGTAATATGGCTGTAAGACGCTATGGTTGGTAATATGGTTAATAAGACATATGGTTGTGTGTATAGTTGTAAAGACAACTATGGTTGTGTGTTAATATGGCTGTAAGGCAACTATGGTTGGCGTAATATAGTTGTAAAAGAGCTATATGGTTTGTCTGTATGGATTGTAGGCGCTATATGGTTTGCAACTCTGATTTGATATATAGTTAGCCAAACGCTATAGTTGTGTATAGTTGTAGACAACTATGGTTAAGGTATAGTTGTAGAGCGCTACATAGTTTAAGGTATAGTTGTAAGACCTTATATGGTTAAAATTATAGTTGTAGACATATGGTTGTGTGTATGATTGTAAAGACGCTATGGTTGTGTATGGCTGTAAGACGCTATGGTTGTATAGTTGTAAAGACGCTATGGTTGTATATAGTTGTAAAGACCTTTATGGTTGTGTATGGCTGTAGACATATGGTTGTGCTTGCCTATAGTTGTAAGACGCTATGGTTGTGTGTATAGTTGTAAGGCGCTATGGTTGTGTATGAAGCACCAATAAGACTAGCTATGGTTGTGTAGCAAACAATAAAGACCTTTATGATTTGTGTGTATAGTTGTAAGACGCTATGGTTGGGTATGGTTGTAAGACGCTATGGTTGTGTATAGTTGTAAAGACCTTTATGGTTGTGTATGGCTGTAAGACTATGGTTGGGTATAGTTGTAAGACCTTTGGTTGGGTATGGCTGTGGGCAGCTATGGTTGAATTATGGCTGTAAAGACGCTATGGTTGTGTATGGCTGTAAGACTATGGTTGTGTGTATGTGGCTGTAAGACGCTATGGTTGGGTATAGTTGTAAGACAACTATGGTTTGCGGGTATGGCTGTAAAGACGATATGGTTTATTATGGCTGGCAAGACGCTATGGTTGCTCTATGGTTGTAAGACGCTATGGTTGGGTATGGTTGTGGAGCTATGGTTGTGTATGACTGTAAGACACTATGGTTGGGTATGGCTGTAGACGCTACATGAGTTGTGTATGGCTGTAAGACGCTATGGTTGTGTATGGCTGTAGACGCTATGGTTGTGATGTACTTATAGTTGTAAGACGCTATGGTTGGGTATGGTGGTTGTAAGACGCTATGGTTGGAGTATGGCTGTAAGACGCTATATGGTTGGTAATATAGTTGTAAGAACGCTATGGTTGATAATATGGCTGTATAAAAGACGCTATGGTTAGGTATGAAAGCATAAGACATATGGTTGTGTAAGAGCTGTAGCAAGACAACTATGGTTGATGTATGGCTGTAAGGCCGCTATATGGTTGTGTATGGCGCAATAAGACGCTATGGTTTGGAGTAGCATGGCTGTAAGACGCTATGGTTAGGTAGCGAAACATGGAGGCGCTGCAGGTTGTGTATGGCTGTAAGACATATGGTTGTGTATGGCTGTAAGACTATATGGTTGTGTTATACATGGCTGTAGGAGCCTTATGGTTAAAGATATGGTTAGCGTAAGACATATGGTTAAGGTATGGTTGTAGACACTTTATATAGTTGTGTATAGTTGTAAGAACCTTATGGTTGGGATTAGTTGTAAAGACGCTATGGTTGGGTATGGTTGTAAGACGCTATGGTTGGGTATGGCTGTAAGACGCTATGGTTGTGTATGGCTGTAAAGACGCTATGGTTGGGTATACGGCTGTAAAGACGCTATGGTTGAAATGTATGGCACATGGAGCGCTATGGTTGTGTATGGCTGTAAGACGCTATGGTTGTGTATGGTTGTAAGACGCTATGGATTTAGGTATAATTTATGGAACTATAGTTTAGTATGACTGTAAGACAACTATGGTTGTGTATGGCTGTAAGACGCTATGGTTGTGTATGACTGTAAAAGACGCTATGGTTGATACAATATGGCTGTAAGACGCTATGGTTGTGTATGGCTGTAAGACGCTATGGTTGTGTACTATGACTGTGGAACTATGGTTGTGTATGACTGTAAAGGGCCGCTATGGTTGTGTATGGCTGTAAGACGCTATGGTTGTGTGTATGACTGTAAGACATATGAGTTTGTGTATGGCTGTAAAGACGCTATGGTTAGATATGACTGTAAGACGCTATGGTTATTAATACATTTTGACTATGAGACGCTATGGTTGGGTATGGTTGTAAGACAACTATGGTTGGGTATGGTTGTAGGAACGCTGGTTGTGTATAGTTTGTAAAGACGCTATGGTTGTGTATGACTATGTAAAGACCAACTATGGTTGGGTATGGTTGTAGACATATGGTTGTGTATGGTTGTAAGACGCTATGGTTGGTAATATGACTAGAACCTTATATGGTTGAAGATTTTATGGTTGTAAAGGCAACTATGGTTGGGTATGGTTGTAAGACGCTATGGTTTGGGTATGGTTGTAAAGAACGCTATGGTTGTGTATGACTGTAAGACGCTATGGTTGGGTATGGCTGTAAGACCGCTATGGTTGGAGTATGACTGTAAAGACATATGGTTGGGTATGGTTGTAGAACCTTTATGGTTGGGTATGGTTGTAAAACTATGGTTGTGTATGGTTGTAAGACGCTATGGTTGGAGTATGGTTGTAAGACGCTATGGTTAGGAGTATGACTGTAAGACGCTATGGTTGGAGTATGGTTGTAAAGACGCTATAGTTGGCAGGTATAGTTGTAAGACCTTATAGTTGGAGTATATGGTTGTAAAGACATATGGTTGGTATGGTTGTAGAGGCTATGGTTGTGCTGTATGGTTGTAAGACATATAGTTTGGGTATGGTTTTGTAAGACGCTATATGGTTGTGTATGGATTTGTAAGACGCTATGGTTGGGTATAGTTGTAGACCTTATGGTTGGAGTATGACTGTAAAAGACGCTATGGTTGGGTATGGTTGTAAGACTATGGTTGGGTATAGTTGTAAAAGACATATGGTTAGGCCATGGTTGTAAGACGCTATGGTTGTGTATATGGTTGTAAGACGCTATGGTTGTGTATGGCTGTAAGACGCTATGGTTAAGGTATGGTTATGGAACCTTTATGGTTGTAGTATTATGACTGTAAGACGCTATGGTTGGGTATCGATTTGTAAGACAGCTATATGGTTGGGTATAAGTTGTAAGACGCTATGGTTTGTGTATGGCTGTAAGACATATGGTTGGGTATGGATTTGTAAGACGCTATGGTTGGGTACATGGTTGTAAGACTAGCTATGGTTGGGTATGGCTGTAAGACGCTATGGTTAGGTATGGCTGTAATACCTTTATGGTAGTAATATGGCTGTAGACACTATGGTTGTGTATGGCTGTGGAACGCTATGGTTGGGTATGGCTGTAAAAGACCTTATGGTTGGGTATAGTTAGCGACGCTATGGTTGGGTATAGTTGTAAGACGCTATGGTTGGGTATGGCTGTAAGACGCTATGGTTGGTGGGTAGCATAGTTGTAAAGACGCTATAGTTGGGTATGGTTTGCATAAGACGCTATGGTTGGTATGGCTGTAAGACGCTATGGTTAGATATGGCATGGAACTATGGTTGGGGTATGGCTGTAAGACGCTATGGTTGGGTATGGCTGTAGACGCTATGGTTGGGTATAGTTAGACGCTATGGTTGGGTATGGCTGTAAGACGCTATGGTTGGAGCCATGGCTGTAAGACGCTATGGTTGTGTATATGGCTATGGAGCAACTATGGTTGTGTTGGCTGTAAGACGCTATGGTTAAAGGTATAGTTGTAAGACGCTATGGATATGGCTGTAGAACGCTATGATTTATTAATAGTTGTAAAAAGACACTATGGTTGGGTATGGCTGTAAAGAGACGCTATGGTTGGTATGGTTGTAAAGACGCTATATAGTTGCAGGAATATGGCTGTAGACGCTATGGTTAGATATGGTTGTAAGACGCTATGGATTTGGTAATGGCTGTAAGACGCTATGGTTGGGTATGGCTGTAAGACGCTATGGTTGGGTATGGCTGTAAGACGCTATGGTTGTGTATGGCTGTAAGACGCTATGGTTGTGTATAGCTGTAAGACGCTATGATTTGTGTATGGCTGTAAGACGCTATGGTTGGTATGGTTGTAAGACGCTATGGTTGTGTATGGCTGTAAAGACGCTATGGTTGGGTATGGTTGTAAGACGCTATGGTTGGGTATGGCTGTAGACGCTATGGTTGGGTATATGGTTGTAAGACGCTATGGTTGGGTATGGCTGTAGGGCGCTATGGTTAAGGTATGGTTGTAAGACGCTATGGTTGTGTATGGCTGTAAGACGCTATGGTTGGGTATGGCTGTAAAAGACGCTATGGTTAGGTATATGGCTGTAAGACGCTATGGTTGGGTATGGTTGTAAGACATATGGTTGTGTATAGCTGTAAGACATATAGTTGAATATAGGATTGTAAGATCACTATGGTTGTGTATAGTTGTAAGACGCTATGGTTATTATAGTTGTAAAAGACGCTAATGGTTGTGTATAGTTGTAAGGCAACTATGGTTGTGTATGGTTGTGGGTAACTATGGTTGGGTATAGCTGTAAAGACGCTTGCTATGGTTAAGACATGGCTGTACAAGACGCGCTATATGGTTGGGTATGGTTGTAAAAGACGCTATGGTTGGGTATGGTTGTAGACGCTATGGTTGGGTATATGGTTGTAAGACGCTATGGTTGGGTATGGCTGTAAGACACTATGGTTGGGTATGGTTGTAAGACGCTTTATGGTTGGGTACTTGCTATGGCTGTAAAGACAACTATAGTTCCATACGTTTATGAAGCTGTAAGACATATGGTTGGGTTTGGCTGTAAGACGCTATGGTTGGGTATAGTTGTAAAGACACTATTGTTGTGTATAGTTATGTAAAGACGCTATGGTTGTGTATAGTTGTAAGACGCTATGGTTGGTAATATGGTTGTAAGACGCTATGGTTGGAGTATGGCTGTAGACGCTATGGTTAAGATATAGCTGTAAAGACGCTATGGTTGAGTATGGTTGTAAAAGACGCTATGGTTGGGTATGGTTTATGCAAGACGCTATGGTTGGGTACATGGTTGTAAAAGACATACTTGGTTGGGTAGCGCTGGCACGTAAGACGCTATGGTTGGGTATGGTTGTAAGACGCTGCCAGAGATTTTGGGTATAGATGTAGACGCTATGGTTGGAGTATGGTTGTAGACATTATGGTTGGGTATGGCTGTAGACGCTATGGTTAGGTATATGGTTGTGGAGCCGCTATGGTTGGGTATGGTTGTAAGACGCTATGGTTAAGGTATGGTTGTAAGACGCTATGGTTGGGTATGGATTTGTAAAGACGCTATGGTTGGGTATGGCTGTAAAGACGCTATGGTTGTGTATGGTTGTAAGAACCTTATGGTTGGAGTATGGTTGTATGAACGCTATGGTTGGGGTATATGGCTGTAAGACGCTATGGTTAGGTATAGTTGTAAGACATATGGTTGGGTATGGATTTGTATGGAGCCTTATAGTTGGTATGGTTGTAAGACGCTATGGTTGGGTATGGCTGTAAAGACGCTATGGTTAAGATATGGTTGTAAGACGCTATGGTTAAGGTATGGCTGTAGGAAGGCAGCTATGGTTGGGCCCTCCAGTTTGTAAGGAACGCTATGGTTGGGTATGGCTGTAGAACTATGGTTGGAGTATGGTTGTAGGCGCTATGGTTGGGTATGGTTGTAAGACGCTATGGTTGGGTATGGCTGTAAAAGACGCTATGGTTGGGTATGGTTGTAAGACACTATGGTTGGGTATGGCTGTAGACGCTATGGTTGGAAGTATGGTTGTAAGGAGCTATGGTTGGAGTATGGCTGTAAGACGCTATGGTTGTGTGTATAGTTGTAAGACGCTATGGTTGGGTATGGTTGTAAGACTATGGTTGTGTATAGTTGTAAAAGACTATGGTTGGGTATATGGTTGTAGACGCTATGGTTGGGTATGGCTGTAAGACGCTATGGTTGTGTATGGTTGTAAGACATATGGTTGTGTGTATGGCTGTAGAACCTTATGGTTAAGGTATAGTTGTAAGACGCCCCGCTTTATGGTTGTGTGTATGGTTGCGTAAGACGCTATGGTTGTGTATGGCTGGCAAGACGCTATGGTTGGGTATATGGCTGTAAAGACGCTATGGTTGGTAATATTATAGTTGTAAAGACGCTATGAGAGGTTGAGGTATGGTTGTAAGACGCTATGGATTTAGGTAGCATGGTTATGCAGAGAGAACTGCTATGGTTTGGGTATAGTTGCTTAAGAGACGCTATGGTTGGGTATGGTTGTAAGACGCTATGGTTGGGTATGGATTTGTAAGACGCTATGGTTGGAGTATGGTTGGCAAGACGCTATGGTTGGGTATGGTTTGCGGGGCCGCTATGGTTGTGTGTATAGTTATGGAGCCGCTATGGTTGGGTATAGCTGTAAGACGCTATGGTTGGAGTATGGTTGTAAGACGCTATGGTTGGGTATGGTTGTAGACCTTTATGGTTGGGTATGGCTGTAAGACGCTATGGTTGTGTATGGTTGTAAGACGCTATGGTTGGAGTATAGTTGTAAGACGCTATGGTTGTGTATGGTTGTAACACACGCTATGGTTGGGTATGGCTGTAAAGGAACCGCTATGGTTGTGTATATATGGCTGTAGACGCTATGGTTGGGTATGGCTGTAAGACACTATGGTTAGACAGGTATGGTTGGCAAAAAGACGCTTATGGTTGAAAGGCTGCATGGCTGTAAAGACATATGGTTAGGTATGGCTGTAAAGACGCTATGGTTGGGTATGGCTGTAAGACGCCTTTATGGTTGGGCCTTATGGTTGTAAGACGCTATGGTTGGAAGTATGGTTTAATAAGACGCTATGGTTGGGTATGGTTGTAAGACATATGGTTGGAGTATGGTTGTAAAGACGCTATAGTTGGAGTATGGCTGTAGACGCTATGGTTGGGTATGGTTGGCAGGCAACTATGGTTGGGTATGGCTGTAAGACGCTATGGTTGGGTATGGTTTTTTGTAAGACCTTTATGGTTGGGTATAGTTGTAAAAGACTATGGTTAGGTATGGTTGTAGACCTTTATGGTTGGGTATGGTTGTAAAGACGCTATGGTTGGGTATGGTTGTAAGACGCTATGGTTGGAGTAATGGTTGTAAGACGCTATGGTTGGGTATGGTTGTAAGACAGCTATGGTTGGGTATGGCTGTAAAGACGCTATGGTTAGATATGGTTGTAAGACGCTATGGTTAAGGTATAGTTGTAAAAGACATATGGTTGGGTATGGCTGTAAGACTGGTTGGGTATGGTTGTAAGACACTATGGTTGGGTATGGCTATAAGACGCTATAATTGGGTATGGTTGTAGACGCTATGGTTGGGTATGGCTGTAAGGAACGCTATGGTTGAAAAGATTATAGTTGGCAAGACAACTATGAAGTTGGGTATAGTTGTAAGACGCTACGGTTAGGTATGGCTATAAGACGCTACAGGTTGGGTAGCTGGCCTATAAGACGCTATAGTTAAGATTATATGGTTGTAAAAGACGCTATGGTTGGGTATGGCTGTAAAAGACGCTATGGTTGGAGTATGGTTGTAAGACGCTATGGTTGAAAGATATAGCTGTAAGACGCTATTGTTGGGTATGGCTGTAAGACGCTATGGTTGGGTATGGCTGTAAGACGCTATGGTTGGGTATGGCTGTAAGACGCTATGGTTGGGTATGGCTGTAAGACGCTATGGTTGGGTATGGTTGTAGGGGGCTATGGTAGGGCATGGTTGTAGGAGGCTATGGTAGGGCATGGTTGTAGGAGAGTATGGTTGGGTATGGCAATAAGACGCTATGGTTGGGTATGGTTGTAGGACGCTATGGTAAGGTTTGGTTATATGACGTCATAGTTGGGTATGGTCGGGTATGGTTGCAAGACGTCAAGCAATGCCATGCCCAGCCAAACTTAACCCAAACACTAACGTAAGCAGCAAAAAGGTATTACATCAGAGAGATTAGGTTAAATATACACGATTTTGGGAGTAACTACTTGAGAGGCGTCTTGCCAACCTCCAGTTCTGACACCTTGCCAAGAATGTCTTACAAGCGTGACGTCACATAAAGCCAGGCTGGAGTTCACAGACACTGAAATGTCTTAGTTCGTTGTTTCTTCCTGCCTGAGTTACGGTAAATTATCACGACAATTTTCACATTATTTAGAGATAATTTAAAATTATTTGGGGACAATTTTAGCATTATTGTGGACGCCATTGTGAAAAGGTTTAAAATGGTAGAATTTTTCACACCATCTGAAGGAGAAATGATCAGCACTCCCATACACCGTTCACATCAGCACTCCCATACACCGTTCACATCAGCACTCCCATACACCGTTCACATCAGCACTCCCATACACCGTTCACATCAGCACTCCCAGACACAATACAGAGCCACAAAACGAATCCAACGCGTCTGTCTGTCTCTACGACGTATCCATAAATCTTCTGTTTGGCGGGAAAACCTCTCCAAGATTGTGGCGTGAATCTAGGTCAAGTTCCTACAGACCAGTGTCGGCCGAGACACTTTGCGTGTGGCTCGTGTTGTGGAGGCCTCCTCATGCTACTTTTACAACTATAAATAGATAGATAAATACGTGAGAGGGAGAGAGAGTGGGGGACACGAAACTTGCAGAGTAAACATTATTGACATATGAGATTGATTATCGTGATGTAGGATGCACGATAACCCGGCCAGGTGCTGTGTTGTGACGGTATGGCTGTCACTAATGTTGTTTATTTTTGTCTTCCCTCGTTTTCTCCTCGCCTTTACCTTCCAGATTTTCACCTGTTATCAACTATTTTTTTTATATAAAGCATTAATAAAGTAACGCCAGACGGTACAGTAATATTTCAAGTGATTTAATAATATATCCACCGTTTCATGAATGATCTATACGGATGGACGACTCTAGGTCAAGACAACGTAAAGTTGGACCTAAACGCAAGAAAAAAGAAAGAAATATTCAAGACTGTAGAGATAGAGACAGGTATGACGCAATAACTAGGTATGTAGCCATTGCCGGGTGTGGTGGAGCCAGAAGACACCTACAAGTTAATATACAGGTACAGACAGGCCCTTGTTGGGTCGCTCGGCTGTAACAAGGTAAGACTTAAGTTGGGCGTAAAAATAGTGAGGGTTTACTGACCACCTGAGAAACAAGGATTTATTTCTCCCTCCCCCCACCGTGTTGTGTACCCTCCTTCCCTACCTCCTTCCTTCCCTTCCTCTCCTTCTGTCTAACTTTCCCTGTAGTTACCTGGTCTCATTACTTCAATTAGGAATTATTATTATTTATTTTCCTGTAAGTATCTAAAGGACATGTAGGAGACAATCACAAAACACTAAGCGAGGCAGCCAGCCAGCCAACACAGCCACGACACACTAAGCGAGGCAGCCAGCCAACACAGCCACGACACACTATGCGAGGCAGCCAGCCAACACAGCCACGACACACACTATGCGAGGCAGCCAGCCAACACAGCCACGACACACACTATGCGAGGCAGCCAGCCACACAGCCACACACTATGCGAGGCAGCCAGCCAACACAGCCACGACACATATGCGAGGCAGCCAGCCAACACAGCCACGACACACTATGCGAGGCAGCCAGCCAACACAGCCACGACACACTATGCGAGGCAGCCAGCCAACACAGCCACGACACACTATGCGAGGCAGCCAGCCAATATAGTCACGGCACACTAAGCGAGGCAGCCAACTCCGTGCCCTTTACCAAGATGGCGCTCCTCCCTAAAGGCCACGTTACTGGGAGAGAGACTTTTCTATTTCAGACAACATCATGATATAACCGATCTAAAAACATGAGCCTCTATGGACAAGGAAAAACCCGTCCGGGAGAGATGTTAACTCCACCGATGAGAGCTGCGGCGAATAAACGATGTGCATATACTGGAGAGGAAGACGAGTAGGAGACGAATCAATAACCTGAATGATCATTACTCTTGACTGACATCCTCCCGCTGTTACCTGTCGTGATTATACTGACGTCTACCACACCTACCTGCCTCCCTTCTACCCGAGCCATTTACATCCCACCCTCACCACCCTGCTCCTCTACACACATAGTACACACCTGTCCCTACACACCAGCTACAGGTTACACTCACCACCACCTGTGTACTCAACCTCAGGCCCTTTATTTCCACTATTTACATTAAAGTACGAGAGATAAAGACATCGGACCACACATTCAGACCTTCCACGCCAGGAACAGTGGGTGTGATGTGTACCCCCGCGTGAGACAGGTAAACATTCCCTCCCACTTTTTTGGTCCGGATATTTGTAAACTAATTAGGGTTTATGACATGATGCCTGGTTTAGGGTTATATTACGACTGCGACTACTACTACTACTGCGACTACTACTACTACTACTACTACTGCGACAACTACTACTACTACTACTACTACTACTACTACTACTACTACAACCTCACACTAAACATTTCAAACTGGCTAGAGTAATTATAGTTTATTACTAATATTCCCCTTATTCTCGAAGGTTCGGAATCTTTTGGATAAAGTGTCATAATAAGGCATTGAGAAGAATCTTGAACATGAGATGGCGTGATCGTATTAGAAACTAGACGATAAGAGAAGTCACAAATGTTCCCTATATCGATGAATGGCTGGTGAAGAATAGATGGAGGTGGCTAGGACACGTTCTGCGTGTGCGTCAGGATAGAGTATTGAGATAGGCGATCGAGTGGAGAGTGCACGGAACGAGAAGAAGAGGAAGACCAAGGCCTACATGGATCCCAACTATAAGAAGGGAGACGGAGGACGAGTTAAATACAACCAAGGAAAGTGCTCAAGATGGAAATGGCTGGCGCGAGTATGTGGAGGCCCTTTGTGTCGCACAGCGTTAGAGGCGGTAACAGGTAACTAATATTCTCCACAATTTACAGACATATTACCTATTTTCCTTCTTTTGTCTATATACTGTATTCGTGAACCGGTTGGGTTATGGGGGTTCTGTACAGTACATGTTGATAGTACTAGTAAGGTCTCCCATTATCTCTCTCTTCGTCATAAAACTGTGAGTTAAGTTACGCTATAAGCCAGCTGACGGGTACACGGCTGATAAGAGGTGTATTAATCACAGCCTTTAATTCTTGATGGACACGCTTAAAGATCTTATAGTCGCTGCACCATAATAATACATTGATATAAGATTGATAAACCATCTACTTGTTTGTTTTTGTTCTTCTGTTTTAGGAGATTGGAGACAAGAACATAAGAAAATAAGGAGTCTGCAATAGGCCGGTTGGCCTGTGCATGGCAGCTCCTGTCGAGAGTTACTACCACTCTCTATCAGCAGTGTGTGTGTGTATGTCTGTGTGATGACACAGCAACCATCGTGGCCCTGAACACATCCATTTTTAATACACACCAACATGTTTATGGAAAACAGGCGAATGTTCGCTCGCATTCTGCCTACACTGGCGCTTTATTTCCAGGTGCGAATAATGGTGTCGGCTGTGCCATTGACCCCCATCAATTTGAATGAGCCAGTCACGACCTGAAGAATTTAGGTCATGGGAGCGGGGTGAGTGACCTGGGTTTCAAGGAGTGAGTGACCTGGGTTACAAGGGGTGAGTGACCTGGTGCTACACGAAATGACCTGGGCTACAAGGAGTGACCTGGGTTTCAAGGAGTGAATGACCTGGGTTTCAAGGGGTGACTGACTTGAGTTGTCATGTCCGATCAACCACCCACCATAACTTATAGTTCCAGTGCACCACTACCATCACTATAACACCACAATCACCATTGCCATAAATAACACTACCATCATATAAATCATCATACCAACATTATACCATCATCACAACTCCACCGCCACTATAGCAATCACCATAACAACAATAAACCACCACCACACCACTACCGTGCCACCATAGTGACCATACCATCCTCATAACACAACCACCGCTATCACCAACCACTACCACCATTATACTATCACCAACCACTACCACCATCACCATACCAAAACAACATAACACTACCACCACCACAAAACACCTCGCACTAAAAAAAATAAAGTGCCTAGGCTCGTAATTCCTCCTCACTCGAATGTAACAACTAGGCACCAAAAGTTTACAAATTGACGCCCATCGAACCTAACTCCTAATACGAGTCTGGGGGTAACATGTCTGTGTATAAGGCATAAGGCCATTCACATAACTTTGCCTTTAGAGAGAATATAATTGGGAGTTTAAGACAGAGGCTTCAAGAGGATTCATATAATTACAGAAGAGGTTTTAAGGAGATTCAATTAATTACTGTAGAGGTTTATGGATGATTCATATAATTTGGGGAAGATTTAATTAATCACAGAAAAGATTTAAGGAGGATTTAATTAATAGTAGAAGAGGTTTTAAGACAATTAATCAACAAGATAACGATACAGTCACTCTTATTTCTTAACAAGATGGAAACTGATACCGACAATAATCGTTCTTATATATAAGGTGGGAAGCCTGACACAGCAGCTGGTGGTACAGGGGGCGGTGAGGCAGCTGATGGTACAGGGGGCGGTGACGCAGCTGGTGGTACAGGGGGCGGTGAGGCAGCTGATGGTACAGGGGGCGGTGACGCAGCTGGTGGTACAGGGGGCGGTGAGGCAGCTGATGGTACAGGGAGGCAGTGGGCAGGTACAGCGGTGAGGCAGCTGGTGGTACAGGGGGCAGGGGAGGTGCTGGCAGGGGGCGGTGGAGGCAGGTGGTGGTACAGGAGGCGGTGGCAGGAGGTGCAGTGGTGGTACAGGGGCAGGAGGCAGCTGGTGGTACAGGAGGCGGTGAGGCAGGTGGTGGTACAGGGGCGGTGAGGCAGCTGGTACAGGAGGCGGTGAGGCAGCTGGTGCAGCTGGTACAGGAGCGGTGGACAGGTGGTGGAGGGGCGGTGGTAGGGGCAGTGGGCAGCTGGTGGTACAGGGGGCGGTGAGGCAGGTGGTGGTACAGGGGGGCGGTGGCAGGCAGGCTGATGGTACAGGGGCGGTGAGGCAGCTGGTGGTACAGGCGGTGGTGGCGCGGTGGAGGCAGGCAGGCTGGCTGATGTACAGGGGCGGTGAGGCAGGTGGTGGGAGGCGGTGAGGCAGGTGTGGTACAGGCGGTGAGGCGGTGGTGGCACAGGGGGCGGTGAGGCAGCTGGTACAGGGGGCGGTGGAGGCAGCCACACGGTGAGGCAGCTGGTGGAGGCAGCTGATGATACAGGGGCGGTGGACAGGTGGTGGTGCAGGAGGCAGGGTGTACAGGAGGCGGTGAGGCAGGTGGTGGTAGGCGGTGGAGGCAGGTGGTGGTACAGAAGGCGGTGGAGGCTGGTACAGGAGGCGGTGAGGCAGGTGGTGGTACAGGAGGCGGTGGGAGGCAGGTGGTGGTACAGAAGGCGGTGTGAGGTAGGTGGTACAGGCAGGTGTGGTACAGGAAGGTGGTGAGGCAGGTGGTGGCCAGGAGGCGGTGAGGCAGGTGGTACAGAAGGCGGTGAGGCAGGTGGGTACAGGAGGCGGTGAGGCAGGTGGTGGTACAGGAGGCGGTGAGGCAGGTGGTACAGAAGGCGGTGAGGCAGCTGGTGGTACAGGGGGTGAGGCAGGTGCTGGTACAGGGGGCGGTGGTGGTGAGGCGGTGAGGCTGGTGGTACAGTGGTAGGCAGGTGGTACAGGCGGTGGGAGCTGGTAGGCAGGAGGTGGGAGGAGGTGAGGCAGGTGGTACAGGGGTGGTGAGGCAGGGGCGGTGGAGGCAGCTGGTGGTACAGGGCGGTGGAGGCAGCTGGTGGTACAGGAGGCGGTGAGGCAGCTGGGGTACAGGGGCGGTGGAGGGTGGTGGTACAGGGGGCGGTGAGGCAGGTGCTGGTACAGGAGGCGGTGAGGCAGGTGGTGGTACAGGGGGCGGTGAGGCAGCTGGGGATGACTGTCAAAGGTAAACCTGCCAGACGTGATCCGATTTACTTTGCGCCTCCATGATTGTTGGGGGCATCCCTTCACTGGCACGTCCTTCCCCTCCTCACTCACTCCCTCCTTCCCTCGTCTTTCTCCTCCCTCCCTCCTCTTTCTCCTCATTCCCTCCAGCTCTTCCTCACTCCCTACTCTTCTTCCTCTATTATTCTCCTCTTGACTGCATTCCCTTCTCATACTGTATAGCTGAGGTAGTACTCAATCACAGCTGGGTGTACCGCGGGTGCCAAGGGAGCAAACCAGCAACTCTTAGGAAGGGAGGCGAGCACTGTAGTCACTCTCAGCCGTCGCAAATGAGACATCAACATACAGGCGGACGGGAGGCAATGGTAAGACTGGCAAGTTCCACCCTCACACAACCCATCACATCTCGGAAAATGATTTAAGAGAGAAGACTACTACGCCGCAGACACCCTGGCGCCAGCACCGTACAGAGACGGGTGAGGGTCGTCCTGGACAGGGAGGTTATGTAGAGGTGTTGGGCAACTCTGATGATCCCGTCCTTTTATCTCTGACTTCTATAATAACGCACGCACGCACGCACGCACGCGCACGCACACGCACACACACACACACACACACACACACACACACAATCCCTATAATCTAGTACAACTATAACACGAGACAAAGAATAACCACAGTCCATGAAGGGTAACAAACCACCTCAGTAACACTAACACTCCCTGACACATCCCGCTGCGGCAATCTCCAAACCTCATACTTATATCTTCATCTTAAGTGGAGATGTGAGAACGCCTCTAGCTGGCTCACTCAAGTATGGCAACAAAGACGACGACTAAAAGCAATATCGAATTACACCGCAGCAACTGTAACTGGCTGCGTTCTCTCATGCTAAGACAAAGGTACAGAAATGAAGACGGAACATTGGAAAATCTGAATCCAGAGTCGAATCCTGAGAAACGAGGCATCAGGGCTGGTATATCTTGACAATTGGACTAAAGGTCATCTCTCTCTCGTTTTTTAGGGGTGTCACGAGGAGCCCGAACCAGGTCAAGATCATCAGCCCCGCTCACGAAGTCTACCATTGGTTTTAACTATATTAGCAAGGTGAGTAGCAAGTAACGTGTTATATAACCGGTGTGAGGAGCAACATAATTTGCTTTACTTGTTAACACCTACAAGACTCAAGTTATCAGAAAAAGTATGCCTCTGAGCACTAGTTTATATCAACATGAACTAGAGTTGTGCTGTGAAGAAAACAATCCCCCTAGACGGGCCATAGGGTTTTTGTGACCAAGTGAGGTGGCGTGTGAATGTCAAAACTAAATTGACTGTGCACATGAACAGTACTCCTAGCTCCTACGAGTGAACTTCAGTGCATGGCCATTGGTTGTTGCTGGGCAGGTTCCTCAAAGTGGTAGCCATTAGTGTGGGGGACGTTCATACTAGATAGCGAGTGGGATATCAATATGTACATATCGTAAGCTCAGATTATATCAAATGTTTTCTTACATCAACACATCTAAATTTAGAACTAAACAATTATTCTGGAGTGTAAACTGTGTATAAAGCTCACTCATCAACTCAATGATTCCAACATTCCAGCAATTTTTCAGGCATATACCGGCCATGTTTGGAGGTTGGTGGTCTGTTAGAGATACGCGGGTGGGCAAACGGTGGACGGCATGCAATTTGTTATTGTCAGACGCATGGTCAGACTGACGTTTGGTCGGGCTAACGTCTAGAAGGATGGACTGACACAACAAAGGTTACAACATAAGCAAGCAACACTACCCAACACATGACAACAAGCGCACAAAGAGTGAATGAGTCAGTATCCTGTCTGAGGCAACCGTACTTCAGACAATCGTCCGCTTTATCGCAAAATACAAAAATTACTAAAAATATCAGTAATTGTTTACGTTACTAGAAAACAATTAAAAACTTAATAAATCAAAACAACTTTAACTCTTACATGATCCTAGAATTATGTTCTCTTGCCTCCAAAACAAATTAACAGGATGAAAGAAATCTAGATAGTCTTAAGTAACATGATGATCACTGGCACTTTAATGGGGGGAATCAAATGGTAAACAAATCTTGTATATGAATATCGTTTGAAAATAAAGTGGACTCAATTTTAGCATGACAATAAAAGATTGAATGATTAATTGCACGTCCATAACTAACGTTGACGGTCACGTGAGTCAAGCAGCCAGTGGCGTCTACCATACACGTCGATCAACGAGAATGGAAAGGAACGGCTATGTTCATAACAGTCATTCAAATATATGTACCATAACAACTTCAGCAGTTTAGTTTCTAAGGTTTTCAGCGTGGGTTGGCAATATAGTAAATTTCTAGTTAAATAATATATAGTGGCAATATCATGCCTTAGTTTTACCTTTTTAAAGGAGTGATGAAATTCCTCCCATATCTAAATCCTCTACCCACTGAAGAGAAAAACATAATACAACACTAAAAAAAAAAAATCTTGCTCACCAACAGGAAGGAAGAAGGGAAACGTTACCAAGTTCCCCTCCCATTCAACATCCCTCGTCCCTCCACCTCCCTCAGCACGGCTGCTGCAAATCGATGAGAGTGGTTGGACGAGCCAGTCCACAACGGCCTCAACATGACGGTAGCCACACGCATGATTCTGTCCCAGAATGTAACAGTGACACGTGGCCGACCCTGGCAACACGTGTCACAAGCCACGGCGCTCAACAATAAACCAGGATTCCCAATCAAGAGCACTGTTGTATTCAACAGTAACATTATTTCACAAATGTTATTCAATTCTTTTCATTGATGCGTCGTGGTGATAAGAGATAAGGAAATAGAGGCGAGGAGGGGAGATGAGGGTGAGAAAGATGTAAACATTGCAAGTTGGATCGGATACCGTTGCCAGGCGTATGACATCTGTTGCCCTACTTCTGTCATTATTGATGGCGCAAGCACTTTACATGTGGGTATTATTTTACTTCACACTTTTATAGTTTATAATTCGACTATTATGCCTGCTCACAAATGTCATGCAATAATTATAGTTTCGCTCAGTGATATTGAAGATACTGCCAGGCCGATAAATGTGCGGGAAAAACGTCCATTCTGTGATCCTATAAGTATTTCATGATAGACGGAAAGTTTTGGCATACACCATGGTCGACCTCCTCCTGGTGTTATGACACTGCGGCTGTGGTGGATTCCAGGCGACGCACAAAGAAAATGTATATTCAATCTAAATGATTATATAACACAAGTCTAGGATTAGTGCGTCCAAAGGGACTCGGTGACTCTCCACACACACACACACACACACACACACACACACACACACACATCGAAATACATAATCACCTACAGCCGCATCCTTACCTGATAATAATTATCTGCAACTATAAGATCCACAATCTGAAACAGTCCACGCCAAGGACGATTTTGCTTACTGTTGCGAGAGTGCATAATAACTTTCATTGCGACTATCAAAGGCATGGTGTTATACAGGTCTCTAACTGATATCTATGATTTATGTGACCTGGCAAATGTTTGAAAGGGTGTCGCCTGAGTCAAACCCAACGAAGTCCAGTGATCAATGTTGACAGTAAACACTGCGGTACGACGCGTTGGGCTCCGCTCACTGCATCTCCTAAGCAGTTCACTCTGCCCACGATACCCCACACATGCATGGTACACAGTAGCGTTGCCGTTACCATGCATACACCATGGACTAGTTACTCTTGCATTAATATATCCACAATGTTGACTAAAAATATCATATCTTCACTTTGTCCTCAGCCACACACACACGATGGTGCACGATCAGTTGAGCACAAATTCCTGTCCCAGCTTTGAAGGTTTCCTTTGCACCCACCTATCGTTCACCTCAGTCACTTAGCTCTTTCATAGATGCTTTGTTCACACATTATAAAACAATTTATTCAGGAAAGTCATCATGTTAGTTCATATTAGTGGCTCAACATTTAAACAGACAGTACAATATACAAACAATGGTAATAAATGTGTTTATGCAGCCAACAACAGCCCAAGAGAGACGTTAAACGCAACTTCCCACGGAGGACCTTGGCAACAGCTAAAACCTCGTGGTCTGTGGTAAACACAAATAGAGCAGTAATGGTGCTTTAGTCTCCCCATCACCCCCAACATGAAATTATCGTTATTGATAAACTCAGCATCCCCGACAGGAAATATCACTGGCCCCGTTACACACAAGCCATACGGGACCCCTCCTGACACTTTCCAACTGGACAAAATCCCACCATTAATATGATGTTGAAAAATCCCACAAGCTCAAGTTTCTCTTAAATATCCTGTTGGGTCAAGTTTTAGGTAAGGGTTGGCTGCTCAGGGATAGGGTAGGGTAAGTTGTGTTAACTGGGGTCATGATGTTAGGCTGCACTACGTTAGGTTAGATTGAGCTGCGTTTATAAGCAAGGACAGGTTTTGTAGTACAGTATATTATTCTCCAGCTTAACGAGCGATGGTTTGGTTTGACTTGGTTAATTTATTCTATAACCTGAACAGACAAGTGATGGTCAGGGAAATGCATAAACCTCACCCAAAACCCAATACTATGTAAATGAGCAGAGGTCGTCCATGACAGTTAGTGTTGTAGGAGTAACCGACCTGCGTGTTGTGGGAATAACAGACCCGTGTACACCAATGAATCTCTCTGACATTACATACGTCGTGTTCAGTATACATACACGGAGCCAAGGTATGAAGATATATTTATCTTACGACCATGAATATGGCTTAGTCCTACCCATTTCTCGCATACAAATCAAAGCTGGCTGGCGGGGTGAGGCGCCGCCGGCAGACGTCACGTCTACCTGTGCGTGAGCAAACCTTGTGATCTTTATACCTTCCACGGAACTACTGGGGAACCTAACACTTGTAGATATTATATAATTATATAGACAGATTTTTATATATAATGATAAAATAGGCTGATTAAACTGTAGTATATAAATGATACCGTTGAGCGAGTCAAGACACTATTTATATAATCCTGCCACTACGCGATAACTCCAGCTCACGTAGTTTATACCTCAAGTAGTACATGAGATTATTTTTCTCCTATAAGCTATGATTCTAATTCACATTCACAATTCCAATGACCCGGGGTGAAGCGTTCACAGCCAAGGCAGATACACTTAACACAAACATCAGCACACATGATCTATATAAAAAAATTATAGTTTATGAACTACTGAGATTACTAACTTTATTACTCTCTTAAATATCTTGGTTGTTGAAGCGCAGTAATAACATTATAACATCAGCAACAAGGTTCAGGCATGGCACGTATTTTTATGGCCCATACACACTATAAACGTCTCCTTCACATAGACATAAACCCAAGTGCCTACAGCAGCAGGGTGTTAACTTTGAACTGCTACATGATTATTGTTACAGACATGTTCATAACACCTTCCATCAACTGGACAACTGTAACATAATAATTCCTCAGACAATACAACTCAGGATACACAGTTATTGTGTTCTTTAAAGCACCAAGAGACAGACCAAAGATACACTCTATGCTGTTTTAAACCCCAATAAAATAAATACAAATAACATATAATTTGATTCCCTTTAAATCCAAATTATTACAAAAATTCGAGTCCTTTAATAACATTCTATTGCGTTAGGGTACCATTTAAAACACTAACATCTCTCTCTAAAAACAAGTCAACAGATGGCGTTTCTCCCCACAACCCCAACAACGAAAACAAAAGACGAACACATTACCTAAGCGGCCGCCATCAACTCACGCAGTACACACCATCCCTCCAAGACCAACCTGTAAACATACAAAATAAAAGCACCTTAGACGATGCCATAAAATATATAAAGGTCAATTATATTACTGTCACTACGTTCATATATTGATAAAACCTACATCAACATGGTCAAGAGTTATGGCACACTACACGTTCTTGGGTGGCAGCAGCGTTCCTTTAGTTTAAATCAATATAAATTACATAAACACACCCAAGAGTTAAGGCACACCACACCGTTCTGTAGTGAGGACGTTCCTTTAGCTTCGGTTAGGTTAGGTTAGGCTACGTCAAGTCACGTTGGTTTGCATTAGGTTACATAGGTTACGTTAACTTAGGTTAGGTTAGGTTAGGTTAGGTTAGCAGTCATAAATGTCCCAGCTATGACAAAGAACACGCCACGGCAATTTAAGTCAATAACGCCCTCGACTTTTCACAGAATTGTCTTGTCAACTTGATGCGAAGTTAACACCTCACGCACAGCTTCACTCAAAACCTCACGCACATCTTCACTCAACACCTCACGCACAGCTTCACTCAAAACCTCACGCACAGCTTCACTCAACACCTCACGCACATCTTCACTCAACACCTCACGCACATCTTCACTCAACACCTCACGCACAGCTTCACACTTCAAAACCTCACGCACATCTTCACTCAACACCTCACGCACATCTTCACTCAACACCTCACGCACATCTTCACTCAACACCTCACGCTTCACTCAAAACACTCACGCACACTCTCACACATCTTCCACGCACATCTTCACTCAACACCTCACGCACATCACTCAACACCTCACGCACATCTTCACTCAACACACGCACATCTCACTCAACACTCACGCACAGCTTCACTCACCTCACGCACATCTTCACGCACACTCAACACCTCACGCACATCTCCAACACCTCACAGCACATCACACGCTTCACTCAACACCACCATTCACATCTCACTCAACACCTCACTTCACTAACACCTCACGCACATCTTCACTCAACACCTCACGCACATCTTCACTCAACACCTCACATCTTACTCAACACCTCACAACACCTCACGCACAGCTTCACTCCAACACCTCACGCAGCATTCACTTCGACACCACATACAGCTTCACTCACACCCTACGCACATCTTCACTCACACCACACATACACAGCTTCACTCAACACCTCACACGCACATCTTCACTCAACACCACGCACAGCTTCACTCAACACCTCACGCACATCTTCACTCAACACCTCACGCACATCTTCACCAACACCTCACCCATCTTCACTCAACACTCACGCACATTTCACTCAACACCTCACGGCACATTTTCACTCAACACCTCACGCACATTTTCACTCAACACCTCACGCACAGCTTCACTCAACACCTCACGCACATCCTCACTCAACACCTCACGCACATCTTCACTCAACACCACACGCACATCTTCACTCAACACCTCACGCACATCTTCACTCAACACCTCACGCACATCTTCACTCTCTGACCAACTACTCGACCAAGTTGCAAGAGAGCGAGAGTACAGGAGTTGGTTACACACACCCTTATAGACTACGGAAGAAATAATGCAGTTCACTATAGATATACTGATTGATAGACAGATATAGACAGACAGACATACAGACGGACAGATACAGATCCATGCGCTAGTAAATAACCAGTGCAACAAACCACGCGTTCTTAAGTAAACATAAACATTGCAGCATTCGTAAGTAACTATTTTGTTTTTTGCCGTTTGAACGTCAATTAAACCTTATCACATGCCTTTACAACCACAACAAACCCGCCCCAGAAGGATCAACAACCCCCCCTCCCCTCCAAGGTGTGTCATCCACGTTAAATAAACATGCCCTCCTGCCTCGTTATTATCGACCAATGGTACTCAACAGTGGGTCATGTCCAGCCCAGTGTAGGTTGGGTTCACAAACACACACACACACACATTACAACCTGACAAGAGGAGGAATGTGTGCCACTATGCGAAATGTCTAGAATTGACAAATAGCAAGAATACACACCAGGTGCAATGAGGAGGAGGTAACACAGTGAGAAATAAACAGTTGAGAGAGAGAGAGAGAGAGAGAGAGAGAGAGAGAGAGAGAGAGCAATGTGTAGTGATTATCTATTTCTTTGTCCAGTCCCTTTTCACCTCCCTCCCCCACACCCACCCATCCAACACCCCCCAGCATCTCCTCCCTAGACCAGCATCCGCCAGTAGGGTCGGCGGAATATGAAATAAGGTCCTTATAACACCCATATATGGGACAGGGTAGGATGTCTAGTGCCTGTACCGACAAATAATAACTAACCCAAGACACAACCTTAACACACTATTAGCTTAGCTAGGAGGTCAGCCCGCCCTCTCTTACCTCCTCCTAAATTTCTTCAATTTCCGAACTATAACTTCCTTCCCCACCTCTTATCATCTTTCACCCCTCCTTTCTCTACAAAAAAAAATCCCCTCCTCCACACCCACCCATCCAACGCCACCCCGTCCCCCACCCATCCAACACCACCCCTCCCCCACCTCCCATCCAACGCCACCCCTCCCCACCCATCAACACCACCCCCTCCCCACACCCACCCATCCAACACACCCCCTCCCCCCACACCCACCCATCCAACACCCCAGTTCCCCCTCAGCGTGTGTGTGAGCAGGGCTGTGTGTGTGGACCACCTGTGATCTTTTTAAGATTACGGTGGTACACACTGGGAATTAAGGTGCAGGATTCTCACAGGGTGTTACTGAATATTAGGTGTTCTTCCTAACACTATCACTTGGAGGATTACCTTAACCGATAGGTCAACAACTGCAAATATGATGCCTGTATAACAAGTGAACTAACGTGGGTTGAGCACTGTGGCGTGTGTAGGTGCCTGCGAGGCAAGGCCTATACCCTTGTGGTCACGCTCGGCCATGTGGTGAGGGTTTGTTTACACAAACCCCCATCCTCATATGGTGCCAGGCTGGATAGTTCTTTTGAAACTAAAATTGACTTTGATACTGTAGCTAACCAGGAAAACAGAGATACTATTAAGAACAAGTGTAGTGTAATAAAAGCGTTTATAAACTGAGAATACTCCTGTTACCTTAGTCCCCCCGACACCACACCCCCTCCGCGGGAGGCCCGTTCACGGCCTCCCCTCACACTGCTAATACACTGTAGATACCAATCTCCTTTGTCCTCTAAGAAGGGTACGCCTCCCAACCACCGCTGACTTCCTAGGAGTGCCAAGCAGTCCTTGGCCCTCTGACGTAGGCATATTGGTAGGGTCCTGTAACTCCACCATGTCTGAGTTGACTGGAGAGCCAGCTACTCGCTCTAACTCTCCTGATGCACTGAGTGAGCCAGGCGACTATGGTATTGACATTGACACCAACGGAGAGGATGGCTTTCAACTAGTTCAGTCCAGGAACAAGCGGAAGGCCGAAAAGACAGAAAAACTTAAGAGACCATCAACTACAACCTCAACCCCCCATGAGAGTAAGATTAAACTTCCCTGAAGGTACACCACCTGAAGTCAAGTATCTCTGGCTGAACGATGCGGAAGATAACACCCAGACGCTGAGTTTCAGTTCAGAGTCGGTACACAAGATCATGTTCTGATTAGAAGCGACCCAGCAGTCATACAGGATCTCCTCACCAGTAGCATAAGGGGAATAACCATGGAACAATCATCCCAATCATCGAGCAAGAAAACCATCTTAATCATAGGGCTCGACCAGTACCAGACCCCTACACTACTAGAAGCTCATCCCTACATCAGAAGGACGAAGCGACTCAGGGGCAAGAATGCAGTCATTGCAGACTGGGTTGGCTCGGAAGACCCACCCAAGACCATTCGAGTCCGTGGTGCCTATCGGACTCTGAAGGTAACTCTCTATCAGCCCCCTACCCGGAGGTGTTACAATTGTCAGCACTGGGGCCATGTGGCCCGATTATGCCCCTCGACTAAGCCGTGGTGTGGTCTCTGCTCAAGACAACATGCAACACAGACTTGCAGAGACACAGTTGCTCGAGGGGGTGTCATTCAACAGAAGTGTATTAACTGCAAAACAGTTGGAGTTCCTGTATGGCACCCTGACTGTACCAGAGCTCCTAAACCCCTTCAGCGCCCAGACCCGCCACCCAGGCAGGTCTCAAGAAACACTAATGCTGCTAGGGTACTCCCTACGGCCAACCCCTGGCCCACCCTCCCCACCAAAGCTCCAGGATCATCACCAGCAGTCATCGAAAGATCAACATGGGGCAACACAGACGTACCGACACAACAGGTAGCTGCCAACACACTCCGTGAACACGCACAAAGTGAAGAGATCAATGATTTGAAAAATGAAATTAAAGAACTCAAAGCTCAATTTACAGCTCAAACTGATATGTTAGGAGCCTCTGTGATACACTACAGAAAAAGAACACCACCAACACAGTGCAGCAGCTATGGAAAAATTACAGTCAAACTGAAGACATTCAGATGTCAGTACCAGATGTGGAAACTCAAGACCCACCAGGAACTAGTGTCCACGCAGAGGAAAATAGTGATACTGGTAACAGTTCTACTGATGCCTCTGTGGACATGGTCAGTGAAGATGAACAAACACAAACAGAAAATGGTGGTGATGTCGAGTGTAACCAAAGTGTGTCGTTGGCTGCCATTGACTTTCAACAATTGTTGAGACGTACATGCTCTAGAAATGTTTCAAAAACGTTAGGTGGCCTACTGCCTGCCGAAGGGACAAGCAGCGCAGAAAAGAACAGTATCATACAGTGCCTTTTGCTTCTTTCCAAATACATTTCATAATGGCCAGTGTTAATACCAGGCAAAGATACAGAGCGGTGAAGGTGATGAGTTGGAACAACTCATCCATTAGAAAACGATACCCTCAGAATTATCCTAGGATGTCCCATGAGCACTAAAGTACTTAATATGAGGAAAGAACTAGGTATACCCAGTGTTAAAGATAGAATAATTGAAGTCAACCTCATGATAGCCATGAGGCTTCTGCGTGGTGATCCTGATAACATTGTTTCCTTAAAATTGATAGAATGTATGAACCATGGGACTGTTGAGTCTAAATGGATCCAAACTACAGCTACACATATGAAGATGTTTGGACTAGACCACCTGTACAAAGTTGAGACACAACAGCGCTTCCTGCCACCCTGGCGGACAGTTCCCTTCGATATCACAATACCGACATATCCTAAAAAATTAATTATACAAAGCATTTATCTCCAACACACTGCCAAATTGAGAGCTCTTGAACACATACACACTCTACAGACTGATGATAATATCACACAGACCATCTACACTGATGGATCTCTTAACACCGCCTGTGGGAGGGCTGGAAGTGCTATTGTTGTGACTCAACCTGACGGTAATATAATTGAGAAAGGAGTTAATTAACAACTGGGCATCCACTCTACAAACTGAATTAGTTGCCATACTCACAGCTATTAAATTCATTGAAACCACTGTTACTGACAGTCTCATCATCACTGACTCTCTATTCTCACTACTTGCCCTTGGCACCCTCGAATCAGGTTGTCACGCTCTTGTCTCTGAAGCCAGACACAAATATGCGTGCCTTGTTGACCGGGGTGTCAAGGTCAAACTGTTGTGGATCCACTCTCACATTGGCCTCATAAAACATGACAGAGTTGATGCCCTCGCCAAACTCGCGTCTAACAAAGACACCGTTGAATACAATTTGGGTCTGTCAAAAAGAACCCTTAAAACTGTAATTAGGAAAGAACTTATTGATGAGTTAGACGCAAGTAGACTAGTGCAAACAGGCACTAGTCGATCCATAGTTTACCATGATGAGATGTATCAACTGAAACATGTATATGGAGCAAGTAACAAGATCACTAGATTACAAGATGTTGTAACCGCTAGATTAAGGTTAGGATATAAGTACCTTTGGCAGTATGTTCCTCAAGCAGATGCAAACAAAACTAAATGTAAAGTGTGTGGCCATACATATGGCCACACACTTGAACACTACGTCCTCGACTGTGTGAAGATAGAACCTTTTAGGGACAGGTCCAAGCACACTGTGTGTGAAATGGCAAAACACTTCATCTCTAATGGCAAGATAGCCGACATATTAAGATTGTATCCACTTTTTTGCACTTAGTAACTATATCAGTTCTCATGTACGGAACCAAGTACGCAATGTGCTTGAATACTTCTCACGTAAATGTGAATAACAAAGTGTGAGGCCAGACATACTGCTTCACACGCCTGTACTCACGCAGTGGTGAATAAGTTACCCTTTATGTATAGAACTAAACAAATAATGTAAATGAAATACTGTGTAACATTCAGCGCCATAATATCCTGACAACGGGGGTTAATTATTATGACCCGTTGTAAACTCTACTCTGTAATTCGTTTGCGCTACCGCTCACAGGATGAGTGTGGGGTGCACAATAAAGTAGCCGCTGTAAGCGGCAAAATCAATCCATCCAACACCCCTCCCCCACCCATCCAACACACCCTCCCATCCAACGCCACCCCCACACCCACCCATCCAACACGACCTCCCATCCAACGCCACCCCCACACCCACCCATCCAACGCACCCTCCCATCCAACGCCACCCCTACACCCACCATCCAACGCACCCTCCCATCAACACAACCTCCATCCAACGCCACCCCACACCACCCATCAACGCACCCTCCCATCCAACGCCACCCCACCCACCCATCCAACGCACCCTCCCATCCAACACACCCTCCCATCCAACGCCACCCCTCCCCACCCATCCAACGCCACCCCTCCCCCACCCATCCAACACCCCCTCCCCAGCTCCCACCCATCCAACCACCCCTCCCCCACCATCCATCCACCACCCCCCTCCCCCACCCACCCATCCAACACCCCCCCACCCACCATTCAACACCCCCTCCCCACCCATCCATCACCACCCCTCCCCCACACCCACCCATCCAACCCCACCTTCCCCACACCCACCCATCCAACACACCCCTTCCCACCCACCATCCAACACCAACCCCCACTCCCACCCATCCATCACCACCCCCACACCCACCCTCCAAACCCACCCATCAACACCAGCCCCTCCTCCAACACCAACCCCTCCTCCAACACCAACCCCTCCTCCAACACCACCCCCACACATCCAACACTACCCCCTCCTCCAATACCACCCCCCACACCCATCCATCCAACACCATCCACTCCTCCAACACCACCCCCCACACCCTCCCTCCAACACCACCCCACTCCTCCAACACCACCCCCACACCCACTCCTCCAACATCCCCCCCGCCATGTAAACAAAACAAATAATCCCACTCGTGGTATTTCTCAGTACAGTAAATCCCACAAACAATGAGATGGACAAAATTCCTCAAGGTATTATCCCACCCAACACGTCTCCGACAAGACAAAAGCCCAACAGGTATGGATGGGTTAGGTTAGGTTAGGACACATTATGTCACACAAGGTAGGGCAAAGTCAGAATATGTAGGAACGAACACACACACACACACACACACATTCCTGAACTAAATCATCAACACGAATATTCACCAAAGTATCAGGTCAAAGTCCCACTGGAACGTCTCACGCCCATTACCTGTTTCAACTAAAGAGTGTAAGGCGGTGTTTCTTGTTTACTTGTTATTTTCATCACCAAAGATTAGCAGCTTTTGTTTTTCTTAGTCATTTCATACCTGTAATACTCTTTGTTGAGAACTTTAGATAGTCAGAAAAAGTGTGACGTTGTGTTTGTGTTGTCAGCCGGAAAAAGTGTGACGTTGTGTTTGTGTTGTCAGCCGGAAAAAGTGTGACGTTGTGTTTGTGTTGTCAGCCGGAACAGTGTGACGTTGTGTTTGTGTTGTCAGCCAGAAACAGTGTGACGTTGTGTTTGTGTTGTCAGCCAAAACAGTGTGACGTTGTGTTTGTGTTGTCAGCCAGAAACAGTGTGACGTTGTGTTTTGTGTTGTCAGCCGCAAAACAGTGTGACGTTGTGTTTGAGTTGTCAGCCAAAACAGTGTGACGTTGTGTTTGTGTTGTCAGCCAAAACAGTGTGACGTTGTGTTTGTGTTGTCGGCCAGCTAAGTGTGACGTTGTGTTACGCTAGTTACAGACTGCTTGAGGTCATCCTAAAATTGTATTTTGCGCTTGTGAGACCACACCTGGGTTACGCAGTTCAGTTCTGGTCACCGTATTACAGAATGGATATTGAATCCTTGGAAAGAATTCAGAGGAGAATGACAAGACTAATCCCGGGCATTAGGAACCTTGAGTACATAAACAGGTTAAAACATCTTAATTTGCACTCCCTCGAGAGACGTAGAGCGAGGGGCGACCTGATAGAGGCGTATAAATGGAAGTCAGGGCTAAACAAAGGGGCCATTACAAAGGTACTCAAACTATCCAACCAGGAGCGAACTCAACAACAATGGTTTTAAATTAGACAAATTTAGATTTAGGCGTGAAATAGGTAAACAATGGTTTGGAAACAGAGTAGTGGATGAATGGAACAAGTTACCAAATATCATCATTAACTCGAATACGCTGAATTGCTTCAAACATAGCTTGGATGCTCATATGAGCAATAGGGGTTGGGTGTAAACGGGACTGCCCAGTATGGGCCAATAGGCCCGCTGCAGTTTCCTCAATTCTTATGTTCTTATGTCAGCCAAAACAGTGTGACGTTGCGTTTGTGTTGTCAGCCGGAACAGTGTGACGTTGTGTTTGTTTTGCCAGCCAGTGTGTGACGTTGTGTTTGTTTTGTCAGCCAAAAACAAAGAAAAGTATATCTCTTTAGTTAGCCAACCACTGTATTTATTCGTACCTCTTAAATCGACTTTAATTAAGCTTTCCAAAACAACCTAACCTAACCGAATCACTACAACGACAGTCCTTTGTCTGTTTTGGGGGCCGATTAACAGAAACAGAATACTTTGTTCCACGTCAAAACATTGGTCCACTTGGTCAAAATACGTCAAAATATTTGTCCACTTGGTCAAAATGCGTCAAAATATTTGTCCACTCGGTCAAAATACGTCAAAACATAGGTCCACTTGGTTCAAATATGTCAAAATATTGGTCCACCTAGTCAAATACGTCAAAATATTGGTCCACTTGGTTAAAATACGTCAAACCATATGTCCACTTGGTTCATATACGTCAAAATATTGGTCCAAACAAGTTAAATTTACCCCCACACGAAACGGGAACCAGAGACAGGCCATACCATGACTGTTCGCTACTTCAACCACTCCTGTGTCACGCTTAAGAAACCACTTTTAACCCAACCTAACCTATTCTAACCCAACCTAACCTAAACTAACCTAACCTATCCTAACCCAACCTAACCTATCCTGACTCAATCTAACCATGTGTTCACTTCTTTGATCACAACATCACGCCTAAGACACCACTTTAACCGAACGTAACCGAGCCAGAGAAACCACTTCAACCTTGACGTAATGAAGATAGAAGGCGAAGGAAAATCTGCAGTTGAAGTGAATCTTGGAATTTGCATATATTAATACCCAT
>NW_024753828.1:244858-255792 GCF_018991925.1 Homarus americanus | reverse complement strand
AGTAACACAACAGAACGAGTCATTAAGAAGAGAAGCGAGTAACACAACAAGGGCAGTCATAAGAAGAGAGACAGAGTAACCTAACAGAACGAGTCAATAAGAAGAGAAGCAGAGTAACACAACAGAGCGAGTCATTAGAAGGAGAGAAGAGTAACACAACAGAGCAGGTCATTAAGAGGAGAGACGAGTAACACAACAGAGCGAGTCATTCAGAGGAGAGACGAGTAACACAACAGAACGAGTCAATAAGAAAAAGCGAAACACAACAGCGGGTGAGTCATTAAGAGGAGAGACGAGTAACACAACAGAACAGAGTCATTAAGAAGAAGCGAGCAACACATCAACCAAGACGGAGTCATTCAGAGGAGAGACAGTAACACAACAGAGACAGAGTCATTAAGAAGAGAAGCGAGTAACACAACAGCAGGGTGGAGTCATTAAGAGGGAGAGCAACACATCAACAGGGTGAGTCATTAGAAGAGAGTAAACACAACAACAAGACGGAGTCATTAAGAAGAGAAAGAGTAACACAACAACAGGGCGAGTCATTAAGAAGAGAAAGAGTAACACAACAGCAAGGGTGAGTCATTAAGAGAGCAACACATCAACAGGTGAGAGTCATTAAGAAGAGAAAGTGAGTAACACAACAACAGGGCGAGTCATTAAGAAGAGAAGCGAGTAACACAACAGCAGGGTGAGTCATTAAGAGAAGAGCAACACAACAACAGGGTGAGTCATTAAGAAGAGAAATTAGTAACACAACAACAGGGCGAGTCATTAAGAAGAAGAGTAACACAACAACAGGGCAGGTCATTAAGAAGAGAAGAAGTAACACAACAACAGGGCGAGTCATTAAGAAGAGAGACAGAGTAACACAACAACAGGGCAGAGTCATTAAGAAGAGAAGAGAGTAACACAACAACAAGAGTGAGTCATTAAGAAGAGAAGCGAGAGTAACACAACAACAGGTGAGTCATTAAGAAAGAAGTGGTAACACAACAACAACAGGGCGAGTCATTAAGAAGAAGAGAGTAACACAACAACCAGGGCAAAGGTCATTAAGAAGAGAGAGTAACACAACAACAGGCGAGTCATTAAGAAAGCGAGAGTAACACAACAACAGGAGTGAGTCATTAAGAAGAGAAGAGAGTAACACAACAACAGGGTGAGTCATTAAGAAGAAAAGAGAGTAACACAACAACAGGGCGAGTCATTAAGAAGAGAAGCGAGTAACACAACAACAGAATTGAGTCATTAAGAAGAGAAGAGAGTAACACAACAACAGGGCAGGTCATTAAAGAAGAAGAGTAACACAACAACAGGAATTGAGTCATTAAGAAAGAGAAAAGTAACACAACAACAGGGTGAGTCATTAAGAAGAGAGTAACACAACAGAGCGAGTCATTAAAGAAGAGAAAGAGAATAACACAACAACAGGGCGAGTCATTAAGAAGAAAGCAGAATAACACAACAACAGGGTGAGTCATTAAGAAGGAAAAGTAACACAACAACAGGGCGAGTCATTAAGAAGAAAGAAGTAACACAACAACAGGGTGAGTCATTAAGAAAGAAGAGTAACACATCAACAGGGCGATCATTAAGAAGAGAAGAGAGTAACACAACAACAGAGCGGAGTCATTAAGAAGAAGCGAGTAACACAACAACAGGGTGAGTCATTAAGAAGAAGTGGAAGTAACACAACAACAGGGCGAGTCATTAAGAAGTAACACAACAACAGAGCGAGTCATTAGAAGAAGCGAAGTAACACAACAGAGCTAATCATTAAGAAGAGGAAGTAACACAACAACAGAGCGAGTCATTAGAAGAGAAGAAAGTAACACAACAACAGGGCGAGTCATTAGAAGAAGCGAGTAACACAACAACAGGGTGAGTCATTAAGAAGAGAAAGTAACACATCAACAGGGCGAGTCATTAGAAGAAGCGAAGTAACACAACAACAGAGCGAGTCATTAAGAAGAGAAAGAGCGTAACACATCAACAGGGCGAGTCATTAAGAAGAGAAAGAAGTAACACAACAACAGGGTGAGTCATTAAGAAGAAGGAAGTAACACATCAACAGGGCGAGTCATTAGAAGAAAGAGAGTAACACAACAACAAGGGTGAGTCATTAAGAAGAAGAGTAACACAACAACAGGGCGAGTCATTAAGAAGAGAAAGAAGTAACACAACAACAGGGCGGTCATTAAGAAGAAGAGTAACACATCAACAGGGCGAGTCATTAGAAGAAGAGTAACACAACAACAAGGTGAGTCATTAAGAAAGAAGAGAAGAAGTAACACAATAACAGGGCGAGTCATTAAGAAGAAGAGTAACACAACAACAGGGCGAGTCATTAAGAAGAGAAGAGAGTAACACATCAACAGGGCGGAGTCATTAAGAAGAGAAGAGTAACACAACAACAGGGTGAGTCATTAAGAAGAAGAGGAAGTAACAACAACAGGGCGAGTCATTAAGAAGAAGAATAAACACATCAACAGGGCGAGTCATTAAGAAGAGTAACACAACAACAGGGTGAGTCATTAGAAAGAAGAGTAAACATCAACAGGGCGAGTCATTAAGAAGAAAGTAACACAACAACAGGGCGAGTCATTAAGAAGAAGCGGTAACACAACAGAGCGAGTCATTAAGAAGAAAGAAGTAACACAACAACAGGGCGAGTCATTAAGAAGAAGAAGCGAGTAACACAACAACAGAGCGAGTCATTAAGAAAGAAGAGAGTAACACAACAACAGGGTGAGTCATTAGAAGAAGCGAGTAACACAACAACAGGGCGAGTCATTAGAAGAGAAAGAGAGTAACACAACAACAGGGTGAGTCATTAAGAAGAAGGAAGTAACACAACAACAGGGCGAGTCATTAGAAGAAGAGAAGTAACACAACAACAGGGTGAGTCATTAGAAGAAGCGAAGTAACACAACAACAGGGCGAGTCATTAGAGAAAGAGAGTAACACAACAACAGGGCGAGTCATTAGAAGAGAAAGAGAGTAACACAACAACAGGGCGAGTCATTAAGAAGAGAAGCGAGTAACACAACAACAGGGTGAGTCATTAAGAAGCGAGTAACACAACAACAGGGCGAGTCATTAAGAAGAGAAGAGTAACACAACAACAGGGTGAGTCATTGAAGAAGCGAGTAACACAACAACAGGGCGAGTCATTAAGAAGAGAAAGTAACACAACAACAGGGTGAGTCATTAAGAAGAAGCGGAAGTAACACAACAACAGGGTGAGTCATTAAGAAGAAAGAGAGTAACACAACAACAGGGCGAGTCATTAAGAAGAAGGAAGTAACACAACAACAGGGTGAGTCATTAAGAAAGAGAAGCGAGTAACACAACAACAGAGGGTGAGTCATTAAGAAGAGAAGCAGTAACACAACAACAGGGTGAGTCATTAAGAAGAGAAGTAACACAACAGGGCGAGTCATTAAGAAGAGAAGAGAGTAACACAACAACAGAGCGAGTCATTAAGAAGAGGAAGTAACACAACAACAGGGTGAGTCATTAAGAAGAGAAGCGAGTAACACAACAGAGCGAGTCATTAGAAGAGTAACACAACAGGGCGAGTCATTAAGAGAAGCAGTAACACATCAACAGGTTGAGTCAGTAAGAAGCGAGTAACACAACAACAGGGCGAGTCATTAAGAAAGAAAGTAACAACACAACAGGGCGAGTCATTAGAAGAAGAAGTAACACAACAACAGGGTGAGTCATTAAGAAGAAGAAGCAGTAACACAACAGAAGCGAGTCATTAAGAAAAGCAGAAGTAACACAACAGGCGAGTCATTAAAGAAGCGAGTAACACATCAACAAGGTGAGTCATTAAGAAAAGAAAGCAACACAACAGCAGGGCGAGTCATTAAGAAGAAGAGTAACACAACAACAGGGCGAGTCATTAAGAAGAGAAAGAAGTAACACAACAGAGGACGAGTCATTAAGAAAGAAAGAGTACACAACAACAGAGCGAGTCATTAAGAAGAAAGAAGTAACACAACAACAGGGCGAGTCATTAAGAAGAAAGAAGTAACACACAACAGAGCGAGTCATTAAGAAGAGAAAGAGAGTAACACAACAACAGGGCGAGTCATTAAGAAGAGAAGAGAGTAACAACAGAGCGAGTCATTAAGAAGAGAAGAGAGTAACACAACAACAGAGCGAGTCATTAAGAAGAGAAGAGTAACACAACAGAGCGAGTCATTAAGAAGAGAAGAGAGTAACACAACAGAGCGAGTCATTAAGAAGAGAAGAGAGTAACACAACAACAGGGCGAGTCATTAAGAGAAGGAGTAACACAACAACAGGGTGAGTCATTAAGAAGAGAAGAGAGTAACAACAACAGGGTGAGTCATTAAGAAGAGAAGAGAGTAAAACAACAGGGCGAGTCATTAAGAAGAGAAGAGAGTAACAAACAACAGAGCGAGTCATTAAGAAGAGAAGAGAGTAACACAACAACAGGGCGAGTCATTAAGAAGAGAAGAGAGTAACACAACAACAGGGTGAGTCATTAAGAAGAGAAGAGTAACACAACAGAGCGAGTCATTAAGAAGAGAAGCGAGTAAACACAACAGGGCGAGTCATTAAGAGAAGCGAGTAACACATCAACAGGGTGAGTCATTAAGAAGAGAAGGAAAACACAACAGCAGGGCGAGTCATTAAGAAGAGAAGAGAGTACACAAACAACAGGGCGAGTCATTAAGAAGAGAAGCGAGTAACACAACAACAGGCGAGTCATTAAGAAGAGAAGCGAGTAAACACAACAACAGGGTGAGTCATTAAGAAGAGAAGCGAGTAACACAACAACAGGGTGAGTCATTAAGAAGAGAAGCGAGTAAATACAACAACAGGGCGAGCTAGAAGAGAAGAGAGTAACACAACAGAGCGAGTCATTAAGAAGAGAGTAACACAACAACAGGGCGAGTCATTAAGAAGAGAAGGAAAATACAACAACAGGGCGAGTCATTAAGAAGAGAAGCGAGTAACACAACAACAGGGTGAGTCATTAAGAAGAGAAGGAAAACACAACAACAGGGCGAGTCATTAAGAAGAGAAGCGAGTAACACAACAACAGGGCGAGTCATTACGAGAGAGAAGAGTAACACAACAACAGGGCGAGTCATTAAGAAGAGAAGGAGTAAACACAACAACAGGGCGAGTCATTAAGAAGAGAAGAGAGTAAACACAACGACAGGGCGAGTCATTAAGAAGAGAAGAGAGTAACACAACAACAGGCGAGTCATTAAGAAGAGAAGCGAGTAACACAACAACAGGGCGAGTCATTAAGAAGGAAGAGTAACACAACAACAGGGTGAGTCATTAAGAAGAGAAGGAGTAACACAACAACAGGGTGAGTCATTAAGAAGAGAAGAGAGTAACACAACAACAGGGCGAGTCATTAAGAAGAGAAGAGAGTAACACAACAACAGGGTGAGACATTAAGAAGAGAAGAGAGTAAACACAACAACAGGTGAGGTCATTAAGAAGAGAAGGAGTAAACACAACAACAGGGAGAGTCATTAAGAAGAGAAGAGAGTAAATAACAACAACAGGGCGAGTCATTAAGAAGAGAAGAGAGTAACACAACAACAGGGCGAGCTACAAGAAGAGAAGAGCGTAACACAACAACAGGGTGAGTCATTAAGAAGAGAAGAGAGTAAACACAACAACAGGGCGAAGTCATTACGAGGAGAGAAGAGAGAGTAACACAACAACAGGGGTGAGTCATTAAGAAGAGAAGAGCGTAACACAACAACAGGGTGAGCTACGAGGAGAGAAGAGAGTAACACAACAACAGGTGAGTCATTAAGAAGAGAAGGAGTAACACAACAACAGGGCGGAGTCATTAGAAGAGAAGGAGTAACACAACAGGGTGAGTTATTGGTAAGAGTCATTAAGAAGAGAAGAGAGTAACACAACAACAGGGTGAGTCATTAAGAAGAGAAGCGAGTAACACAACAACAGGGCGAGTCATTAAGAAGAGAAGAGAGTAACACAACAACAGGGTGAGTCATTAAGAAGAGAAGCGAGTAACACAACAACAGGGTGAGTCATTAAGAAGAGAAGCGAGTAACACAACAACAGGGCGAGTCATTAAGAAGAGAAGCGAGTAACACAACAACAGGGCGAGTCATTAAGAAGAGAAGAGAGTAACACAACAACAGGGCGAGTCATTAAGAAGAGAAGAGAGTAACACAACAACAGGGCGAGTCATTAAGAAGAGAAGAGAGTAACACAACAACAGGGTGAGTCATTAAGAAGAGAAGTGAGTAACACAACAACAGGGCGAGTCATTAAGAAGAGAAGTGAGTAACACAACAACAGGGTGATAATACATGAACGGCAGCGACTGTTTGTTTACACCTATCGATGGCTGGTAAAGGTTGATCATCCTGGTTAGGAAATTGGTGGTACACGACTAGCAGGACACAACTAGCAGGATACTACTAGCAGGACACAACTAGCAGGACACAACTAGCAGAATACTACTTGCAGGACACAACAAGTAGGACACGACGCACTACGCTACAGGAAGCAAAAGTTGAGGGACGTAATGACTAATGCAATGGTCTGTAAGACGCCACACGCTTTACGTCACACCTCGTCCAGTAAAGGTTAAGGAGACCTGAAAATCGCCTCCTATTCTTACCGAGGAAATTAAACGTCTCAAATTACCTGCATCACCTCTATTCAACAATCAACTGAGAGATAAACAAAAGACAAAAAACAAGGAAGAACAGAGCGAAGAATTAATGCAGTATTTCACAAGCTTAATATCATAATGAACTCCAGGGGGGATGGTTGGTCTTCGTCACCCCCAGAATCAACAAACAGGTGAAGGGTGTAATTAGGGTGTTGTTGTGGAGGTAGTTGACGCTCTGCTCAGTATGCGAGTGACATACAGCAGCACTTCGTATGTTTTCGCCAAAAATAGAGAGAGAGAGAGAGAGAGAGAATATTACAAGCCTGCATGGTGCTGAGCTGACCCAAGCAGCCATCCTGCCGACACAACACTTGAAGTATTCAGTGAGCTAGTGACATTTTAGGGGCGGTGGAGAATGAGTAGGAAGCTGGCTGAAACCTTGTAACATATATTACGAAACCTTTGTGGAGAGGACAGTCAATGAGACACCTTGCTCCAACGATCACAGATGAAGACGAAGTAAAAAGAAAAATGAATATTCATGTAAATAATAATCCTCTCCATCACACCTATAAATAGTTCTTGGAATGATGGTCAAGACCTGCACGTCGACACGATATAAAATACAAAGAACAAGTGGGTGAGACATAAGAAATGGTCCATCAAGGTAAACATCACACGAGAACAGAAACACAAACGAATGTCATCAAATGCGATCAATGAGCCTAGACGTGGCAATTCAGGTTAACAGAAACCTAGGAGGACAATAACGCAGCCCCCGAGGAGCCCCCGAGGAGCCCCCGAGGAGCCCCCAACACTGGCAGGACAAACCATTACTCATCCGTCCATTGGTGCACAATATACCACGATCAGGGAATAAAAGGTCATTCAGGGGCTATTCCACACACACACACACACACACAAGCACACACAAGCACACACACACACACACACACACACACACACACACACACACACACACACACACACACACACACACACACACACACACACACACCACCACACACACACACACACACACACACACACACACACACACACACACACACACACACACACACACACACACACACACACACACACACACACACACACACACACACACACACACACACACACACACACACACACACACACACACACACACACACACACACACACACACACACACACACACACACACACACACACACACACACACACACACACACACACACACACACACACACACACACACACACACACACACACACACACACACACACACACACACACACACACACACACACACACACACACACACACACACACACACACACACACACACACACACACACACACACACACACACACACACACACACACACACACACACACACACACACACACACACACACACACACACACACACACACACACAAGCACACACAAGCACACACACACACACACACACACACACACACACACACACACACTTTCTCTTATCACTTCAACATTTTGTGACATGTTTCAGTTCTTCCGTCCTAAAAACTTGTTATTGAAATCGATCCAAAAAACAATAATAGTTTTTTCCTAGTCCAGATGACACAACATTGGCCCAAGATGATAAACACATTTCTCTCGTCATGTAATAAAAAAGAAAAACCTGCTTCTAATGTCTGATTATGCAATGTAATGACTAATATTTTTTTTTGTTCTGGTCCAGTGCAGGTCACACTCAGCCTTGACTTTTGACTAAATTTCCAGTGAATTTCCTCCTTGGTGTTGAGGGAAAAATTTGGTCACGTAGTCTCCCTAAGAAAATTAATATATCTCCTCTTCATTCACACCAAGAAGTAACCTTAACCTACGACATTTTGATTCCTGTCTCAATACACGTTTTCTTTGTCGAAGGGGAGACTTGGGTACACAGTTTTCTTCTGTATCGACTCCTTGAAACTTTTAAGTATTCGTGTAAAATGAGTCTGGTGTAGAATGAGTCTGGTGTAGAATGAGCGAGGGAGGGAGAGCGAGGAAGGTGGAGGGAAGGAGTGAGGGAGGGAGAGCGGGGTAAGTGGAGGGAGTGAGAGAGGACTTTACACCAACGTCGTCAACACCACCACCATACTAGCTGACAGATTCATACGATCACTTCCCTGCACTCATCACCAACTCCCTTCTCACGTACCCACCCACCCACCCCACCCCTTCTCTCTCACATTCTTAATTCTATCATCATTTTCCCAATCCTTCTTTCCCTCCCATCTAAACACCACACTCATCACTCTTTCCCTCCCATCTAAACACCACACTCATCACTCCCTTTCTCAACACTCCCACCCCCCACTCACCACTCCCTCCATCATTTCCCCACAATTACACTCCACCACAAACCTCTCCCCCCACACTCTTACTCCCATCGTCATTTTCCCACGCCCCCCTCCCTCACCCCCTCCATCTTTATCACCCACTATCTCCACTATCATTCTCACGCCCAGAAATCACTTGTCTTGGGTGTCAACTACCAAATATCTTCGTATTTCAACACACAATATATAGAGTCATCAATTAAACACAACTCAACCTGTTTATTCCAACAAACAGCCTGATTGGCCTATCTTACACCAAGAAGGATGACACCCTGGCCATCGTTCTTCCTGAATTGTCTCATCTCCGTCAATCAGTCCAATGTCTCTCTGTTTCTGCACCCAATCCAAGAAACTAATATAATAGTTATTCTACTATTTTAATTTAATGATGATTTTCTCGCTCGTGAGGGATGTTGTATCAAATGGTCGCTTAAGACAGGCAATTAAGAACTCTTGATCAACCTCGTTTAAAGAACTTAAAAAGCAGTGGAACCAAAGTTAAAAATCTAACGAATTAAATGGTTATCCCAAACAAATTGTTTGTTGGTGTACGCCGACTCAGGCTGGCTGTCTGTCTGTCTGTCTGTCACTCATATAATCGGACCAATATAAAACAAAACGACTGAATTCCGAAACACACACTCAGACAGCGTACCGGTATCGCAAGTTTCTCTCTGTAACTTCACACTTAATGTTAATCTTCGGAGAAAAAATTTATATACAGTATATATATATATATATATATATATATATATATATATATATATATATATATATATATATATATATATAAAATCAGGTCTCAGTGAGATAAGATTGAGGACAATGATAAGATAGAGCAAGAGCTATAAAAGTAAGGAGGAGTACTGTTGACCTTGTGAGTGAGTGAGAGAGATTGACGGACCACTGTCAACAAAGTAGCAATAAACAAAACAAAAAATAATGGAGAACCTGACTTGAGCTTTCTGCATCATGGAAACAACCGAAGACAGACACACACAATGAACAGTGATAGACAATATTAGACAAGGCAGAGAAGAAAGAAAAACTCACAGACAACATAACGACTCGACGAAATCACATGGGGTTCGACATCATGGAGACCTCTGCTCCCACGCCCATACTGACAATGTGACCTCGCTGTTCTGCTGACTCTCTACTCTCTCTCAAATGACTCACTCTGTGTTTATCACCCCTCACATTGTCTTTTAACGGCACTAGACTAAGCATAAACGGCAATAAATCCGATTGGCGGTAACGTCACGAGTGGAGTACCCCCAAAGCCCAGTACTTGGACCATTACATAAGAACATAAGAATGGAAGAAACTTCAGCGGGCCTATTGGCCCATACTGGGCAGTCCCATTTACCCCCAACCCCTATTGCTCATATAACCATCCAACCTATGTTTGAAGCTATCCAACGTATTCGAGACGAAGAGTGCGGGGAGATATGATAGAAGTATTTAAGTGGGTGAAAGGAATCAATAAAGGGGATATAGATAAAGTTCTTATAATATCCGAGCAGGATTGGACTCGGAGCAACGGATTGAAGTTGGATAAGTTTAGGTTTAGGAGGGAGATAGGAAGGAACTGGTTCACAAATAGGGTGGTGGACGAGTGGAACAAGCTTAGCAACTCTGTAGTAAGTGCGGGAACTCTGGAAAGTTTCAAAAGGAGGCTAGATAGATTCATGGATGATAGAGAGTGGTAGTAACTCTCGACAGGAGCTGCCATGCACAGGCCAACCGGCCTATTGCAGACTCCTTATTTTCTTATGTTATGTTCTTATGATATTTGGTAACTTGTTCCACTCGTCCACTACTCTATTTCCAAACCAATGTTTACCTATTTTGCGTCTCAATCTAAATTTGTCTAATTTAAAACCATTATTACGGGTTCGCTCCTA
>NW_024753828.1:207358-239858 GCF_018991925.1 Homarus americanus | reverse complement strand
CAGGAGTCAGGCTGTGATGGGTTCTCTGCCGCAATGCGAACTGCGAACTCCTTCCTACATGAGATCTTGCGAGTGCCTACTAGTACGTTCCCACACTAGTCATTTTTTTAACTCTCTGCGACACATCCCGTCAGCCATAGCGACACCATTCTCTGTTAGGCTGGTCCCTCCCACGACTTCCTGCTGGTGAGAGGTATACACCGAGTAACACATCAGACCCTTGCTGCCGTCCACAGAACCTAAACTTAAGAACCTGGCGTTGTTAGTGAACCTGTATTGCTCACCTGGTCAATAATGGCCATAAATACAATACAGGTACACTCGCTTCAGTAAGTATCTTTACGATTTTGTGCGAGACAATATGACACAACGGACGAAGGATTTTGACAACCCTACCGAGACAACAGGAGTCGCGGTGATCATTTTGAAATTCATGGAACCCTCCGTACAAATACCTTTTGGAGCGAGTGTACAATAATGCGTTTACCTACAAATCAAATATAATATTTCCTTTAAGGTTATACTGTGCAAAAAAATGGTTTACCATGTTACAATTCACAATTAAGACCTCGAGAATATTAACTAGAACACGCTGGGAAGCTTCAAATATAGGTTGGACAGATATATGAGAAATGGGTTGGGTGGAAACGGGACTGCCCAGTTTGGGCCAATAGGCCCGCTGCAGTTTCCTCCATTCTTATGTTCGTATCCTTCATGAACATCAAACTAGAAATCAAAGTACAGGAATAATAACAAAATCACCAAGATGTCCGCCACAGACAGCCATTTTGAAGGAAGCAACAACACAAGAGCACCCTGGTGTGTACAGTGTTATGAGAACCTCCCTGGCAGATAAGGAGCAATGGCACTGGACGAGACCACACCGCCACACCAACAGTAAGAAACCTTCAAGTGTAGTTTCAGACAAATCAGTTTTACAATTTGGTGAAAGTGTAACGGCAAGAAACTGATAATAGACAAAGACTCATCACATAAGCTCTGGAACTAACGAAAAGAAGTTTCATTTGAACAAACATTAACTGCCTTTCCTTGGGTGTTTCATGTCAGTTATTACTGAAATTCAATGTATTTTATGATTATCTGAACACTGCCCAGCCCCACCTCTCAGCCCCCTCCCCCGTTACCAATTTCATATAACATATCTACAACCTCCTCTCTAAGCTTAGTGGTTAGTAACCAGAACTAGTTAAAAAACGGCTGACATACAGTAGACGAACAGATGTGCAACAACAACAACAATAATAATAATAATAATAATAATAATAATAATAATAATAATAATAATAATAATAATAATAATAATAATAATGTAAAACTAATATTAATAATAATACGGTGGTAATAATAATAATAAGGTGGTGGTATCGCCCTATACAGTATGTTTATATCAAGTATAACACTTCTGTAAGAGATGATTTAAAGGAGGAGTACATGGAGAGTGTTTTCATTGAATTACGTAACGACACACGAAATATCCTAGTAGGAGTAATCTACAGAAGACCCCACACTAATGTAAGGAATTTTCTTGATAAATGTTCGGAGCTTATCTCTATCATAAGTTCAGAGAGGAAAGACTGCTACATTACAGTAGATTTCAACCTTGATCTATTAAAATCAGAAACCGACACCTCAGTATTAGACCTTCTTGCTACCTGTCATTCTAAACTCTTCTTCAACACTAACCAAACCCACTAGAGTAACTGCCACCTCTGCCACTGTGATAGATCATATCTGGACTATCAACACTCCTAACAATCTAGCAAGTGGAATTATTTATAACAATATCTCAGATCACTTCCCAGTTTTTGCCATGTATAAAACAGCCACAAGACCTGAAAGGTCTAGTAGAGTCTCAATTCAATACAGAGACTACTGCGCCGACAACATGCTCCTTTTTGAAAACAACCTAATGAATGCTAACTGGGATCTTGTCTATGCCTCCAACAACCCTAACGTGAACAGCTGTAACTTCTCTTGCATCTTCAATGCTTGCTTTGATAAATGCTTCCCGCTCAAGACTAGGTCAGTGAAAATTGTATCCATTTCCAAACCCTACATCACAAGCGAAATTAAGATGAAAAAAAAAAACTCAAACTCCAAAGGAAATTTGCAAAAAGACCCATAACTTTCGGTGATGCTTACCGAAGTATCAGAAATAGAGTAACTCAAGCAGTTAGAAATGCCAGACGTAACTATTATACACATAAGCTCCAGTCAGCATCAGGCGACGGTAAGAAAACCTGGAATGTCATAAATTCTATTCAGAACAGGAACACGCAGCCTTCGGCCCCCCACTCAGCTTTTATGATAAATGTTTCAGTTGTAACAGAACCCTCCCCCATTGCCAACCAATATTTTATTAATGTTGGCAAAAATCTTGCAGAGAGCATCCCTGATCACCATGAGGAATTTAGAGCCTACCTGCAAAACAGACAGCAAAATGAGCTGTTTTTATTCCCTGTCTCAGCAGATGAATTACTGGCCATCATAAAAATGTCGAAAGATGCAGCAGCAGGCGAAGACAATATACCAATGAGCATCATTAAGAAAGTAGCCCACTTATTGCTACCTGTTCTCCTACACATTTTTAACTCCTCCTTCACTAGTGGTGTCTTTCCGGATAAACTGAAAATTGCTAAAGTTCACCCAGCATATAAAAAATCTGGGGACAAAGGTCTCCAAAATTACCGCCCCATATCAGTCCTCCCAGCCTTGAGTAAGATACTGGAGAAGCTAGCATGTAATAGACTAAATTCCTTCTGCAATGCCAATAACATCTTTACAGACTCCCAGTTTGGATTTAGAGCTAGAAGGCCGACTGAGTGCTCTGCTATCCTTTACTAATGACATCTTAAATTCCTTTGATGACAGTCAGTTCAGTCGGAATATTCTTGGACCTCTCTAAAGCCTTCGATACTGTCGACCACACCATCCTCCTTTCAAAGCTTGAACATTACGGCGTTAGGGACCTATCCCACAATTGGTTTACCTCATATCTGTCCAACAGGATGCAGTATGTCTGCTATAATAATCACCAATCTGACTCCTCGCCAATCTTGTATGGCGTCCCCCAAGGTTCCATTCTCGGTCCAGTACTGTTTTTGTTGTAAATAAACGACATAGTCCACGCCAGCACACTCATATAATACAACTTATTTGCAGACGATAGTAATCTCTATGCCAACAACTCAGACCTCCATTCCTTGATGAGAACTATGAGCACTGAATTAACTAAAGTCAGGACCTGGGTAATATGTAATAACCTGACATTAAACCTTGAGAAAACCAACTACACGATCTTTCACAGAAGGAAAAACTTACCCCCAGACTTGGACCCCCTGTACCTTGGTAATACAGTCCTCAAACGCGAACAAAATACTAAATTCCTCGGAGTTATTGTTGACGAGAAACTTAACTAGAGAAACCACATACAAGCCATTCACAGTAAATCAATAAACAGTGCAGTATCATGTATCACACTCGGCAGTCACTCACTCTCACCAACACCTGATTCAATGTCACACACTATGGGGGGCCTCTGGCTCTTCAAAAACACAATCCCTGGTTACTGCACAAAAGAGAATTGTACGGACAATGACCTACTTGAAAAAAACAGATCACACAAACGAAAAATTTGCTAAATTGAAAATGTTAAAATTCGAAGATATTAACACCTACTGCTGTGCCCTCTTTGTTTACAAATCTATCAAGCACTCGCTTGACAATAATTATTTCGTTCCGGAATAATCAGAGATACAATTTAAGGCACCCAGAGCTACTAAGACCACCCCCCATGCGCTCCTCTCAGTCCCAGACCTCCATAAAATATCATGGTGTGAAGGTGTGGAACAACTTGCCCCCACCCATCCGAGCAAAGACTATGCTCCCTTCCTTTAAATCATCTCTTAAAAAATATCTATTGTCTAGGTATTAGTATTTCTTGTAACACCTACTATATTTACAGTACCTGCTTTTATTGTACCATCAAAACCGTTTTATCGGAAATTATGATGTAAATAGATAAGAAATTACCATTGCAATAAACATATTTGGCAACTAGACATAATCCTGACAGCTCTGTCCTCTTGTTCAACCTTATTACAGTACAACCCATGTTGTACTGCTCCCCCATTATACTTATGTTTTTAAATTCCACTGTAATTTATGTATATATTCTTATACTAAAAAAATAATAAAATAATAATAATAAATAAATAAAATAAATAAATACTGAAGTGATAACCGTGGTAACATTATGAGATGTTCTTATTACCACCATGCTATTGAACTATTCCAGATGATACTAAATGTTACATAATACTTCCTTGAGATAAATGTATAGTACATATCAGGTGCCTCAAAGAGAGCTCAGGTTCTCAACTGGCTCAGCCATGTTAATATTGTTATTACTATCCACTCTGTATCTGTGATTTTCTGGCTAAATAAACTGTTACAATTCGATTCAATAATATTAATAATAATACTCAACACGCCCTCCCACACCAACACTCGACACATCCTCCCACGCCCACACACAGCACCCTGCCCGAGTATCATCACACCAAAGCCGAGTCACCATCACTGACGCCACTGTAAAGCTGCACTCACTAGATTGCCTAAATTATCTCTCTCTCTCTCTCTCTCTCTCCTGGCCAAGGGTAAAACGTCTCTCTCTCACACACCTGGTCGAGGGCGGGGTGCGCAGTTTCCAGTGTGGGCGGCGCCGCCCCGGGAAGGACCAGCCCCTCCCATCAGTCGATAACCTGACTAAACAAGGTGTAGGGAAACACCCCAACTAAGGTCACGAGGGTCAGGCAGGGTCAGTCATGCAAATCCAGGATAGAATAGTTTAGGTCGAGTCAGGTAAGTTCATGAGAAGGTTATGCTAGATCAAAATAAGAAAGGTAAGGTAAGGTAAGGTAAGGTAAGGTAAGGTAAGGTTAGGTTAGGTTAGGTAAGGTAAGGTAAGGTAAGGTAAGGTAAGGTAAGGTAAGGTAAGGTAAGGTAAGGTAAGGTAAGGTAAGGTAAGGTTAGGTTAGGTTAGGTTAGGTTAGGTTAGGTTAGGTTAGGTAAGGTAAGGTAAGGTAAGGTAAGGTAAGGTAAGGTAAGGTAAGGTAAGGTAAGGTAAGGTAAGGTAAGGTAAGGTAAGGTAAGGTAAGGTAAGGTTAGGTTAGGTCAGGGAAAATCACAATATAATAAGTTAGGTCACGTTAAGGTGAGCCAGATAGGGTATCCTTAAGGTCAATCGCTGGTAGATTAGGTTAGGTCATGGTAAGAGAAACTGTGTCAGACAAGGTCATGGGTTTCAAGGCAAGTCTTGGGCAAATCACATTATGAAACACTGACCTATGTGTTGAGTCTGGCAGAAGTGACATTGACAGTAGTAGTAGTAGTAAAAAACAAAATAAAAAATAATGTGGTTACTTTCCATTAACAGGTTTTGAAAACTTGAGGTCGGTGTGTGTGTGTGTGTGTGTGTGTGTGTTGATGAATCTGAACATTTCTCTGGTGAAAACAAAAAGGCGGCAAAATAAAACATCTGTGCAAACGGAGGACCAAGAGGGATTAAAAACTCACAAAAAAAACTATAGAAAAAACTAAGTACATAACTGAAAAAAATTCATTATAATTATTACTAAACTTTGAATATTTTGGCACCAACAAGTAATTAAGTACTGTTACATACACCAAAACGTTCTGACAAGGTCAATCTAACCTAAAGACCATGGGGGATATACACCTTAAATAAAATAATAAAAGTTGATGCCTAAAGCGTAGGTGTTGTAATGTGGTGTTTGGGTGTGGGAGAAAATAAGAAAGAAAAAAAGAAACAGGGGGAACAGAAAGAAAAGGAAAGGACAGAGGAAGAAAGAGAGAAAGAACGAAAGAAAGAAAAGTGGAAGTGAAGGGTGGAGGAAACCTTTGGGTTCATCTCTTCACCACCAACACACACAAACACTCCAGACATTGTTAAAAGCAACACACTAGAATTGTGTTCTTTTCCCCCAACTAAACTATAGGACGAGAGAAAATTGCATCCAGTAAAAAAATAAAAAAAAATCCCAAGAAGACGAATTCGACACCATTTTCACCATCATCTTTGTTTCGAGTCTTTTTTTTTTACGGAACCAATTAATTATTCCTCCCATTTTCGGTTATAAGGAACATTAATTTTACAGTAAGAACATTTAAGGACACTCCCCTCCCCTCCTGCCCGCTCCATCCCCTACACACATCATCCCAAATTATGTTTTTTCTTATTATATTCAAAGGATGTGAAGACGAAGAATATACAATTTAAATAGATGTAAAAAAAAAAACATTAAAACGACGACAAATACCAGGTCGAGGTTTTGGTTTTTGGCTTCAGTAGCACGACACACGAGGCTATACTGTGAACATTTTGTCGTGTAAAGTTTAATTGGTTTACGATCTAATAACTCGTAGTCTATAACTGGCCTACTGTAACTTATCTGCACGTGTTGGTTTATCTAGCCTACTTTTACTATGCTGGTGAAGGAATAATCCACCAACACGAAGTCGACGTAATGAATGTTGTATGATACAACCTAGTCGAACCTGTTCCCAAATTAACCTTAATTTATTCGCAAATGAATAAATCTTCCCTGCACAAGTCTAGATAATGTTTATCTAGCTTGACCTAATTTACCTGGATTTTAATATTCACCTGAACCAACTAAGTATGATAACAGGGCACCTTCTTATATTTAAGCTTAACCAGGTCAGCTTGGGAGGGTCTCAGTACTCAGGTAAAGGGAATTGCTGTGGAAGTGAATCTCTTTTCAGGAATATTTTTTTTTATCTAACTTAACCTAGTTTCCTTACATAAAATAAACTAATAATTAACTATCATGTTTTCCTTACACTAATAGCTTTCCTGAGTACTCTACTTTTGATAAGGCAGTGATCAGGTTAGGTTAGGTTAATATTATTTTCTTTATTCACTTTGTTTTTACTTTTTTTGTATCTCCCCAAAGACCCGAGGGGCATAGAAACAAACAGTAAGTAAGACAAGTAATAATGGCGTCCTATGAAACAGTCTTTTGTTAAGTAAGGATTAGTAGTTTTCGAGCTGACTGACAAAAACAACAACATCGCAACTTTCTCTCCCCTTTAGAACACACACGCACAGGTACACTTGCTCCCCCTCTTCACCGCTATTTATGTAAACCGTATTTATAGACACACGCGACTGCTCTTCTCTTGAGTAAAAAACACAAAAACAATTACGCCCGTGGTGGTGTACTGCGGTCTGCCTTCCTCACATACTACAGTTTATCACCCGGCACATACTGTACTACAAACAATAAATCATCCGACACATACTGTACTACAAACACTACAATAAATCACCGACGCATACTACAAACAATAAATCCGACGCATACTGCGCTACAAACAATAAATCACCCGACGCATACAGTACTACAAACAATAAATCACCCGACACATACTGCACTACAAACAATAAATCACCCGACACATACTGCACTACAAACAATAAATCACCCGACACATACTGCACTACAAACAATAAATCACCCGACGCATACAGTACTACAAACAATAAATCACCCAACACATACTGTACTACAAACAATAAATCACCCAACACATACTGCACTACAAACAATAAATCACCCAACACATACTGCACTACAAACAATAAATCACCCGACGCATACAGTACTACAAACAGTAAATCACCCAACACATACTGCACTACAAACAATAAATCACCCGACACATACTGCACTACAAACAATAAATCACCCTACGCATACAGTACTACAAACAATAAATCACCCGACACATACTGCACTACAAACAATAAATCATCCAACACATACAGTACTACGAACAATAAATCACCCAACACATACTGTACTACAAACAATAAATCACCCGACACATACTGCACTACAAACAATAAATCACCGGACGCATCCATTACTACAAACAATAAATCACCCGACACATACTACACTACAAACAATAAATCACCCGACGCATACAGTACTGCAAACAGTAAATCACCCAACACATACTGCACTACAAACAATAAATCACCCGACGCATACAGTACTACAAACAATAAATCACCCGACACATACTGCACTACAAACAATAAATCACCCTACGCATACAGTACTACAAACAATAAATCACCCGACACATACTGTACTACAAACAATAAATCACCCGACACATACTGCACTACAAACAATAAATCACCGGACGCATCCATTACTACAAACAATAAATCACCCGACACATACTGCACTACAAACAATAAATCACCCTACATACAGTACTACAAACAATAAATCACCCTACGCATACAGTACTACAAACAATAAATCACCCAACACATACTGCACTACAAACAATAAATCACCCGACACATACAGTACTACAAACAATAAATCACCCGACATACTGCACTACAAACAATAAATCACCTGACACATACAGTACTACAAACAATAAATCACCGACACATACAGTACTACAAACAATAATCACCCGACACATAACAAACAATAAATCACCTGATACAGTACCACAAACAATAAATCACCTGACACATACTGTACTACAAACAATAAATCACCCGACACATACTGTACTACAAACAATAAATCACCCGACACATACTTCACTACAACAAATCACCGACATACAGTACTACAAACATAAATCACCGACACATACTCAAACTAACACAATACCAACGACTACAAACAATAAATCACCGACACATAACAACAAAACACCACATACAGACTACAAACAATAAATCACTATACTACAACAATAAATCACCTGACAGATACAGTACTACAAACAATAAATCACCCACATACCGCACACAAACAATAAATCACCCGACACATACTGCACTACAAACAATAAATCACCCGACACATACATGACTACAAACAATAAATCACCGACATACCCACCTCAGTAATACAAACAATAAATCACCTGACACATACTGCACTACAAACAATAAATCACCCGACACATACTGCACTACAAACAATAAATCACCCGACACATACTGTACTACAAACAATAAATCACCCAAACATACTGCACTACAAACAATAAATCACCCGACACATACTGTACTACAAACAATAAATCACCCGACACATACTGTACTACAAACAATAAATCACCCGACACATACTACTACAACAATAAATCACCCGACACATACTACTACAAACATAAATCACCCGACACATACTGTACTACAAACAATAAATCACCGACACATACTGTACTACAAACACAACTCAAACAATAAATCACCGACACATACTGCACTACAAACAATAAATCACACATACGAAAAAAAATCACACCATACTGACACAAAAAATACTACAACAAAATCACCCCAACTAAAACAATAAATAACCTGACACATACAGTACTACAAACAATAAATCACCCGACACATACTGTACTACGAACAATAAATCACCCGACGCATACAGTACTACAAACAGTAAATCACCCGACACATACAGTACTACGAACAATAAATCACCCGACGCATACTGTACTACAAACAATAAATCACCCGACACATACTGTACTACAAACAATAAATCACCCGACACATACTGTACTACGAACAATAAATCACCCGACGCATACAGTACTACAAACAGTAAATCACCCAACACATACTGCACTACAAACAATAAATCACCCGACGCATACAGTACTACAAACAATAAATCACCCAACACATACTGCACTACAAACAATAAATCACCTGACGCATAAGTACTACAAACAGTAAATCACTCCGACACATACTGTACTACGAACAATAAATCACCCGATTGCATACAGTACTACAAACAATAAATCACCCGACACATACAGTACTACAAACAATAAATCACCTGACACATACTGCACTACAAAAACATAACCTGGGACGCATAAAATCACCCGACACATACTGTACTACAAACAATAAATCACCCGACGCATACAGTACTACAAACAATAAATCACCCAACACATACTGCACTACCAACAATAAATCACCCGACGCATACAGTACTACAAACAGTAAATCACCCAACACATACTGCACTACAAACAATAAATCACCCGACGCATACAGTACTACAAACAATAAATCACCCGACACATACTGCACTACAAACAATAAATCACCCGACACATACTGCACTACAAACAATAAATCACCCGACGCATACAGTACTACAAACAGTAAATCACCCAACACATACTGCACTACAAACAATAAATCACCCGACGCATACAGTACTACAAACAATAAATCACCCAACACATACTGCACTACAAACAATAAATCACCTGACGCATACAGTACTACAAAACAGTAAATCACCTGACGCATTCTGTACTACAAACAATAAATCACCGACGCATACCATAAACAATAAATCATCCGACGCATACTGCGCTACAAACAGCCAAATCACCGACGCATAACATAAACAATAAATCACCCGACACATACTGCACCACAAACAATAAATCACCCGACGCTACAGTACTACAAACAATAAATCACCCGACACATACTGCAATTACAAAACAATAAATCACCCGATGCCTACTGCACTACAAACAATAAATCACCCGACACATACTGTACTACAAACAATAAATCACCGACGCATACTACAAACAATAAATCATCCGACGCATACTGCGCTACAAACAATAAATCACCCGACGCATACTGTACTACAAACAATAAATCACCCGACACATACTGTACTACAAACAATAAATCACCGACGCATACTACAAACAATAAATCATCCGACGCATACTGCGCTACAAACAATAAATCACCCGACGCATCCATTACTACAAACAATAAATCACCCGACACATACAGACTACAAACAATAAATCACCGGACGCATCCATTACTACAAACAATAAATCACCCGACACATACTGTACTACAAACAATAAATCACCCCACACATACAGACTACAAACAATAAATCACATGATTATCCTCCACGACAGAAAGAAATGGAAGAAGGTAGATACCGTAAGTGAAATTCTTGGATGTCAAATAATCACGTCCATGAAAAAGAATTATTCCACCAAGCGAGTTGCACCTTCAACAAAATCCCGCTACTAAAGTTAAGAAGCCGACAATATCCCGCCACTTACGTTATTAAGTCGACAAACTACCACCACCTATGTTATAAAATCGACAAAACCCCGTGACACCACCATTTCTGAAGGACAAAATCCCAACAACTCAATTTCTATCGTGCTGGGCTGACTGAACAATATACAAAACAGACACAACCTCGCCAAGCTGTCTGGATTACCTGAAGATTACCCCATCTGAGTAGGGGGGATTAGGTTAGGTTAGCGTTAGGTTATACGTTAGGTTACGCAACGTTACATTTGCTACCGTTTGATTTGGTTCCTTAGGTTATGTTAGAATAGATTATGTTACGTTCTTATGATAAGGTTTGATTTGGTGAAATTAAGCTTGGAGAAAGGTAAGTTCATTAGGTAAGATTAGGTTAGCGTTAGCGTGCTTAATGTTATAGTGAAATGAATTGGTGAATATAATTATACCTTCGCCCCCATAGCTCCCACTTATAAGCTGCCGTAATAACCAACACCACCACGATACCAGGTGTGCAGGCAGAGGAGGTGGTTATTAACGGGTCGTAAAACTAGGCTAAAGAGACCGTTCAATATTATTTGTGTGTGTGTGTGTGTGTGTGTGTGTGTGTGTGTGTGTGTGTGTGTGTGTGTGTGTGTGTAAATATGACTTTAAAGTGTCTATTGCTCACAAAATCAGTGTCAACTTTCATCCCTATCTGCCAGAGGATTACGGCAAAGTATTGAATGTAGCAAGGGTTTCGAAATAAGGCAAACAGAGTATTGGGTTTTATATCTAGAAGTGTAAGTAACAAGAGTGCAGAGGTCTTATTGCAACTATATCTTGCGCTAGTCAGGCCGCACCTCGATTATGCGGTTCAGTTCTGGTTACCCTATTATAGAATGGATATAAATTCACTAGAGTCGGTGCAGCGAAGAATGACGAAAATGATTCCGGGACTTAGAAACCTTCCATATCAGGATAGGTTAAAGAAACTTAACTTGCATTCCCTAGAAAGACGAAGAGTGCGGGGAGATATGATAGAAGTATTTAAGTGAGTGAAAGGAATCAATAAAGGGGATTTAGATAAAGTTCTTATAATATCCGAGCAGGATAGGACTCGGAGCAACGGATTTAAGTTGGATAAGTTTAGGTTTAGGAGGGAGATAGGAAGAAACTGGTTTACAAATAGGGTGGCAGACGAGTGGAACAAGCTTAGCAACTTTGTAGTAAGTGCTGGAACGCTGGAAAATTTCAAAGGGAGTCTAGATAGATTCATGGATGATAGAGAGTGGTAGTAACTCTCGACAGGAGCTGCCTTGCACAGGCCAACCAGCCTATTGCAGACTCCTTATTTTCTTATGTTCTTATGTAAGGGTAAATTTATTCAGCACCGAGGTGTCATAGCCGTTGTAGGACGTTTGGGCCACGGACGTTTTGGTTTGGTTTTGGGCCAGGGTGGTAATCTAATCGAACCGTTCACCTTGAGTCATATAAATGGTTCATGCCAGTCTCATTCCTTCGGTGTACTATTTTAACGTTTTTAACTGTCACTTCACCTTTAATAAAATACTATGTAATAAAGTTAAGAAAAATGGTATAAGAGTAGGGATTATAACGTCACTTCTCCAAACAGGCGCCAGGTAACAGCTGCAGGTGGTTAACAGTGTCAAGTAGTCAGGTCATGGTGTATAAATGTCATGTATATGTGTTATTGTCAGAGTGTAACAGCTGGCTAAAGGTTTGGGAGACACCGTGACAGTTCTGGGTTAAATTAACTTAAATATGGTCTCCGCACATGTGTGGTTGATATTTTTAGGCCCAAAAACACTCATCTTCGTCACTCTTCTCACATAATTTTCCAAAGCACTCATGAACTCTGAACCCTTAATGTGACCCTTGAGATAATAACAGGGTAGTATTAGTAGTAGCAATAATAGTGGTACAAGTAGCAGTAGCAGCACTAGTAACAGTCAAGGTTTATAGAAGTTAAAGAGTCTGTTCCTGTATACAGAGTAGCGACAACTTGAAAGTGACGCATTCTTGTTGCCACTACCTTGTACTGCACCTACAATGGGAGTACGTAAACAATTTGTATGGTTATCTGCACTCACCGACATTGGAATATTTAAAATGATTATGCAATATAGTTAAAGCTACTTATACTCAAACTGTAACTTTTCTTAATATAGTAACTGAATATATTGGTAAATGTGTGCATTTCGAATGTTTGACTAACATTTTATGTACAGACATACAGTACATGTACTATTAGCGTAAATGTAAAAATTAAGTAGAGCTACATATTAGCCTAGTAACAACCACCAATGAAATGCACGTACATTTAGACAAGAATTTGGCGTACATTTACTTAACATTTTGTTAGTTTTCCCGTTCCTATGCTTTCGCTAACCTAATTGTTTTGTATTGTACAACAGGCTATAAGAACATAAGAAAATAAGGATTCTGCAATAGGCCGGTTGGCCTGTGCATGGCAGCTCCTGTCGAGAGTTACTACCACTCTCTGTCATCCATGAATCTATCTAGCCTCCTTTTATAACTTTTCAGCGTCCCAGCACTTACTACAAAGTTGCTAAGCTTGTTCCACTCGTCCACCACCCTATTTGTTAACCAGTTCCTTCCTATCTCCCTCCTAAGCCTAAACTTAACCAACTTAAATCCGTTGCTTCGAGTCCTATCCTACTCGGATATTATAAGAACTTTATCTATATCCCCTTTATTGATTCCTTTCACCCACTTAAATACTTCTGTCATATCACCCCGCACTCTTCGTCTTTCTAGGGAATGCAAGTTAAGTTTCTTTAATCTATCTGCTCTACATTTTAGAACCATAATTGTGATAATTTTCTTACTTCAATAGACTAACGCCCGGAGTTTTAAACACCCTCTTCCGTGGAAGAGGGTCGTCTTGTTTCAACCCGCGTTGTTTAACAAAATTAGTCCTGAAGGACACCGCAGTATAGAACTTGACGGGGTGGTGTGGAGGTAAAATTAACTTATTCCAATATTATACATTAATTTCATTGTAATTTGTTGATTTTACCGCCACACCACCCCGTCAAGTACTGAACTGCGGTGTCCTTCGGGACCCATTTTTTTAAATACTCTTGTTGAAACACGACGACCCTCTTCAACGGAGAGGGTGTTTATAACTCCGGGCGTAAGTACGAACAATAAACAGTCCCACAATTCAGTATTGCAGAGTACAATTTTAAGCAACTGAGAAGTTGTATATTTCTTGTATTTACCAATATCCAGGTAAAGGAGGAAGCATCATCTCTCCAAGTGCTTAGCGCTATATAACAGTACAGTACTGTACGGCGATAAACATTACCAGACACAATAATGATGATGTAGAATTCCTTTACTTATTTTCGCACACTTCCCTTCTGGATCTGCTGGTAATGTATGCATCTTAAATCACTTGTCTGACCTATTGCTGCATCTAAATACACAACATATCATCATAATGCATAGTAAAAATCACTAATCCACTCTTCTAAAGTAATGGTCAAACAGTTCTGACGTAGATTTAGGAGGGTTCGCTGCGCGCAGATGACAACAATATGGCGCCCAGTGATCACGTGATCTCATTTTCTGGAACCCTCCATGTCGCTTTTCTTAGTATATACAAAACATAGAGACTCTTAGAAACAACTGCAGTCGTGTACGAGGCGTCAGTCACGTATCAACCCGCGCACTGACCCAAGGTCTATGTGTGACCTCGCACTGACCGACCAATCACACGTCATGTTGTCCCACTTCCAATTAAACTCAGGTTTATACTCATTAACAAAGCGTCAACTTGCTTAAAATTTATGCTGACAACAGAAAAGGTGTTCTGTACTGGAGGAATAATTCTATGTTCAGATAGCCTCACAATATACAGTACTTGATGAACGAGCTACTTTGTGTTTAGTGAAGGATTTACCTTTAGGTGTTAGTACTGGCCCATATCTAGTAGACTAGCTATGTGCACCTAGTGGCGATTGGCTGCTCTGCCAGGTATGGCCACTCATCGCTTCCTGACCAAACACTTCTCTCTCTTTCCTCATTAACTGCAAACCTCTTTTCGTGGCGCTAATTGTCACCTGTGCTCCCGCTAATTGTAACCTCGCCTCTCACTAATTAACGAGCGTTTGTCTAGTGGCTAATTAATATAGGGTGGTGCGGAGCGGCGACAATGGTGGCGGAACAAGCTTCATGACGCCCAGGTGACAGCCACCAGGTACACGCTCACAATCGTACCCTCACTCATCGTTTTCTCTTAATTTCTGAATTTCTCTCACATGGAGATAAAAAAATACAATCTGGCGTTTTCGATAAATCATAATGGAGACGCTGATGAATTAGCCGAGAAACGGACAGACAGACACAGAACAATCGCTTTAAGCCACACCTCCAACTCAAAAAAAAAATAATAATAAACTATATTTCAAGGCATTTTTAATCATACACCTTTTTTATGCCCGTTACCTAAACCACACGAAGAGGTAAACTCTGGCCATGGCCACACGTGTTTCCATGACGACACTTCACCTCCAACACACACATCTCGCCGCCGCCACCTCCTCCTCAACACTGAATTAGTAACTCTCTTTTCCCAGTTATATATTATACTATACAGTTTATCAGTTACTATAGATGGTTACTTAGAGCAATGGTTGTTATTGACGAGAATGTTGTAGTTTTAGAGACGGTTGATGAAAACTCACAAATGACTTGTTGACATTCAGGATGCGTTGGTCGTTTATCAGTTGTACATGACTAGATGCAATCTGGGAGGGAGGGAGGGAGGGGGGGAGGGAGGATGCCGCCCTTCACCAACACCGGATATACTCGAGAATAACACCACCTGTTTCTCCCTCACAACAAACATTATCTCTCACCTGTGTCACGTTTGAAATCTCCATCTCACTTTCTCAAAAAATCAATGTCAGTAGGGCGTCTAGGCACTTAGAAAGATATTAATGGTTCAGTGATATTTGCTGAGTGTCTGCTGGGAGATTGTCTGCTGGGAGAGCTTTTGCTGGCTGGGTGTGTTGAAGGTTCTGCTAGGTCACACGTATATCCATTCTCGACCCAAACATCTTTAATTAACAATGACTTCCTCCCTGGGTCAGCGGCATCACAGGGCATTGGTAACCCTAAGCCTGGCCGCACTATTTGAAAACTTTGTGGGCGACTCACCCTTTCACTACATCCTCACTTGCCCTATGATCTCCTCCTACAGGTCCCCAGCCGTTACCAACACATTTGCCATAAACAGATGAATTGTACTGGGAACTTTCCCCCCACACACTCATCATTCGTCACAATGTATGTAACTTGCTGACAAAACCCATGACCATTCAGGCACTTACGTCCTTAATGCATGAGTCAAGAAGGCAAGCATGAACTCTGCATGCTTCCCTGTTGGGCGCTGTAAACGCTTCCGCGCTTCGCCTTGCACAGGATGCAAGGGGTGCCCAATAAACTAGCCCCCTCGCGGGGAAAATTGTAAAAAAGGTAACGTCATTCCCTGATTCAAATATCATTCCTATTAGAGACAAGCCTAGAACTTGGCATTATTAGGGACCTGCCACTGTTTGCCATAAACAGATGAACTGCATCGGTAATTCTCCCTCCACACTCATCATTGTCACAATGTATGTAACTTGCCGACAAAACTCATGACCATTCAGGCACTTGCGTCCTTAATGCAGGAGTCACGAAGGCCAGCTAGAACTCTGCATGCTTCCCTGTCGGGCGCTATAAAAGCTTTGGTGCTTCTCGTTGCACAGGATGCAAGGGGTGCCCAATAAACTAACCCCCCTAGCCGGGCACACCTGAATCTGACACACAACACAAAGACCAGCAAAGTCGTCACACCCCTCCTACCCCTCACCCAACAACCGTAACACGAACGCTTTGGTTCATATACTGGGACATCCCGAGTGTTAACAGTAGAATTAATGACTTATAATGGTATGTTAAAGTGTATAACACTGATGTAGTTGGCTTACAAGAATCTTACACGTTCAGCACCCAGAAGAAAGTTGCACCCAGGATAGTGGGGCTTACAGCATACCATAGTGGAACAGGAAGTGGCCTGCTCACCTGTGTCAAGAATGGTCTGGTCTGTAAATGGATCAAAACTCACAATGATGAAAGTATTCACTATCAACAATTTACAGTAACGACAACAAACAATCAATTTTCGCTGTATAACATCTATGTTCGATGTAATGAGCTGCGAGCGGACGTGTTACCAAAGCCATACGGAAACAATGCTATGTTGTGTGAGCGACTTTAATTTTCGTCACAATGTCTCCGGTGATGTCCAGTGTAACACTAATGGGATAGATGTACAGTGTATATCAGGTGCCACTACGTGAGGTCAGACACTCTCTATATGTATTTTGGGGGATGTTAAATAAACTGTTTCAATATCAATATCAATATCACTGTATACGACACACACAGAGTGACACGTCTGATGGGAGGTAGACTTGATTATGTGACTGGGTATAACCTAGTAGACAGTCATGTCAAGGCTAAGGTCATCTCAGACCACCTAGTCAGTGATCATTATGCAATACTTACTGACTACACTGTTGCAGATGTCAAGTGTGAACCACATCCTAAGCTCAGAATTAACATCACAGATAATCTTAAATTGCACTTCAAGGCCTGCATCCACAGATGATATGCTGGATGAATTTTGCAGTGATCTTGAAAATGTCATTACCACATATTATACCACCTGGGTTAAGTCAAGGAGGAAGGGGGCAGCACTAAACCACCTCTGTGGACACATGACCCCATCCTCATCAAAGAAGGAGAGAAGGTCGAACAATCTGCCAACACTTATAAACAAAACAAAATCAGTGATAACCTCCTGGCATTCCTCAAAGCTAACAGAGCATTTCGTGAATTCGAAGGACAAGTGAGAAACACCTATTGGGAACAATTCTTACAGGGTATTAAACAGAATAACCACTCTAGCGTAAGTGTGGAACAAAATTAGAGCCATTACCAACCAAGTCACCCACCCCAGTCCAACTTCATCACAACCCTGCAGAATATGTTGACATGTTGTTAAACCAATGGTCTAGTCTAGTGTGTCACAAATCACTTCCCTGCCTCCTGACATACAGCAATATCTTAAGGCCACACACATTAATAGTGGTTTCAATATCGAAATAGCCTGTTCCTCACCATACTTTACTGACCAGTTTCCTATAGCTTACGACGAACTAACAACAGCACTAATGAAAGGTGAATCATCCTCCCCTGGTGAGGATGGCATAACCTATAACACCCTGAGATTGTTGAATGAGGTCCCTAACCACCCACTGCTTGACCTGTATCAAATGAGCCTCACACAGGGTATTCTGCCAAAGACGTGGACTCAAGGAAACATAGTACCAATTCCTAAAGCTAACTTTCCAAACTTCAGGCCCATTTCACTCACATCCTGTATGTGTAAAGTCCTTGAAAGAGTTGTTCTCAACCGTCTCATGTTTCAAGTCAAAGACAAACTTGCCCTAATCTGTATGGGTTATGCCCGGGTGCAGCACACAGACATGCTTTGCAGCATATCTTGTTCACTCAGAATATGAGACATAAACAGCCTTCATAGACCTTAAATCAGCCTTTGATGCAGCTAACAGAGACATAATGCTTGAGCAACTAACTACTTTTGACATCCAAGGTATGCCAGAGTTCTGTTCGGGGGAGTCAAAAGTACCAGAATGAGAGCAATTGATTCTTGGCACGCCTCAGGGAGGTGTTAAGTCCTATGCTCTTTAATATACTGATGCACAAGCTTATTGCTAACATTCAAGTTCAGCCGAACAAGCCTGTAATATGTTATGCTGATGATATCTGCATTATGACACAGACCAAGCTCAGGCTCCAAGCCTTACTGGATATATTTGCTTGGAGGACTGTTGAATGTGGTCTCATAATATCTGTTGACAAGGCGAGGATCCTCAAACCTTGTTCTGTTCACCTTCTGCCTCTTAACTTTAACATTAAGTGCATGCCAATGGAACTATGTAGCTCTTATAAATATCTTGAAATTGATGTGACTAATGCGTAACTTCGTCAACAAACTTTGTGCCAAACTATTGCCGTGCATTAAACCCCTCAGAACCCTTGTTGGTAAGAGCTATGTAATTAACATCACCTACTGTATGCTCGTACTATCTATCTTCACTTCATTCGATCTGTAGTTGACTATTATGCTCTCCATCTTGTAACCATTCCTTCTAAACAACTAAACAGCCTTGATGTAGTACAAAATGAAGATATGCGCATCATTCTAGGATGCCCAAAATCAATCAGAATTGTGAACATGAGGAAAGAGCTCGGGCTGCCCTCTCTATATGAGAAGATAGCTCCACTTAATACCATGTTTTGTGTCAAACATTTGAAGAACAATGGTCCCCAAACTACAGCTCAAACTGAGTTGATGTTCTATCTATCTAATCCTGACTATCTCACCAACCTTCCACAAAAGACTCTCTATGGGGCGTGGCTTCATAAAAGTGTTGCAGATCTCTTGAAACTGGTTGTCCCAATAACCCCAGACGAAGCCATTAATGCCATTCCTCCTTGGTTGGATATATCAGTTCCTATTAATTACACTCCTGGTAGTGGAAAGCAAATGTTAAACACCAATGTGGTGAGATGTGTTAAACTAGAAACTATTAATAGTCACAGAGTATTAAATCAAGTGAATGTTTTGCTTTTACTGATGGTTCTGTGCAGACAAACACAGGTAGAACAGGTTGTGCATGTGTAATATATAAAGAAAATGTGATGATACTGTCAAACATGCAAAGACTGAACAACTGGGCCAGCACAACACAAACTGAACTAATGACATCTACAGACTGCCTTAAAGAAAATTGATGTGGGGTGATATTCTGTAACTCTCAAAGTGCTTTGAAATCGATGAATAGACCGCCAGGCTCTATGTCTAAAGTTGTCTGCGATATTAATAGAAATGTGAAAACTGCTAAGGAGAACAACTTTCGTATTGAATTTGTATGGATTCCGTCCAATGTTGGAATTAGGAATCCTGACTGTGCTGATAGACTGGCCATAAGGCATGTAATAAAGAAAATGTTGACCGTGACCTTGGCCTGTCCAATGCTGTACTTAAACATACAAGTTAAAATCATGAACTCTGATCTAGAAGAACTGAGCAATACAGAGACCTGACAAGAGATACCATTATGGCCAGCATAAGGACAGAACCGGACAATGTGATGTAGTTGTGGCCAGAATTAGGCTAGGATACAGACACATCTGGCAAGTTGGTGACGTTGTACCCATACCGGAACACTCAGCATGTAAGCCCCCAAGCATACACTTGAACACTATATTATTGAATGTGACACTGTCAAAAGACTTCAGGCCACTTGGCTTATTGTATCCCGAACTATGTAATTACTACATTAAATCAGGAGTGCTTGAGTTCATTCTTGCAGCCTATCCTAAATTTGCTAGTCCACACTGATCAGTCCTCAAATAGAATATGACTTATACTGTATATGGACCACTGTCCTGCATGGCAGTGAACAGTGATAGCACCCTCATGACTCTGACCTATAATATTAATGAATATAACCTATACTATTATCCCCTTTGTGTATGAACCTCTGTCCTGCATGGCAGTGAGAAGTGATAGCACCCTCAGTGTCAAGACCTGACTGAATTACTCAGAATAGGGAAATTGTACTCCAAACTTTCCTAATAAAGTTGTTAAACTAAAAAAAAAATACTACCACCTACCACCTCACCCAACAACTATTACTACCACCTAACCCTCACCCAACAACTATTACTACCACCTAACCCTCACCCAACAACCATTACTACCACCTACTCTTCACCCAACAACCATTACTACCACCTCACCTAACAACCATTACCACCACCTACCCCTCACCCATTACTGCCAAATAACCCTAACTCAACAACCACCACTACCACCCACTAACACTATCCCCTTAACCTAATCTAACGTAACGTAACGTAACGTAACGTAACCTAACCACCTCAACTATCACCGACAGACCATCCATTAACACCCAGTCGCTGTTCCTGTGGTAGGTAGAGCGACGCACACCCATCTCTCCATACTGGGGCTTAATGACCACTAATGATCTCGTTTGTAAGCATGGCATCACGAAGGAGGAGGAGGGGGGATGGAGAGTGGGGGGGGGGGAGGGGGAAGGGAGAGGTCACTGTAGCAACCTGAGTCAGCTGTTATATGTGTGTGTGTGTGTGTGTAATAATAATAAATAATAATAAACGGTTTATTAATAGAGTTGCAGCCGGTGGCTGAAAATATACACTTACATTTGATTTAGACATAATGATATGATATGCATTGAATACATTTACAGGGCTGTACAGTACATAAATCAGGCGTTGTTTATTATTTTAACAATAGATGGGATGGTGCTGTTCTTATATCTATCGGTGCGGGCTCTTATGGGCTGAATTTTGTTGTAGTGGCGGACTGCGCGAGGTGGGTGGGGGGCTGCCGGTGGCAGGAGGTAGCGATGACGAGGGTGGTGCAATAGTTGGCTGCCAAACCTTTCCAGTGCTTGGTGGTGGAGGTCACTGAGGGATGGCATTTCCAGGGTGTGACTGTGTGTGTGTGTGTGTGTGACGAGGTAATGATATAAGATAGGTAGGTAGGTAATTAATGAAGTAGATAAATAGGCTGGTAGGTAGGTAGGTGATTAAGGAAGGAATTAGGTAGGTAGGTAGGTAGGTAGGTAGGTAGGTTAATGAAGTAGATAAATAGGCTGGTAGGTAGGTAATTAAGGAAGGAATTAAGTAGGTAGGTAGGTAGGTAGGTAGGTAGGAATCCTCACAACACGACACAACAAACAACACAAAGAAGAGGGGGAGAGGAGAATGAAGGGGAAGAAAAAGAGGAGAATGGAGGAAGGAAAGGAGAAGGGTGAGGAAAAGAAGCAGGAGGAAGAGAAGGTGGAAAAGAAAGATAAAGAGGAGGAAAAGGAAGAGAAGGAAAAGGAAGCGAAGAAGGAAAAGAAAGAAAAAGAGGAGGAGGAAGAAAGGGAAGAGAAAAGGGGGGAACTAAGAGAAAGAGATGGAAGACGGAGAGAAAGAGAAGGAAAAGGAAGAGAAACGGAAGGAAAAGGAAGAGAAGAAGGAGGGACAAAATACGAAGAAGTGGTAGTGAAGGGTTGAGGAATGGAGATGTGGCCACTAAGCCCAGTAAATAACCAGCTATACTAATGTCCAGTTGTGGCCAGCAGATAATAGCACAACCGTACACCTGTGCCACTTGATTACACGTGTTATGGAAAAACAGCTGTGAAGAAAGTAGGTCGAATGCACCCCCCCCCCTCCCTTCTCAATCTCTCACTCTCTCTCTCAGTATGACTAATTATCTGTCTCTTTTTGTGTCTATATATTTCTCCACTTTTCTCTCTCTTTTATCTAATTATCTCTCTCTACCATTATATGCCCGTCAATTAAAATTCACTTGATCGTTTATTGAATGCACTGCCACTCTCTCCCTAACCCAGCCTTCATACACAGCTTTAAAGTGCCTCAGCTTATAATACTGTCATTGGTTTAAAACTTTTGTCAGCACCGACTAAAACTTTTATCCTTATTTCATTAAATTTTACCAGAACCCCCTTAAAACTTTAAACAGCGTTCACTTTAAAACCTATACCAGCTCTCTTTAAAACTTTTACCAGGAATCCCTTAAAACTTTCACCAGCACCCCCTTTAACTTTCACCAGCACCCCCCCTAAACTTTCACCAGCACCCTCTTAAACTTTCACCAGCACTCCCTAAAATGTGATATGATATTATCCCAATGCGAATAGAACGGACAACTATCACCATCATCATGTAGCACTACCACCACTACCACCATCACCACCTATACACTAAGATTCACCGTTACCACTACTACCACCACCACCCACTATACTTCAACACCATCACCACCCTCTACCCTCCCACCCACTATGAATCACGCCATCATTCCACACGTCACCACCCGCCACCCTCAACCACACAAACACACTATTCTCCTAATCAATCATAATACAAGATCTACCACCCTCACCATGACGGGAAAGGTAATCGTGAATTATATTTCGTGGTTTACTTAAAAATTAGGTTAGGTTATGTTAGTTAAGGTAAGGTTAGATTTGTTAAGGTTGGGTTGGGTTAGTTAGGGTTATTTTTGGTTGGGTTAGTTTAGGGTATTTTTGGTTAGGCTAATTTAGGTTATTTTAACTTAGGGAAAAGTAATTAAGGTAAGGTTAAGTCAGGTTAGGTTGGTTAATCTTAAGGTTAAATAACTTCCGTATGTTTTGTTTTTAATGATAACTAACAATTATATAACATAAGAACATAAGAATGGAGGAAACTACAGCGGGCCTATTGGTTCATACTGGGCAGTCCCGTTTACACCCAACCCCTATCGCTCATTTATCCATCCAACCATGTTTGAAGCTATCCAGCGTATTCGAGTTAATAATGATATTTGGCAACTTGTTCCACTCATCCACTACTCTATTTTGTTTCCAAATCAGTGTTTACCTATTTCGCGCCTAAATCTAAATTTGTCTCATTTAAAACCACTGCTACGAGGTAGCTCCCGGTTGGATAGTTTGAGTATCTTTGTTATATCACCTTTGTTTAGCCCTGACTACAATTTAAACACTTCGATCATATTGCCACTCACTCTACGTCTCTCGAGGGAGTGCAAATTAAGATGCTTTAACCTGTCTCTGTACTCAAGGTTCCTAATGCCAGGGATTAGTCTTGTCATCCTCTGAAATTCTTTCTTGGAATTCTATATCCATTCTGTAGTACGGTGACCAGGACTGAACCGCATAATCCAAGTGAGGTCTCACAAGCGCAATATATGTATGAACCCAAGTACTTTGTTAGCCTTTTTTCGATTAAATACACATTGTTGTCTTGGTTTAAGATTCCTACTTATCATTATTCCTAAATCTTGATCACATTTGGATACGGGATATCTCTATAACAACGTTGTTCATTTGATATCTGGTTTCTCTGTTTACATCTCCTAGACTAAGTACTTTACATTTGCCATGTTAAATTTCATCTGCCATTTTCAGACCAAACGATTTTTTTAGATCTCCCTGTAGTTTTGCAGAGTTTTCGCCAGATTTAATTATATGCTCCAATTTAGTGTCGTCAGCAAATTTACGTATGATGCTGTCTACGCCTATATCTATGCCGTTTATGTATATGTTATATAATAAATAGTAATGGTCCAAGTACTGAGCCTTGGGGTACTCCACTAGCGACGTTACCCCAATCATATTTAGTGCCAATAATGCTTTCTCGCTGTTTCCTGTCCTGTAACCACGCCCAAATTAATTTTAGAAAATATCCTCCAATTCCATGAGCCTCCACTTTTCCTATTAGTCTTTTTTGGGAGACTCTGTCGAAGTCTTTGTTAAAGCCGAGGTATACCACACATCATAACTCGCCATACAGTAACAGCAGGAATCCTTGATGGTCGCTTACAGCAGGTCGTGAAGCCGATCAGGGTCACAGTATAATGGTTGTCAAAGTTGGCAACTTGGCACGATACAGTACTCTCTATCTCTCTCTCTCTCTCTCTCGCTTGTGTGTGTGTGTGTGTGTGTGTGTGTGTGTTTGTGTGTGGGGTGTGTGTGTGTGTGTGAGGTGTGAGGTGTGTGTGGGATGTATGTGGGGATGTGGGGTGTGGGATGTGGGGTGTGTGTGTGTGGTGTGGGTGTGTGTGGGGTGGGGCGTGTGTGGGGGTGTGTGGGGGTGTGTGTGGGGCGTGTGTGTGTGGGGTGTGTGTGGGGTGTGTGTGTGAGGTGTGTGTGTGTGTGAGGTGTGTATGTGTGAGGTAGTACAGGTGTATGTGTGAGGTGGTACAGGTGTGTCTGTGAGGTAGTACGGGTGTGTGTGTGAGGTGGTACAGATGTGTCTGTGTGAGGTAGTACATGTATGTGTGAGGTAGTACAGGTGTGTGTGTGAGGTAGTACAATTCTGTGTGTGTGTGTGTGTGTGTGTGTGTGAGGGAGGGAGGTGTGTGTGTGTGGGTGTGTGTGTGTGTGTGTGTGTGTGTGTGTGGGTGTGTGTGTGTGTGGTGTGTGTGTGTGGGTGTGTGTGTGTGAGGGTGCGTGTGTGTGTGTGTGTGATGCGTGTGTGTGTGTGAGGGGTGTGCGTGTGTGTGTGTGGGGGTGCGTGTGTGTGTGTGGGAGCGTGTGTGTGGGGTGCGGTGAACTGCATAATCGAGGTGTGGCCAGATTCGAAGTAAGATGTAGTTGCAATAAGACCTCTGCACTCTTATTACTTACACTTCTAGATATAAAACCCAATACTCTGTTTGCCTATTTCGAACATTAACGCACTGTTTTCTAGGCCGTAGGTCCGGGCTTACAAGTACCCCTAAGTCTCTTTCACAGGTCGACTTCTCTAGGTTGATGTTGTTAAGGCTGTATACATTGACAGTATTTGTTATTCCAATATTAAGTACGCTGCACTTGCTGGTGTTGAATTTCATTTGCCATTTTTCTGACCACTCCTGCAGTTTATTTAAATCCTCCTGTAGTGCATTTACATCCTGCCCTGAATTAATCTGCCGCCCTATTTTGGTGTCATCCGCAAACTTGCTTATGTCACTGCTGATCCCAGTATCTAGATCGTTTATGTAGATTATGAACAAGAGTGGGCCTAGTACTGACCCCTGGGGAACCCCACTGGTTACACAGCCCCACTCAGATTTAACACCATCTACGCTGACCCTCTGCGTTCTATCGGTGAGCCATGATTTTATCCAATTTAAAACTTTCCCCTCGATACCATGAGCCTTTACTTTTTTCAGAAGCCTCTGATGCGGTACTCTGTCAAACGCTTTGCTAAAGTCTAAGTAAATAACATTGTAATTTTCGTCATTATCTACTACCTGGAAGACTTTCCTAAAAAACGTCAGCAGATTTGTTAGACAAGATTTTCCCTTTGTAAACCCATGTTGAGAGTCGTAGATTAATTTGCTTTTGTCTAAATGCGATCGGATGCTATTTGTTATAACTGATTCAAGAAATTTCCCCACTACTGACGTCAAACTGATCGGCCGGTAATTTGACGCTGATGCTCTGTCTCGCTTTTTGAATATGGGTACTACATTTGCCTGTTTCCTCAAGTCTGGCACAACTCCCGTGTCTAATGATTTTGTAAATAAATTTACGAGGGGTCCGCTAATCTGTTCCCTACACTCTTTCAAGACTCAAGGGAAAATATCATCCGGCCCTGGGGATTTTGTCTTCTTTAATTTATTTATCCTCTAAGGAACATCCTCTTTTCTGATAGTGATATTCTTTAATTTCTCTTCTTCCTTTGCCCGAAATATCAGTTCCACCTCTGGAATTTCCTCGCGAATTTCTTCTGTGAAAACTGATAAAAAGTAGCTGTTCAATGCTTTGCTTATTTCTTCACTGCCATCGATCACTTCCCCCCTCCCTGACTTTAAAGGCCCAACTTTGTGGTGTGTGTGTGTGTATGGTAGGGAACCACCCCCCCACCCCTCCTCTACCTCACACCATCCTTGCGTAACTCAACTCAGCTGATTTCACATTCTGGATCCTCTTCCCGGCCTTATTTAAATTCTGCTGCACCAGCCCTCCTGCCTGCTGATGAAACACTACTGTGTGGCCCTGGTCACTGTGCTCATTATAAATTATATTCATCAGTGTGGCCCTCATCACCAACATCAGTGTGCCCACATCACCTTCAGTGTGGCCCTAATCACCAACCTCAGTGTGGCCCCCACCATCAACATCAGTGTGGCCCTCTATCACCATCATCAATGTGGCCCTCATCACCAACTTCAGTGTGGCCCTAATACACTAACATCAGTGTAGCCCCATCATCATCATCATCATCATGAGTGGGGCCTAATGCCAACATCAGTGTGGTCCTCGTCACCAACATCGATGTGGCCCTATCACCAACATACAGTAAGTGTGGCCTCATCACCACCATCGTGTTGCCCCATCACCAACATCAGTGTGGCCCCATCACAGCATCAGTGTGGCCCCATCACCAACATCAGTGTGGCCCCATCACCAACATCAGTGTGGCCCCATCACCAACATCAGTGTGGCCAATCACCAACATCAGTGTGGTCCCCATCACCAACATCAGTGTGGCCCCATCACCAACATCAGTGTGGCCCCATCACCAACATCAGTGTGGCCCCATCACCAACATCAGTGGCCCCATTACCAACATCAGTGTGGCCCCATCACCAACATCAGTGTGGTCCCCATCACCAACATCAGTGTGACCCCAATCACCAACATCAGTGTGGCCCCATCACCAACATCAGTGGCTCATCACCAACATCAGTGTGGCCCCCATCACCAACATCAGTGGCCCCATCACCAACATCAGTGTGGCCCCATCACCAACATCAGTGTGGCCCCCATCACCAACATCAGTGTGGCCCCATCACCAACATCAGTGTGGCCCCATCACCAACATCAGTGTGGCCCCATCACCAACATCAGTGGCCCCATCACCAACATCAGTGTGGCCCCAATCACCAACATCAGTGTGGCCCCATCACCAACATCAGTGGCCCCATCACCAGCATCAGTGTGACCCCATCACCAACATCAGTGTGGCCCCATCACCAACATCAGTGTGGCCCCCATCACCAACATCAGTGTGGCCCCATCACCAACATCAGTGTGGCCCCATCACCAACATCAGTGTGGCCCCATCACCAACATCAGTGGTGGCCCCATCACCAACATCAGTGTGGCCCCCATCACCAACATCAGTCCCCATCACCAACATCAGTGTGGCCCCATCACCAACATCAGTGTGCCCCCCATCACCAGCATCAGTGTGACCCCATCACCAACATCAGTGTGGCCCCATCACCAACATCAGTGTGGCCCCATCACCAACATCAGTGTGGCCCCATCACCAGCATCAGTGTAATCACCAACATCAGTGTGGCCCCATCACCAACATCGTGCCCCATCACCACATGTGTGGCCCCATCACCAACATCAGTGTGGCCCCCATCACCAACATCAGTGTGGCCCCAATCACCAACATCAGTGTGGCCCCATCACCAACATCAGTGCGGCCCCATCACCAACATCAGTGTGGCCCCATCACCAGCATCAGTGTGGCCCTGACCTGTGTACACATCACCCTGCAGGTCGCACCTTTAACAGCGTTACGTGTCCTCTGGTCGAGACGAGTGTCCACACACTAATAACGGCCGCCTTACGTCTCCCTTAGTCTATATGTCTTGACACGTACACCATCACCCAACTCCTAGACTCATAACGACGAGGGTTTAAGTTGTAACCCTTTGAAGATGATGGTTCAAGTTATAACTCTGAGGACAATAGTTCAAGTTATAACTCTTTGATGACATTTCAAGTTATAACTCTTTGAAGGACGACATTTCAAGTTATAACTCTTTGAGGATGATAGTTCAAGTTATAACTCTTTGAGGACGATGGGTTATGTTGTATCCCTTTGAGGACCATGTTTAAAGTTGTAGCTCGTTGGCTACGATGGTAAAAACTCACCTTTTTACTGTCAAGGATTTCGCAGCAAATCATTAAACACAAATCTTTTACAGTTTACTAAAGTCTTCATTCACAAATGCTATCACTGGTGTCTTAAATAATACCATTCTACCATGTGATTATTTTTAAGTGTATAATATTATACGTCACGGTTGGGCATGGCTGTAAGACGCTATGGTTAAGGTATGATTTGTAAAGACGCTATGGTTGGGTATGATTGTAGACGCGCTATGGTTGGGTATGGTTGTAAGACACTTATGGTTGGAGTATGGCTACAATAGACATATGGTTGGGTATGTTTGTAAAAGACGCTATGGTTGGGTGCATGGTTGTGGAACGCTATGGTTGGGTAGTGTTGTAAGACAACTATGGTTGGGTATGGCACAATAGACGCTATGGTTGGGTAGCATGGCTGTAAGACATATGGTTGGAAGCTGTAAGAAGGAACGCTATGGTTGGGTATGGTTGTAGACACTATGGTTGGGTATGGTTGTAGACGCTATGGTTGGTATGGCTATGGGTAACTATGAAGTTTAAGATTGTATGAAAATAGACATATGGTTGGGTATGGCTGTAGACATATAATGGTTGGGTATAGTTGGCAATAGACATATGGTTGGAGAGTACATAGTTGTAAGACGCTATAATTGGGTATAGTTGTAGGACGCTATGGTTGGGTATGAAGTTGCATGGAGCTATGGTTGGGTATGGTTGTAGACATATGGTTGGGTATGGTTGTAAGGTACTATGGTTAAGGTATGGATTTGTAAGACGCTATGGTTGGGTATGGTTATGGAGCATATGGTTGGTATGGTTTGCATGCAGAGAGGAAACATATGGTTGGGTAGCATGGTTGTAAGACGCTATGGTTGGGTATGGCTGTAAGACGCCTTATGGTTGGGTATGGCTGTAAGACATATGGTTGGGTATGGCTGTAAGACGCTATGTGGTTGGGTATAGTTATTAAGACGCTATGGTTGGAGTATAGTTGTAAGACGCTATGGTTGGGTATAGTTGTAAAAGACACTATGGTTGGGTATAGCTGTAAGACGCTATGGTTGGGTATAGTTGTAGACGCTATGGTTGGAGTATAGTTGTAAGGAACTATGGTTGGGTATGGTTGTAAGACAACTATGGTTGGGTATGGTTGTAGACATATGGTTGGGTATGGTTGTATCCAGGCGACTTAACTATGGTTGGGTATGGTTGTAAGACATATGATTTGGGTATGGTTGTAGACGCTATGGTTGGAGTATGGTTATGGAACGCTATGGTTGAATTGCTTATGGATTTGTAGACGCTATGGTTGGGTATGGTTGTAGACGCTATGGTTGGGTACATGGTTGTAAGACATATGATTTGGGTATGGTTGTAGAGACCTTCTCAGTTGGTATAGTTGTGGAAACCTTTATGGTTAGTTATAGTTGTAAAACTTATATGGTTGGGTATAGTTGTAAGGCGACTATGGTTGGGTATGGTTGGGAACGCTATGGTTAGGTATGGATTTGTAGGAGCAACTATGGTTGGGTATGGTTGTAAAAGACGCTATGGTTGGGTATGGCTGTAAGACATATTGTTGGGTATGGTTGTAAGACGCTATGGTTGGGTATAGTTGTAAAGAAGACGCTATGGTTGGTATAGTTGAACGCTATGGTTAATTATGATTGTAAGACTTGCTATGGTTGTGTATGGCTGTAGACGCTATGGTTATTAATATGGCTGTAGACGCTATGGTTGGGTATGGTTGTAAGACGCTATGGTTGGGTATGGTTGTAGACGCTATGGTTGGGTATGACTGTAAGACGCTATGGTTAAGGAACGTAGGCACATAGACGCTATGGTTAAGGTATGGTTGTAAAGGGCAACTATGGTTGGGTATAGTTATGCCAAGACGCTATGGTTGTGTATGACTATTAAGACGCTATGGTTGTGTATGGCTGTAAGACGCTATTGTTGGAGTATGGTTGTAAGACGCTATGGTTGTGTGTATGGCTGTAAAGACCTTTATGGTTGGAGTATGGTTGTAAGACGCTATGGTTGGGTATAGTTGTAAGACGCTATGGTTAGAAACATGGTTGTAGGAACTATGGTTGGAGTATGACTATGTAAGACAGCTATGATTTAAGATTATGGCTGTAAGATGGCTATGGTTGATAATGTATGGCTGTAAGACGCTATGGTTTGGTATGACTGTAAGACGCTATATGGTTGGGTATGGCTGGCAAGACTTTATGGTTGAACGGCATGGCAGAACCTTTATGGTTAGGGTATGACTGTAGACGCTATGGTTGGGTATGGTTGTAAGACACGCTATGGTTGAAAGTATTGTATGACTGTAAGAGGGCATATGGTTGGGTACATGGTTGTAAGAACGCTATGGTTAGGGTATGGTTGTAAAGACGCTATGGTTAGAAAGATATGGCTGTAAAGACGCTATGGTTTGGGTATGGTTGGCATAAGACCTTTATGGTTGGGTATGGTTGTAGACCTTTATGGTTGAAATTTTACATAAAGCTGTAAGACACTATGGTTGGAGTACATGACTGTAAAAGACGCTATGAAGTTTGAATTTATGGCTGTAAGACGCTATGGTTGTGTATAGCTGTAAGGAGCTATGGTTGGGCATGACTGTAAGACATATGGTTAAGGCCCCTTCCAGCTGTAAGACCTTATGGTTAGGTATGGCTGTAAGAGACTTTGCTATGGTGGGTGCTTATGGCACATGGGCAATTTATGGTTGGGTATGGTTGTAGAACTATGGTTTAGGGTATGGCTGTAAGACGCTATGGTTGAAAGGTATGGCTGTAAGACCTTTATAGTTGGGTATGGCTGTGAACTATGGGTTGGGTATAGTTGTAAGACGCTATGGTTGGGTATAGTTATGGAGCACGCTATAGTTTGGGCATGGATTGTAAGACGCTATGGTTTTGGTATAGTTGTAGACCGCTATGGTTTGGGTATGGTTGTAGACATATGATTTGCTGAAAGATTATGGTTGCTTGTAGCAAAGACGCTATGGTTTGGGTATGGTTGTAAGACTATGGTTGGGTATAGTTGTAAAGACGCTATGGTTTGGTATGAGTTTGTAAGGAGCCTTTATGGTTGGGTATGGCTGTAAGACATATGGTTGGGTATGGCTGTAAGACTATGGTTGAATTATAGTTGTAAGACATATGGTTGAATTATAGTTGTAAAGAACCTTTATGGATTTGGGTATAGTTGTAAGACATATGGTTTGTATATTTTATAGTTAGCCAAGACCTTATGGTTGGGTATAGTTGTAAAGACACTATAGTTGTGGGCCATGGTTGTAGACGCTACTTGATTTTGGGTATGGTTATGCAAGACGCTATGATTTGAGTATGGTTGTAAGACGCTATGGTTGGGTATGGCTGTAGACGCTATGGTTGGAAGAAGACACATGGCTGTAAGACCTTATGGTTGGGTATGGCTGTAGACCTTATGGTTAGGTATAGCTGTAAGACGCTATGGTTGGGTATAAGCTGTAAGACGCTATGGTTGGGTATGGCTGTAAGACGCTATGGTTAAGGTATAGTAAGAGACTGCTATAGTTGTGTATAGTTGTAAGACATATGGTTGGAGTATGATTATAGCCACTATGGTTGGGTATAGTTGAAAGACGCTATGGTTGGGT
>NW_024753828.1:0-205000 GCF_018991925.1 Homarus americanus | reverse complement strand
GGTACACTTTGGCGGGAAGTGGAATCTGGAGGGGTGGTGATGGAGGGTGGAGGCTTGACTTGGAGGCTAGGAAGGCTATTCTTTTTTTATGCAACCTACTTTCTTCAGTTACTACTACCACTTAATTCATTATATCGTACAAGTCTGAGTGACAGGTGACGCAGGTGTTATGCTGATGACAACGGCTTACCTTTCATCACACACACACCTCACACTCTAATCAGGTATACAATTAGCCAGTCGCTCGAGTTAACCTTGTATCAACATAACACTGATACGACTTGTCTAAATTATAATCTAAGCCAAGTATTAATACAGAATACTCATACATACATACATCCACACTAAGTACTTAAGAACTATGTACACCATCTCAGGGACATTACTCAACGAGCTGTGTGTTAATAATCAGCAACTTTTAAGCCCTTGGTGTTATATTTGTGTTTATTTCAGCGACTTGATGTTTTTGCTGATGTAAAATTAATCTGGCCTCCACCGTCTTGTTGTTATAGCTTGTGTGTTGTGAACCATAGCAACAAGAGACTAGGAAGTTGACATGAAGGTTGCCCCTCCCCCATTGTTTCATCCTTCTCCCTCTGTTCCCCCTTCTCCCTCTGTTCCTCCTTCTCCTCTGTTCCCTTCTCCCTCTGTTCCTCCTCTCCTGTTGCCCTTCTCCCCCTGTTCCCCTTCTCCCACTGTTCCTCCTTCTCTGTTACCCCTTCCTCTGTTCCCCTTCTCCTGTTCCTCCTTCTCCCTGTTCCTTCTTCCTCTGTTTCCCCCTTCTCCCACTGTTCCTCCTTCTCCCTGTTACCCCTTCTTCCTCTGTTCCCCCTTCTCCCCTGTTCCCCTTCTCCCCCTGTTTCCCCCTTCTCCCTCTGTTTCCCCTTCTCCCTCTGTTCCCCTTCTCCCCCTGTTCCCCTTCTTCCACTGTTCCTCCTTCTCCTTTTACCCCTTCTTCCTCTGTTCCCCCTTCTCCCTGTTCCCCTTCTCCCCCTGTTCCCCTTCTCCCTCTGTTCCTCCTCCCTCTGTGCCCCTTCTCCCTCTGTTCCCCCCTTCTCCCCTGTTCTCCTTCTCCCCTGTTCCCCTTCTTCCTCTGTTCCCCCTTCTCCCCACTGTTTCCTCCTTCTCCCTGTTCCTTCTCCCTCTGTTCCTCCTTCTCCTCTGTTACCCCTTCTTCCTCTGTTTCCCCCTTCTCCCCTGTTCCTCCTTCTCCCTCTGTTCCTCCTTCTCCCTGTTACCCCTTCTCCTGTTCCTCCTTCTCCTTTCCTCCTTCTCCCCCTTCTCCTGTTCCCTCCTCCCTGTTCCCCTTCTCCTCTGTTCCTCCTTTCTCCCTCTGTTACCCCTTCCCTCTTTCCTCCTTCTCCCTCTGTTCCCCCTTCTCCTCTGTTCCCCTTCTCTCTGTTCCTCCTTCTCCCTCTGTTCCCCCTCTTTTCCCCTTCTCCCCTCTTCCCCTTTCTCCCTCTGTTCCTCCTTCTCTCTGCCCCCTTCTCCCTCTGTTCCTCCTTCTCCCTGTTCCTCCCCTTCTCCTGTTCCCCTTCCCTCTGTTCCTCCTTCTCCCTCTATTTCCCCTTCTCCCTCTGTTTCCCCCTTCTCCCTCTGCTCCTTCTCCCTCTTTCTCCTCTGTTTCCCCCTTCTCCCTTTACCTCTCTGTTCCTCCTTCTCCCTCTGTTCCCCTTCTCCCCATTCCCTCCTTCTCCCTCTGTTCCCCTTCTCCCTCTGTTCCCCTTCTCCCCTCTGTTTCCTCCTTCTCCCTCTGTTCCTCCTTCTCCCTCTGTTACCTTCTCCCTCTGTTCCTCCTTCTCCTCTGTTCCCCCTTCTCCCTCTGTTCCTCCTTCTCCCTGTCCTTCTCCCCCTGTTCCCCTTCTCCCTTTTCCCCTTCTCCCCTGTTCCTCCTTCTCCCTGTTACCCCTTCTCCCTCTGTTCCCCTTCCCCTCTGTTGCCTTCTCCCCTGTTCCCCTTCTCCCCTGTTCCCCTTCTCCCCTGTTCCCCTTCTCCCTCTGTTCCTCCCTCCCTCTTTCTTCTCCCCCCCCCCTTCTCCCTCTTCCCCTTCTCCCCTGTTCCCCCCTTCCCTCTCCCTTCTGTTTCCCCTTCTCCCTCTGTTTCCCTTCTCCTGTTCCCTTTTCCCCTCTGTTCCTCCTCCCCTCTGTTTACCCCTTCTCCCAGTTACCCCTTCTCCCTCTATCCTCCTTCTCCCCTGTTCCCCTTCTCCCTCTGTTCCCTTTCCCCTGTTCCCCTTCTCCTCTGTTTCCCCTTCTCCCTGTTCCCTTTCTCCCTCTGTTCCTCCTTCTCCCTCTGTTCCCCTTCTCCCTCTGTTCCCCTTTCTCCCTCTGTTCCTCTCCCTCTGTTACCCCTTCTCCCTGTTACCCCTTCTCCCTCTATCCTCCTTCTCCCCCTGTTCCTCCTTCTCCCCCTGTTACCCCTTCTCCCTCTGTTTCCTCCTTCCCCTGTTCCTCCTCCTTCCCTTGTTCCTCCTTCCCCTTGTTCCCCCTTCCCCCCTCTCCTTCCCCTACATGTCCTCCAGGTTTCCAACATTTTGTTATCTGGTGGGGTTGGGTTAGGTTAGGTTAGGTTACGAAAAAATGTCCAGGAGAGCGTAAGGTCACGAGAAATGAGAGAGAGAGAAGAGACAGGAATCCTATCTAAGAAAATCCCATCAGCCAATTTTCCACTGGACGAGCAGGGTCTCAGCGCCAAGATAATGACGTGCAGACAATCCCACCAGCCCGGGTCCTCTCACTACAGCTCTTGTGAAGTTGGTCCAGCTCAGGCTAGATTGAGGTTTGGTTAGGTTGGGGTGGGTCAGGTTAGGTGAGGGTGGGTCAGGTTAGGTTAGATAAGGGTGGGTCAGGTTAGATCAGGTAGATTATGTTGGGTCAGTTTGTTAAGTTAGCTTTAATGTGATTAGATTACACTAGGTGAGATCAAAGTACGTTAGGTTAGGGGAGATAAGAAATAGGTTTGATTAGGCAAAGTCACAATGGGTTAAGTTAGATTAAGTAAATAGTTACGGCAAATTTAGGTTATGGTAGGTGTAGGTTAGTTTAGGTTGAGTTGTTATTTGTCCACCAACTGTGCCTCAACCATTTACTGGGTATAGTTAGGGTCATGTTCACATTGGATAAATCGACTAAAGTTGTGTCCTTGTATAAAGTGTTAGAATACCTGGGACGCTAATTATAAGTGAAGGAGCTCCGGGTGGCAAGGTTGCTTGTAAACACAGAACACAAATAAGTGGCGTGTTGAACCATTAGCCACACAAGAGCAGATACTGTGGTAGAGTTGCGACATGTGTTTATATCTCTCTCATGGTCAACATCTCGTGGGGTCCCCGGACTGCCAGGTTACCGTGGGTGGATGGATGGATGGATAGCAAGTTGGCAACCGCCTGGAATGCGCAACTTTCTGCGGTGAATGGAAACTTGCCCCGGCGAGTGAGGATATACTGGGACGGATGACAACTTGTTCCGACGGGTGACAGACTATACTGTCTGGTTACCCCGACTTGGTGACAGCCTGTTTTGATAGGTGATGGCACCTTCAAATGACATTATTCTGATGCGAGACGAATCTCCTCAGTTAAATGGCAACAAGATTTGGTGGATGGGAAACCTAGTACCTCTCGTGACACTTGAGAACCTCCCTGGACGAACGCCCACCTTCACTGAGGGAGGAGAGCACTGCTTTAGGGCTGGGAGGTTGTAGTCCACTCTTGCACCTGAGTGAATACCAGTGGTTTTCTCTGGCTTCACCACAACTTCCTCAAGGTGAAGTGTCACTTGGGGTAGAGGTGAACGAGGTGGTGGTGGTCACATGCTTCATGGGCGAGGAACACCTTGTGTTTCTTCCTGGTTCCTTCAAGTTTAGATAGGCTCATGGAAACGGTCGTGCATGTAACACTTTGTGTGTTTGTATTTTGTATAATACCACAGGTCATTACGAGTGGTAATTTACGACCGTGTTTTCCACGAGTCGTTTCATGCAGCTTTTATCCTCTGACCCGAGCTGGTTGTGGTTTTTGACCTTGGCATTAATAAAAGGGGTTGAGTCTTGTCCCGTTTACCCGATTGCTTCACTGTGGTACCTGGCTGCCTCACTCCACCTACCTTTCATTACAGCCTACATTTAGTTTGTAAGTTGCCTTTTGTGAGTAATTTTTATTAAGGATTCGTTTTCTGTGATCATGAAAATTAGGTAACTCCTGCTTGTTACTTGCATGGTTAGGTTAGGATATATTAGGTTAGGCTCGGTTAGGTTATGCTAGTTAGGCTAACTTGGCGTTGGGATAGATTAAATTACATTAGGTTAGGTTAAGTTAACGTTAGTATTTCATTATCAAGTAAAATAAGCCGGGGTACCCAGTCTTCACGTGATTCGTTTTTGTTCATATAGGCTAATCCGGTTTCATCTAGTTCAGTGTGCTTCCCGGTGGATCCAGTCTTGATGTAAAAAATTTCTGATATATATATATATATATATATATATATATATATATATATATATATATATATATATATATATATATATATATATATATATATATATATATATATATATATATATATATAATTTTTTTATATATATACTAGTTTTGAACCTTAAGATTCACTCCATTCTATATTAATCCATTTACACTTGTAAATTACCCCTTTCTCTTTACCTTAAGCACATTAGACATAATTTTTCCTCTTAATTAATTTCTGTATTTTTAACTTACAATTTTTATGGACCTTTTTTTCTCGTCTGGTTTGACCCATTTGTTACGCACGTGTTGTTTAGACGAGCATAAGTCAGTTTCTAGCGTTGATACTTTCTCTTTTCGAACAAAGCTTTCTCTTTTTGAGTAGAACCCTTTTTCAGCAGAAGTCTCTCTCTTCGAACAGAACTTTAGATTTTTAACAACTTTCGCAGTCCAATATTAATTTTATTTGCAGACCTGTGCCCCTTTTTCTTGTTCTAACATCCTTTTTTCTTGTTTCTTCAAACTCGCCCTTTCTTTCTGCTGCCTACCTCCTCCTTTATTCTCTCTCTTTTCTTTCCCCTCTTCCTTTTTTTCCTAGTCCTTTCTTTCCTCATTCATTTCTATTTTCACTTCCTCGCTTCTTCAATTTTCAGCAACTCCTGCTTTCTTTTTTCTTTTCCTTCCCTCTTTATCGTCTCCTCCTTCCTCACTTTCCTCTCTCTTTCCCCTTGCCCCCCTCTCCTCCCTTCCCATCTTTTTCCTTCTCTCTTCTCCTCTTTTCCCCCTCTCTTCTCCTCTATCCCCCTCTCTTCCCCCTCTCTTCTCCTCTTTTCCTCCTCTCTTCTCCTCTTTTTCTCCCTCTCTTCTCCTCTTTTCCCCTCTCTTCCAATCCTCCCCTCTCTTCCCTCTTTCCCCCTCTCCTCCCTCTCTTCTCCTCTCCCCCCTCTCTTCTCTATCCCCCCCTCTCTTCTCCTCTTTTCCCTCTCTTCCTCCTATCCCCTCTCTTCTCCTCTTTTCCCCCTCTCTTCTCCTCTACTCCCCCTCTCTTCTCCTCTTTCCCCTCTTCTCCTCTTTCCCCCCTCTCATCTCGTCTTTTCCCCCTCTCTTCTCCTCTTTTTCCCCCCTCTCTTCTCCTTTTCCCCCCTCACTTCTCCTTTTCCTCCTCTCTTCTCCTCTATTCCCCTCTTTTTTCCCCCCTTTCTCCTCTTTTCCCCCCCTTTCTCCTCTTTTCCCCCCCTTTCTCCTCCCCTCTTCCTTCCCTCCCTATTTCGCCTGTCTTTCTCCATTCTCTATATTCCTCGCTTCTGTTTCGTCTTTCCCCCATTCCTCCTACAGTATTCACCACCTCTCTCCTCCCCAATCACTTCTCCTCCTCTCCCCTCCTTCTCGTCTCCTGCTCCCCACTACTTCTCCTCTCCTCCTCCCCCACCCCGCCTCCCTCTCCTCATCCCCAACCGCTTCTCCTCTCTCCTCCCCAACCACTTCTTCCCTCTCACTTCTCCTCTCTCCTCCCCAACCACTTCTTCCCTCCTTCTCCTCTCCTCCTCCCCTGCCCACTTCTCCTCTCTCCTCCTCCCCCCACCACTTCCTACGCCTGCCTCTCCTCCCCTTCCTTCCTCCTCCTCCCCAACTACTTCAAACCTCTCCTTCCCCCAACCACTTCTCCCCCTCCTCCCCCAACCATTTCTCCTCCTCCTTCAGTACCAACCTCCCCTTTCTTCGTCTTGCCTGGTTGTCTCCTGCTTCACCCCCCCCAACCCATCAATCCGCTTTAGGGTCTTGAGTCAGCAGTGTAGCGTGGTTCATGACGTGGTGGAATGTCCTGTTGCTAATTTGGGTCACGCAATCATACTCACACTACACCATGGGTCACATCACCACTCCCACACTACATCATGGGTCACATCACCATTCCCACACTACACCATGGGTCACGTCATCATACTCACACTACATGTACACCAGGGTCACGTCACCACTGCCACACTACACCAGGGTCACGTCACCACGCCCACACTACACCATGGGTCACGTCACCACTCCCACACTACACCAGGGTCACGTCACCACGCCCACAATACACCATGTTCATGTAATCATAAGGACATAAGAATGGAGGAAACTGCAGCGGACCTATTGGCCCATACTGGGCTGTCCCGTTTACACTTAACCCCTATTGCTCATATATCCATTCAACCTATGTTTGAAGCTATTCAGCGTATTCGAGTTAATGATGATGTTTGGTAACTTGTTCCACTCTTCCACTACTCTATTTCCAAACCAATGTTTACCTATTTTGCGCCTAAATCTAAATTTTTTTAATTTAAAATCATTGTTACGAGTTCGCTCCTGGTTGGATAGTTTGAGTACCTTTGTAATGTCCCCTTTGTTTAGCCCAGACTTCCATTTATACACACCTCTATCATATCGCCCCTCACTCTGTCTCTTGAGGGAGTGCAAATTAAGATGCTTTAACCTGTCTCTGTACTCAAGGTTCCTAATGCCCGGGATTAGTTTTGTCATTCTCCTCTGAATTCTTTCCAAGGATTCTATATCCATTCTGTAATACGGTGACCAGAATTGAACTGCGCAATCCAAGTAAGGTCTCACAAGCGCAAGATATAGTTTTACGATGACCTCGCTAGTCTTGTAACTAACACTCCTTTGTATGAACGCAAGTACTTTATTAGCCTTGTTTCGAGCAAACGCACATTGTTTACTTGGCTTAAGATTCCTACTTATCATTACTCCTAAATCCTTCTCGCAGTCGGATTTCTCAATAACATCGTTGTTCATCTGGTTTCCCTGTTTACATCTTCTACAATGAGTACTTTACATTTGTCCACATTGAATTTATCTGCCATTTTTCGGACCATTCGAAACATTTGTTTAGATCTTCCTGTAGTTTTGCTGAGTCCTCGTCAGATTTAATTACACGGCCTATTTTAGTGTCATTAGTAAATTTACTTATGTTGCCATCTACGCCGATATCTATGTCGTTTATGTATATAATAAATAATAATGGTCAAAGTACTGAGCCATGGGGAACTCCACTAGTGACGTTGCTCCAATCGGATTTAGTGCCGTTAATGCTCACTCGCTGTTTCCTGTCCTGTAACCACGCCCTAATCCATTTTAGAATATCTCCTTTAATGCCATGAGCCTCCACTTATCATATTAATCTTTCGTGGGGGACTCTGTCGAAGGCTTCGCTAAAGTCGAGATATACCACATCGTAATTGTGCCCCTCGTCCACTGATTCGAAAACAGATGAAAATAATGTTAATAGATTAGTTAGACATGAACGCCCTCTTGTGAAGCCATGTTGGGAATCATTGATCAGCTTGTGCTTCTCCAGGTGATTTCGAATAGAGTTTGAAATGATTGCTTCCAGTAATTTGCCTTCAATTGATGTTAGACTGATTGGACGGTAGTTAGAGGATAGTGATCTATCTCCCTTCTTGAAAATCGGTATTACCCTCACTATGCTCCAGGATTCTGGTACTACACCCGTTTTGAAGGACATGTTAAACAACTTTGGTGAGGGCATACTAAGCTCTTCCTTACATTCCTTTAATACTCTGGCAAATATCTCATCGGTGCAAATATCTCTTCGGGACCAGGTATTTATTAGGCTTTAGTTTGTCTATTTGCTTACTAACATCATTACTTGTCACTAATATTTCGCTTAATTTATTTTCTTCACTATCTCTGTATAGAGTCGGTGCCTCGGGTATCATGTTTAAATTTTCGGTGGTGAAAACTGTTGAAAAATATTTATTCAGATTATTGCTCATTTCTCCATCGTTATCAGTTACCTCGCCGGTATCTGACTGTATTGGTCCAATCTTTTTTCGTGTTTTAGTTTTATAAATTTGATAGAATCCCTTGGGGTTTGACTTCGCCTCCCTTGCTACCTTCAGTTCATTATTCCTCTTTGCTTTTCTTATCTCGGTCTTATCCCTACCGGCCAATACCTTATACATGTAATAATCTCGGAGGTAAACGTCACCACGATTTATTGTCCTACCTTTAGCCTCCCTTTGTCCAATAATATTCTTTAAATAATTATTTATCCATTTAGGGTCATTGTTGTTTGATCTGAGTTTTCTGTATGGTATGTTCTGCCTTTGTGCATTAATTAACTCATTATTTAAATTGTTGTGAAACTCGTCAACCTCAGATGTAGTGATCAGGTCATCCTCAACCGTCAGGGGTCTAAGTAAAGTGAGGTCGCCCTCTGTGGGTACATTGTGTGAGGTCACCTCATGTGAGGTCATGTAATTAATCCCCAAGTGTGATACCCCTTCTCTTAGCTGCCTCTTCAAACTATCAAAGTTTGCCTTTCTGAAATCTGGGACGTAAGTGGAATTTTCCTTGCGGTTGCCCTGAAATTCTAATTGAAATCTTATTTCTTTGTGATCGCTGTTAGCAAGTTTGTTCCCTACCTCGACATTACTAATGAGGTTTTCTCTGTTTGACAGAACTAAATCGAGTATATTATTACCCCGGGTGGGTTCGGTTATATGTTGGCTTAGGAAACAGTTCTGGATTGTTTCAAGAAAATCCTCTGATTCTGAGTTACCCGTAAGGTCAATCCAATCTATTTGGCTAAAGTTAAAGTCGCCTACCATACAGACTTTGCTATGTATAGAAGCCCTGCGCATTTCATCCCAAATAAGTCGCTCATTAACTCTTATCAAGATTAGGAGGTCTATATATTACTCCTGTGATTAATTTTCCCTACCATCGATTAATTCTGTCCAAATTGTTTCTGTATTCCGCTCAGTTTTTATTTCCTTATTTATTTCACACTTCAGATTATCCCTGACATAGATTGCTACCCCGCCTCCTTTCCTAATCTGCCTATCGGTATGGAATAATTTGTAACCTGTAATTTGGTATTCGACAGGTAACTCACGTGAGTCTAGGTTTATCCATGTTTCGGTGAATCCTATTATATCGATTTTTTCGGTGCATACTAACGCCCTGATTTCATCCATTTTGTTTCTCATACTACTAGTGTTTGCGTTGTAGACATTTAAGTTAGTCGTGTTCTGGGTCCTCTCATTGTCACGTTTAGGTTTTAAGTCCCTGCCTGATTTAGTTTTGTCATCATTCCTAGCACTATTTCCCTGTAACCTTTCACTTTGTTTACCCGCTCCCACTGCAGTCTCCTCCACCCCCGTGCTCATATGTTCTCTTAGCAGTTTAATGACTTCGACATCTTTTGAACTGCCCTCTCGAGAGAACCAGCCAGGGTTGCCACCCCATCCCTAGACAGATGCACCCCATCCCTAGCATAAAGGTTCCTTCTGCCGTAAAAGTTGTCCCATTTGCCAATGAATGGGACTGATATTGACTTGCAATGTCTGTCGAGACGGCCGTTGACACCAACTGCCCTTAACAACCATTCATTGCCAACTCTCCTTCTAGGCAGGACACCACATATGATAGGAAGCCCTCCCTTTGACCTAATGAGTTCTATAGCTGTCTTGAACTTATCAAGAGGCTCCTCACTCCTACGCCTGCCAATATCATTGCCTCCTGCACTGAAGCAGATAATGGGTTTGTTCCCATTACCAGAGAAGATAATTATTGTCCATCCTGTCAACTATATCCCCCACCCCAGCTCCTGGCAAACACACCCTCATCCTATTTTTATTTTTACCACAAAAAGCTCTGTCCAGATACTGTACCTGGGAATCGCCAACAATTAAGGTTTTCGTACCTTCCTTGACAGCCTTGTCTCTGACTATGCTAACGTCCAATTCGTCTATCAAACGACTGAAAGAGTTGGTACACTTAGCTGTTGATGTCGTATCCTTGGTGTGTTATTTTTTTCACCACCAGTTTAGTTGTCCCTCTCCTCACAACCTTCCATTCGCCTGAGTTTTCGTCAGACACATGCTTTTCTTGTCTCGTTTCTTACTTCATCCTCGCTATCACTTCCTTTAATTTCAAGGTTTCTTCCTTGGCCCTCTCTAACTCGGCCCTCTGAAGGGCACAGCCCTGTTCACAAGTAGCACCATTGATCACGTCATCATACACTACACCATGGGTCTCGTCACCACGCCCGCACTACACCATTGGTCACGTCACCCTGCCCCCACTACGCCATGGGTAACGTCATAATACTCACTACACCATGGGTCACGTCACCACGGGTCACGTCACCACGCCCACTCTACATCATGGGTCACGTCAACGTGCCTACACTGCACATAAGAAGAACATAAGAAAATAAGGAGTCTGCAATAGGCCGGTTGGCCTGTGCATGACATTCTTGTATAGAGTTACAACCACTCTCTATCATCCATGAATTTATCTAGCCTCCTTTTAAAACTTTCCAGCTTTCCAGCACTTATACAAAGTTGCTAAGCTTGTTCCACTCGTCCACCACCCAATTTGTGAACCAGTTCCTTCATATCTCCCACCTAAACCTAAACTTATCCAACTTAAATCCATTGCTTCGAGTCCTATCCTGCTCAGATATTATAAGAACTTTATCTATATCTCCTTTATTGATTCCTTTCACCCACATAAATACTTCTATCATATCTCCCCGCGCTCTTCGTCTTTCTAGGGAATGCAAGATTAGTTTCTTTAATATATCTTGATATGGAATGTTTCTAAGTCCCAGAATCATTTTCTTCATTCTTCGCTGCACCGACTCCAGTGAATGGATATCCATTCTATAATAAGGGCATCAGAATTGAACAGCATAATCGAGGTGCGGCCTGACTAGTGCAAGATATAGTTGCAATATGACCTCCGCACTCTTATTACGTACACTTCTAGATATAAAACCTAATACTCTGTTTGCCTTATTTCGAACATATGCACTGTTTTCTAGGCCGTAGGTCCGGGCTTACAAATACCCCTAAGTCTCTTTCACAAGTCGACTTCTCTCGGTTGTTGTTGTTATGGCTGTATACATTGACAGTATTTGTTCTTTCAATATTAAGTATGCTGCACCTGCTGGTGTTGAATTTCATTTGCCATTTTTCTGACCACGCCTGCAGTTTATTTAAATCCTCCTGTAGTGCATTTGCCTCCTGCCCTGAATTAATGTGCTGCCCTATTTTGGTGTCATCTGCAACCTTGCTAATGTCACTGCTGATCCCAGTATCTAGAGCGTTTATGTAGATTATGAACAAGAGTGGGCCCAGTACTGACCTCTTGGGAACCCCACTGGTTACACAGCCCCACTCAGATTTAACACCGTCTACGCTGACCCTTTGTGTTCTATCGCTGAGCCATGATTTTATCCAATTTAAAACTTTCCCCTCGATACCATGAGCCTTAACTTTTCTCAGAAGCCGCTGATGCAGTACTCTATCAAGCGCTTTGCTAAAGTCTAAGTAAATAACTTCGTAATTTTCGTCATTATCTGCTACCTTGAAGACTTTCCTAAAAAAACGTCAGCAGATTTGTTAGACAAGATTTTCACTTTGTAAACCCATGTTGAGAGTCGTAGATTAATTTGTTTTTCTCTAAATGGTATCGGATGCTATTTGCTATAATTGATTTAAGAAATTTCCCCACTCCTGACGTCAAACTAATCGGCAGGTAATTTGACGTTGATGCTGTCTCCGTTTTTGAATATGGGTACTACATTTGCCTGTTTCCATAAGAATGGCGCAACTCCAGTGTCAAATGATTTTGTAAATATATTTACGAGGGGTCCGCTAATCTGTTCCCTACACTCTTTCAAAACTCGAGGGAAAATTTCATCCGGCCTTGGGGATTTTGTGTTCTTTAATTTATTTATCTTCTTAAGAACATTCTCTTTTCTGATAGTGATATTCTTTAATTTCTCTTCTTCATTTCCCCTAAATATCATTTCCACCTCTGGCATTTCCTCGTGAATTTCTTCCCTAAAAACTGATAAAACGTCGCTGTTTAATGCTTTGCTTATTTTCTCACTATCATTGATCACTTCCCCTCTCTCTGACTTTAAAGGTCCCACTTTGTCTTTGACCTTTGTCCTATATACCTGGAAAAATCCCATGGGATTCGCTTTGGATTCTCTTGCTATCCTGATTTTGTAGTCCCTCTTTGCCTTCCTTACATTTTTCTTAACATTCCTAGATAGTTCATTATACCTATTTCTGAGATGCTCCTCCCCTCCCTTTAATTTCTTATAAATTCCTTTCTTTATTCCTATGTCATGTTTAAGGTTTTTGGTCATCCCCCTTGGCTCATTCTTATTTGACCTAATTTTTCTGTATGGTATATTTTGTTCTTGTGCTTTACGTAGTATACTAGTGAATATATTATAGTCATGATCAATTGTTGTGTCGCCGGTGACCTCACCCGATCCTACCTGGGACTGACCCGACTGTTCCCAGGTGACCTCACCTAGGTACCTTCTTAACCCCTCATAATCCGCTGATGGAAAGTCTAGGACTGACCATATTGTCATTGTTTTTCGTTTCCCAATTTAGGGTGAACCTGATTTCTCTGTGATCACTGTTCCCTAGTTCTTCCCCTACTGTGATATCTCTGATAATATTTTCTTTATTTGTTAATACTAGGTCTAATATATTGTCACCTCTACAGTAGTAGGTTCTGTAATAAGTTGTTTTAAAAAATTGTCGTGTACTGCGTCTAGGAAGTCTTCAGATTCATAGTCACTAACAATGTTGTCCCAGTCAATATTTCTGAAGTTGAAATCCCCATAATGCACAGGTTGTTGTATTTTGCTGCCCTACTCATTTCCTGCCATATGAGCTAAGCTGCTTCTTTCCCAAGACTTGGGGGCCTGTAAATCACTCCCATAACTATTTTTTCTCTTCCTTCTGCAATTTCTACCCATACAGACTCGGTTCCTATTTCAACCTTTATTGAATTATTAATACAGCATTTTAATGTATCCCTGACGAAGAGTGCGACCCCTCCCCCCTTCCTACCTTCCCTGTCCTTGTGAAAAAGATTGTACCCTTCTATGTGGTACTCTGATAAAAAGTTTTTGCTCGCCAGATTCATCCAAGTTTCGGTGATTGCTATGACGTCTACGTTCTCGGTACATACAACCGCTCTCAGCAAGTCTATTTTATTTCTAACGCTCCTACTGTTTGTATAGTATACATTTAAACCTACCCTTCCCTGGTCCTGTTTTACCCCTTGTCCTGAGTAACCAATTTTACTCCTCAGGACCTGCTTGTTTTTTTTACTCCCACTTACCCTGACCTCTCTCTACTGGCGAAACCCCCTCTTTGGAGTGACGCCACTCTGACCAGGGTGCGGTTGTCACTATATAATATGTAATTGCACCACCATGGGCCGCACCAGTCTTTCCACCTCACGCCATGGGTTACGTCACTCACCCACTTGGCTGTGTCTTATAGGAGGACTCGGGAGAACACCAGAGAGGGTGTTTGTTAACCCAGCCGTGTGTTACAATTACCTGCTTAATATTGTGGAGTTGGCCATTACTCCTGAGGTTTAATATTATAATGCTCCAGTCGTATCTCTCTCACACACACACACACACACACACACACACACACACACACACACACACACACACACACCAGTTGAATACTTGTTGTTGTTGACCGGGAGACTGATATACAACACTGGGGAAGGAGTTAGGGGGTAGGAGGAGGAGGAGGAGGGGGATGACGATGGAGGAGGGGAAAGGGAGGTTAAAATTCAGGTGTGCGGAAGGTGAGGCTTCGTGAGAAGGTTACGAGTAGCCGTAAAGGGTTGATAATGGATACTTCACCTGGATGTATTAGCGCTAATTATGTTTACCTGTTGGTGTGGGTGAGGGATGGCGAATACGAGAGGCACTTCCCAGCTCCCCATTGCCTCTGGATAGTGGCGTTGGGGGTACTAGCAAACATGAGAGCCACTTTCCATTCTCCCCTTGCCTGTGGGTAGTGGCGTTGGGGGTACTAGCAAACATAAGAGCCACTTTCCATTCTCCCCTTGCCTGTGGGTAGTGGCGTTGGAGGTACTAGCAAAAACGAGCGCCACTCCACCCCCCACCCCACCCCACCCCACACGCCCACCCCACCCCCAGTCCCCCTTCACCAGCCTGGCCACAGCTCGGCTCTGTAGTGATATGAAACGGTGATTGGTGCTCTTATGGTGAGTTTCTATAGTGACTGGTGATTTTTTGTTAAAGTCTCTCTTCCTCTCCTCCTGAGTTACGAAGCTCTGTATCAGGGATGAGGCAACATGTGTCTGGTTTCTGTTGCTCAGCCAGTCTGCCAACTCATGGTGCATGCTTGAAAGGATTTACCAGGTTATTCCTTGCGGGGGGTGAGTTGTGTTGCTGCTGTGTCATGGTGGGTGGGGAGATAGGGTGTTGAAGGTGGGGGAGAGTCATGGTGTTGAGGTGGGGGAGTCTGTTGGGGTGGGGAGTCAGGGAGGGTGGGGGAGAGTCATGTGTTGTGGGTAGGGAAGAGTCAGGGTGGGGGAGTCAGAGTCAGTGTGGGGTGAGCTCATGGTGTTGAGGGTGGGGAGAGTCAAGGGGGGGAGAGTCATGGTGTTGTGGGGTGGGGGAGAGTCTGGTGTTGAGGGTGGGGGAGAGTCGTGGTGTTGAGGGTGGGGGAGAGTCATGGTGTTGTGGGTGGGGGGGAGAGTCATGGTGTTGAGGGTGGGGGAGAGTCATGGTGTTGAGGGTGGGGGGAGGGTGGGGAGGTGTTGGGGTGTGGAGGGTGGGGAAGAGTCTGGTGTTGTGGGTGGGGGAGAGTCGTGGTGGGTGGGGAGAGTCATGGGTGTGTGTGGGGGAGAGTCAGGTAGTGTTGAGGGTGGGGGGAGAGTGAGGGTGGGGGAGAGTCATGGTGTTGAGGGTGGGGGAGAGTCATGGTGTGGGTGGGGGAGAGTCATGGTGTTGAGGGTGGGGAGAGTTGAGGGTGGGGGAGAGTCATGTGTGTGGGTGGGGGAGAGTCATGGTGTTGAGGGTGGGGAGAGTCATGGTGTTGAGGGTGGGGGAGAGTCATGGTGTTGGTGGGGGAGAGTCAGGGTGGCGTAGAGTCGTGGTGTTGTGGGTGGGGAGAGTCATGGTGTTGAGGTGGGGAAGTCATGGTGTTGAGGGGTGGGGGGAGAGTCGTGGTGTTGAGGGTGGGGGGAGAAGGGTGGGGAGTCATGGTGTTGAGGGTGGGGGAGAGTCATGGTGGAAGAGTGTGGGTGGGGGAGTCATGGTGTTGAGGGTGGGGAGAGTCATGGTGTTGGTGGGGGAGTCATGGTGTTGTGGGTGGGGAGAGTCATGGTGGAGGGTGGGGAGAGTCATGGTGTTGAGGGTGGGGGGGAGAGTCATGGTGTGAGGGGTGGGGGAGTCATGGTGTTGGAGGGTGGGGGAGAGTCATGGTGTTGAGGGTGGGGGAGAGTCGTGGTGATGAGGGTGGGGGAGAGTCATGGTGTTGTGGGTAGGGGAGAGTCATGGTGTTGAGGGGTGGAAGTGTTGAGGGTGGGGGGAGAGTCATGGTGTTGAGGTGGGGGAGAGTCATGGTGTTGAGGGTGGGGGAGAGTCATGGTGTTGAGGGGTGGGGAGAGTCGTGGTGTTGTGGGTGGGGGAGAGTCGGGTGTTGTGAGGGTGGGGGAGAGTCATGGTGTTGAGGGTGGGGGAGAGTCATGGTGTTGTGGGTGGGGGAGAGTCATGGTGTTGAGGGTGGGGGAGAGTGTGTGGGGTGGGGAGTCATGGTGTTGTGGGTGGGGAGAGTCATGGTGTCATGGTGGGTGGGGGAGAGTATGGTGTTGAGGGTGGGGAGAGTCATGGTGGTGGGTGGGGGAGAGTCATGGTGTTGAGGGTGGGGAGATGGGGAGAGTGGTGTTGAGGGTGGGGGGAGTCATGGTGTTGAGAGTGTGGGAGAGTCAGGGTGGTGTTGAGGGTGGGGGAGAGTCATGGTGTTGAGGGGTGGGGAGAGTCGGTGTTGAGGGTGGGGGAGAGTCATGGTGTTGAGGGTGGGGGAGAGTCATGGTGTTGAGAGAGTGGTGTTGGAGAGTCATGGTGTTGAGGGGGGGGGAGAGTCATGGTGTTGAGGGTGGGGAGAGTCTGGTGTTGGAGGGTGGGGAGAGTCATGGTGTTGAGGGTGGGGGGAGATGGTGTTTGGGGGAGAGTCATGGTGTTGTGGGGTGGGGAGAGTCATGGTGTTGAGGGTGGGGAGAGTCATGGTGTTGAGGGTGGGGAGAGTCATGGTGTGGTGGGTGAGGGTGGGGAGAGTCATGGTGTTGAGGGTGGGGGAGAGTCATGGTGTTGAGGGTGGGGGAGAGTCATGGTGTTGGGTGGGGAGAGTCATGGTGTTGAGGGTGGGGGAGAGTCATGGTGTTGAGGGTGGGGGAGAGTCATGGTGTTGTTGAGGGTCATGGTGGTGTTGAGGGTGGGGGAGAGTCATGGTGTTGTGGGTGGGGAGAGTCATGGTTTTGAGGGTGGGGGAGAGTCATGGTGTTGAGGGTGGGGGAGAGTCATGGTGTTGAGGGTGGGGGAGAGTCATGGTGTTGAGGGTGTGTGTTGAGGGTGGCGTAGAGTCGTGGTGTTGTGGGGTGTGTGAGTGTGTTATGGTGTAACAAGGATAATGAGTGTAGTTTAATTATGTAAATTATTATTATTGTTATGACCTTGGGAGTTCAACCGTACCTGTCTGCTGTTTGTGTTTGTGTGTGGGTGGGTGGGGGGAGGCAACAGACCTTAACGTAACCTAATCAAAAATAGTCTAATCGAATATTATCAAACCTAACCCAATCTAATCCGTTTTAACCTAATCTAACGGCTTTATTTTATTTTTTTTACTCTTTAAATTGATTTATTGTTTTTTTTTACTAATTTAACATTTGTTGCTTTTGTTATGTATGTTTTAATTATTTTATTAATTGTTTATTAGTAATCTTCTTATTAGCGTAACGCTAACAGTATATGTTTTTTCTTTTCACAGGTAAGTTGTCGTGTGTGGCGGGCAGTGGTGTCGGCAGATGGAGGTACTGTAGTGTACATAATATACCTTGAACAGTTTCCCTCTTTCACTCGCTCTCTTTCGCAACTCTTAGTTAAGGGAGTGTTTTATTTTAGTTTGTTGTTAACATAATATAAAACAGCTTATGAGAAGTTATATTTTTCTTTAATATTTAGAAATTTTGTCTAGTGTGTTGAGGCTAGCCGCTAACGCTTTGTCACCAGAGGCTGTAAAGAAGGTGTTAGCTGTTGAAGTACACACTACTTTCTAAAAACTAGAACAGGAGAGTAAGATGCCAGTTATAGCTTTATGAATGAACTTTTTGACGTGAGAAAGTATAGGGTATGTGTTGCTTATTTGATTATTATTAGGTAGTACTGTACTAGTCAGATGTGTTCGTCTGCCTTGTTACCGGCCGACTGAGGGAGGTTTGTTTGTTTGTGTACCCGACGTTGCATCATCACACTAACCAGCCGAGAGCAAGTTTTTGGTCACTAACCCTCGGCATCACGTGAGGAGGGGGGAGGTAAGATTGGTGGTGGGTGTGCGTGAGAAGTTAAAGTGGTAAAGTTTTAATGTCATTTGAGTCATGTTTTGAGTGGTAAGGTTGCGACTGTGTTTGTTTATTTTAGACAGCGGTTATTCAACCCAATGCACGCAATGTCCTGACCTGGCCGAGGGGAGTTGTTTAAAATGTAGCCTCACCTATCGTATTTCTGGGGTTAAGTCATCGTATTCAAAGGGTTTGGTTAGTCCGTTCGTCTGTCCGTCCGTTTGTCTGTTATATTATTTCCATTTAGCTGTAAAGTTTGTGTTTAGATGTGTGTCTCGGGAGCAGCGCCTTCCATGTAGCTGTGAACTGCCTCCTGTTTATCCACCTATTAAAATATTAAATGTGTGGCTGTATCATAAGAGATGAGGTGGTAATGATAGATATTAATTGATAACAGTGAACGTAGTGGGTACTAGGGGAAGACAGATATTGGGATGGATGATGGAATGTACAAGTTGTGGTCCCTGGAAGATACAAAGTCTTGGAGGAGTGTTAAAGACCGCACGATACTGTTGGAAGTAGATGGACGTGGTCGCCAATCCTCATACCTGGAGGATGGTACCTTGGTTGATTGGAGGAGGTGGGAGGGGGCTTATATCCTTGATTTTTTTTATGTAAATAACTTTCCCTTGAAGAGGAAAATAATGAAACTGGGGTTGGCGTCCCCGTAGATTTGAACACTTAAGCAGACGAGAGAGAGAGAGAGAGACTTCATTTTACATCATGATACACACCGTAATGACAATAACAACCTCGATTCCTTCAAGGTCAAGTTACACCGCTATCAAAACTTAATTGGTTCCATTAAGTTTAGTATTTTTTAATATAGAAATATCCAATTAAGATGATTAAGAATTAAATCGTCGTATCCCTTATGCAGGTGAATAAGTTTAATGTTTACGTAATGCAGTATTTCGGAGGTAACTTAATATATTTTAGGTAGTAGGCAGCTACCAAACAGGGAGGTACTGCCGCCTGGGAAGATATTGGAAACATAATGTGTTGTCTAATGGTTGACCCTGCTGCCATATGACACCACAAATATTGTGACCAAGTCCCAGGTTGCTGATCTGGCTTTCTGCCTCATTCACACACAATTGCAGGGTCTCAGTTGTTTTTCTTACTATTGACAACACAACATACATATATCGTTGCTCACTTTTGATCTTTTTTTTCATTCTTGTATTTCTTTATGGTTCTTTATTATTATAATTATTATTATTATTTTTTTTTTATTAGTGTTATTATTGTTATTATCATTACATTTTATTTTATTTTAAAGTTTTTATTATATATTATAACATTTATTTACTATGAATTATTGTTGTTATTATTATTATTATTATTATTATTATTATTATTATTATTATTATTATTATTATTATTATTATTATTATTTCATCTCCCCAGGCCCTGATGTGGGTCAGTGATCTGTACCCGGGTGGGCTAATCCCCCTCCCAAAAAAAAGGGTCACCTGTTGATTAGCTCCCTGCTTAGTTCACATGAAGATTAACCACCCAAACGTTACCTGGGGAGTTAGATTAGATTTAGGTTACGTTAGCGTTAGGGTGAAATACGCTGGGGGGGGACTAACCGTTAGATGATCCCGTGATTTATGTTGGGAAGAAAGTCAACCCAAACACCTTGTAATTATATCTAGTGTCATGGTTTTCTTATATCGGTGGTAGTCAGAGTGGATTATATTATATAAAGATTATAATATATTGTGTTTCTTATATTTCTTACCGCAGAGTTCGATACCTTCACACTGGTACTTACAGGAGACTATGGTGTATCTACATAGAAGTTCACTCCACCACCCGACATTCCATGATTTATACTTGATAAATGATGATTTAATGAATTCCGTTAATTTCCAACATCCATCTAAGTTATTGGTTATACTTTGTCATAACCAATCAGTCATTACCTTTAGTAATAATAAGATAGGATCACAGATATGGGCAGATAATTGCACTTACATTTATTTGTCAAGCTTCCATACAATGATTTACAATTTGCATGGATATATGTGTCACTCACGTTCACGCTGTAATAAAATTAGTCTTCTAAAAGAGGGAATTTTCAACTTGGGAACACATGTGGTTACTCTACTATGGGTATGACTTAACAGAGCCTTAATTATTCAAGTGATACATTTACTGCCAGCCTGGATTGCTCTTGTTGCAACCAGGCTTCATCACAAGAACTTCTTTCACGGGGAATAACAACAAAAAGTTCTCTTGTGTTACCACACATAGTCTCGCGTAACTGACAGTCACTGTGGACGGTTGTCGCGGCAAGGAGAACTGGTAGGCGTGACTTGAATTAACCACTTAGGTGCAATAGACCAGCCTGGATTGCTTTTGTCGCAACCAGGCTTCCACACGTGATATTTCCACGGGGATAACAAACCTAGGTTAACACACTTAGTCTCGTGTCGATCATGGTCACTGTAGACGGGTGTCATGCAGGAGAACTCTGTAAGCGTGAATTGATTAACCATTTACTGTAGGTTTGGTAGGCCAGCCTGGATTGCTCTTGTTGCAACCAGGCATCCACATGTGATATTTCCAAATCTAGGTAACACGCTTAATCTGCAGTCGACGACGGTCCACTGACGGGAGTGGCTGTGGGAGGACTCTGTGGAGGTCTCGTTCTTCAGGAGGGAGAGGATGGGGACGTTCAGTTCAACCCATGGCTTTCAAGAGGATACTACTTTAAATGAGGTTTTGTGGTTGTGAGAGGCGATGAACAGTACAACACTGGCTCATTGGCCCTTAAAGGCTGGCTAACATACCACTAATGGAAAATATATGTCCCAGTTATGCCTAGCCAGGTGCCTTATCTCTAGTAAAACAAACTTTGGAGTTGGTTGCGTGGGTAAACCTAACGCAACCCATGACATCCAGGTAAATGCACGTTAGCAGGTAACTGGTTGACACGTTTCCAGAGAAACAACAAAGTGTGAATTACTGAAACCCATTAAAAAGTTTTTCTTAAACGTTTCAAGCACACGAGGTGTTGCTAGTGACAGAAACGTGATGGTAATAATTACTAACTGGCATGTGCTGAGTGCTCATCGTTGACTCACGCAATGGTTGGGTATGTGTGTTGTGGATGCTGCCGTGATAGTTTTTTTTAGTTTAACAAATTTATTGACAAAGCTTGTAGTACAGTTTGCCTATTCTGAGTAATTGAGTCAGATCTTGACACTGAGGGTGGTATCACTTCTCACTGCCACGCAGGACAGAGGTTCATACACAAAGGAATAGATCATATTCATTAACAGTATATACAGGTCAGATTCATGTGGGTTGATGTCGCTGTTCACTGCCATGCAGGACAGAGGTTCGTACACAAAGAAATACATCATATTCATCAGCAGTATATATAGGTCAGAGTCATGTGGGTGATGTCACTGTTCACTGCCATGTAGGACAGTGGTTCATATACATTGGACGTCATATTCTAATTGAAGACTAATCAGTGTGGGCTGGCAAATTTTGGATAAACAGCAAGAACGTCCTCAAGCACCCCTGATTCAATGTAGTAATTACAAAGTTCATGATACAATAAGCCAGGTGGCCTGAAGTCTTTGACAGTGTCACATTCAATAATATAGTGTTCAAGAGTATGCTTTAAAGGTTTATCAAAGTTTACATGCTGAGTGTTCCGGTATGGGTACAGCGTTACTAACTTGCTAGATGTGTCTGTATCCTTGCCTAATTCTGGCCACAACTATATCACATTGTCTAGTTCTGTCCTTATGCTGGCCATACCGGTACCTCTTGTCACAAAATTTGTCATATTTACTAATGCTACAACTGTCAGGTCTCTCTGCATTTCTCACTTCTTCTAGATCAGAGTTCATGATTCTGACTTGTATGTCTTTAAGTACAGCATTGGACAGACCAAGGTAACGGTCAACATTTTCTTTCTTACATGCCTCATTGGCCAGTTTATCAGCACGGTCATGATACCAAATTCCAACATGGGACGGAATCCACACAAATTCGATACGAGAGTTGTTCTCATTGGCAGTTATTACATTTCTTTCAATTTCACATACCACTTTAGACATAGAACCCGACGGGCTGTTCATTGATTTCAAAGCACTTTTTGAGTCACAGAATATCACCCCACCTCCATTTTCTTTAAGGTAGTTGTGCTGGCCCAGTTGTTCAGCCTGTGCCTGTTTGACACTATCATCTCTTTTTATTTATATATTACAATTGCACAGCCTGTTCTACCTGTGTTTGTCTGCACATAACCATCAGTAAAAGCATAACATTCACTTGATTTAATAAGAACATAAGAACATAAGAAAATAAGGAGTCTGCAATAGGCCGGTTGGCCTGTGCATGGCAGCTCCTGTCGAGAGTTACTACCACTCTCTATCATCCATGAATCTATGTGTCTGTTAATAGTTTCTAGTGTGACACATCTCACCACATCGGTGTTTAACATTTGCTTACAACCAACAGGAGTGTAACTAATAGGAACTGATAGATCCAGCCAAGGAGGAATGGCATTAATGGGTTCGTCTGGGGTGATTGGGACATTCAGTTTCAAGAGATCTGCAACACTTTTATGAAACCACGCCCCATAGAGAGTCTGTTGTAGAAGGTTGGTGAGATAGTCAGGATTAGATAGATAGAACATCAACTCAGTTTGAGCTGTAGTTTGGGAACCATTGTTCTTCAAAACTTCGACACAAAACATGGTATTAAGTAGAGCTATCCTCTCAGATAGGGAGGGTAGCCCGAGCTCTTTAAACCTCATGTTTACAATTCTGGTTGATTTTAAGCCTCCTAGAATGATGCGCATGGCTTCATTTTGCACTACCTCAAGGCTGTTGAGTTGTTTAGGCGTAATAGTCACAAGATGGAGTAGTAGCAGTTACAGTAGAAAGGAAAAGTAACAATAGTTGGAAAACAAACCAGCACCAGTTGGAACAGAAACAGCATAAGGGATATAAATGACACCATTAAAGGAGAAACAACAGAGCAACGCTGCAGAAGAAACGGCAGCAGAACACCAGCGTGGGATCACCCTGGACCGTGCTGGCTAACCCTCCACTACGTTACGTAAGCGTGCTGGTGTGCCGCGTCTGGAAAGGGCGGTGGTGCCGCCTCTGGCCACACCTCGTGTGTTTACATACCGATCATTCACTCTCACTGCTCAAGTATTTACAAGTGTTCTGCTGTGTATCCAAGTAACTGTTGAGTGACTCTGGGTGTGTGTCAGCGCTTCCTGTCTTCTTTTTCATCCTCTACGTGGACGCTAGGCGCTTCAGCAAGAATATATCGGGAGCTGCGATCTTGCATCACATAAACGGGAACGGCCCGAGCCACTCTCAATAATGCTGACATTAAAATTTTATTCTTCATTATATCTTCCACGTCTATACTTTACTCTTCCCTCCCCTCCCGAATGTTGCTTACGAGGTAGTACCTTGACTTATTTGTTTTATTTGTTGACCCTGAACCATCTTGTTGACTGGTATCTTAGTGGATGATGTTTGTACAGTACACTAGGCTGTACTGATGGTTATGTCCTTAAGTTATGGGGGTCTTGTAATTGTTATTCCATTGAATTAATTCACAAACGACAGTTCAAGTAAAGACACAGGTTGAAGTAGATAGATGTTAAGGTGTAGTATATAACACGACTGGGTGTGTTGGGGGTCTCGGTACACAACTAAAAAGGCCGTTTTAACGTTTCCAGGTACGACATAACCGGAGACATGGCCGCTAGTCCGAGACGTGACCTTGTCTTACGGTGTGATGTTTCCCGTGTGGCTCACCTCATAGCAAACTGTAGGCGTTATATGTATCATGATCGTCACAGAGGCTCCTTTCACCACACTCAGTGTGGACGCATGCGTCTCCCAAACCCTGGAAATGCACCTGTCAGTGAGGTGTTGGTAATGATAGGATACTGGTGGTTGATGAGATAATAGTTTTGGACGCGGTGACTCGCTGTAACCTGGACGTGGCTTTAATATAGTAATTTTAAAAGTTCACTCGTTTAAGTTTTTCTTTAAATGGGTATAGTACAGTATTGTAAGAAAACATCCAACTCGCTCTTTAAGGTGCGACACAAAGCTCGAGTCCGATGGGGTGTTGACCTATATTGACATTCTTCCGTGGCGAGATATACAGTATTCTCAGGTTCCCAGTACGAACCTTGAACAGTCCGGAGCCTTCTTTATCTCAGACTACAGTGGGTTTACTTGTTGGTGTCTAGGCAGTAGCAGTCGGCTCCAGGGTTCCCAAGACAGAGTGACTTTCTATTTAAGGCACTTACTGACACTTCTCTGAGCACAGTTTATAATTTGTGTCTCTATTGTCACAAATATTGATGTTGGCTCTTAACACAAGCATGGTGGCCGTGATCAGAAACAACCCTGAAGGCAAATTTATTTTAATGTTGACGTAATGGTGACAGTTAACAACACGTGGTTCCCAAGTTGTGAACCATGGCTGGGATTGTGCGTGGTTCATCATTGTAACCAGAGATTTGAGGGAATATATCTAATAGTTAGCTGCTAACTCACGTAAGCTATGTTATTGGGTCAAGGTTGCCATAAATGTCGCGTTCTTGTAACGTCTTATGCGAGTTTTGTCGAATCCGGATTCAAGTCAAGAACTGTTCGTTTGGTTCTTATACTACAGCCGTTGTTCAGGCTCAGCGTGGAGGAAGAAGATACTAGGATGATACTCATGGCTGTGAATTTTAGTGTGTTGAGCGGGTGAAATTGTTTATGCACTCACTAAAAAAATATTCTGCACCCTTGATTTTGAAACCATCCGCAACGATCACTGCGACAGAAGCCGTGATGATGTCAGATTTCTTGGTCCGGTGTGTCATATTGCATAACTACGTAAAGATGCAGAATAATCTTTTAGTGAGTGCGCAAGTGCATGGCGTTTACATGGCTCTAAATATCAGGTGTTTTGAGCAGGTAGCCACGGTGTGATGTAAGTAATTTCATGTTGAGGAGGAGAGGTGGTGATGATAATGGTGGTAATGGTGTTGGTGGTGTAGCAATTGATGGTGGTATTGGTGTAGTTGGTAGTTATGAAGGTGGTGTTAGTGACGTAGATAATGGTGATGGAGGTGGTAATTATCAACTTTTCTATGCAGCCCATTATTACTTTATTAATTTAGGTTAGCGTTCGTTAAGGTTAGGTTAGGGTAGGGTGTTACATCATCAGATAAAATAAGCCCCAATTATACCTCCTTGAATTTTATCGACAGATCTGATGGGCTTTCTGTTTATCATATTCTGATGGGCTCACCTCTGTCTTCTGATGTCTAATACTTTTCCTCGTTTCCCACTCTCTGATGGCCTTCGTCTTCCATGATGTTCCACCTTTTTGTCTGATTGTCCTGCTGAGAGAGAGAGAGAGAGAGAGAGAGAGAGAGAGAGAGAGAGAGAGAGAGAGAGAGAGAGAGAGAGAGAGAGAGAGAGAGAGACTGCATGTGAGAGTGAGTCAGCCGTCTCAACACTTGACTCCTCTTTGTCCTTCATCTCTCTTGTAATTCTCTAGTCCGTAATCTTCTCTGTTGTAATGGTCTCTCTTATGGCGCAATGGTGGTGATATGGTGTATTGGTGATACTGGTGTTATGGTGTATTGGTGATAGTGGTGTATTGGTGACACTGGTGTTATGGTGTATTGTGTATTGGTGATAGTGGCGTTATGGTGTATTGGTGATAGTGGCGTTATGGTGTATTGGTGATAGTGGCGTTATGGTGTATGGTTGATAGTGGTGTTATGGTGTATTGGTGATAGTGGTGTTATGGTGTATTGGTGATAGTTATGGTGTATTGGTGATAGTGGCGTTATGGTGTATTGGTGATAGTGGTGTTGTGGTATTGGTGATAGTGGTGTTGGTGGTGATACAGGTATGGTGATAGTGTTTTGTTATGTAGTATTGGTGGATGGTGGTGTTATGGGCATTATGGTAGCATTAAGGTATTGGTGATAAAGGCGTTATGGGTGTATTGCGGAGAAAAGGGTGTCGTGGTATTGGTGAGAGTGGTGTTATGGTGTGTATTGGTGATAGTAAAGTTATGGTGGGATAGTTGGCGGTGTATTGGGTGATAGTGTCGTTATGGTGCATTGCGATGGTGGTGTTATGGTGTATTGGTAGAAGTTATTGCGGGTATTGGTGATAGTGGCGTTTATGGTGTATTGGTGAGTGTGTTGTGGTGTAATAGTGTGAGTGGTGTTATGGTGTATTGGTGATAGCGGCGTTATGGTGTATTGGTGATAGTAGCGTGTGTATTGATAGCGTATGTTATGGGTGTATTGGTGATAGTGGTGTTATGGTGTATTGGTGATAGGTGGTGTTATGGGTGTATTGGTGGAGTGGTGTTAAGTGGTGTATTGGTGATAGTGGTGTTATGGGTGCATTGGTGAGTGGTGTTATGGTGTATTGTGTGATAGTGGTGTTATGGGTGTATTGGTGATAGTGGCAGGGCAGGGTGTGCATTGGTATAGTGGTGTTGGTGGTGTATTGGTGATGGTGTTATGGTGTATTGCGGATAGCATGTTATGGTGCATTAAGAGAGGGAAGTTGTGGTGTATTGGTGAGAGTGGTGTTATGGGCGTATTGCGGATGGGAAGTATGTTATGGGTGTATTGGTGAGAGTGGTGTTATGGTGTAGCTGGGTGAAAGCAGGTGTATTGGGTGGGATAGTGGTGCGGCGGTAACAGAGTGGTGTTATGGGTGTATTGGTGATAGCGGCGTTATGGTGTATTGCGATAGTGGTGTCGTGGGTGTATTGGGTGAGAGTGGTATTGGTGATATGATGTATTGGTGAGAGTGGTGTTGTAGTGTGTATTGGTGATGGTGGTGTTATGGTGTATTGGTGATAGTGGCGTTATGGTGTATTGGTGGTAGTTATTGCGTATTGGTGATAGCGGCGTTATGGTGTATTGGTGATAATGGCGTTATGGTGTATTGGTGATATGGTATTATGGTGTTATGGTGTATTGGTGATGGTGTTATGGTGTATTGGTTATAGCGGTGTTTTTGTGTATTGGTGATAGTGTTATTGCGGTGTATTGGTGATAGTGTTATTGCGGTGTATTGGTGATGATGGTGTTATAACGATGGTGGTGTTACGGTGTATTGGTGATGGTGGTGTTATGACGTATGGTGATGATGTTTGCTGTGGTAGTGGCCTCGTCCTCCCTGACCTTAGTAAACACACACACACACCACACACACATATTATAAATAATAATGGAAGCCCCTCGAAATCGAGGATGGCCGGCCCAAGGGCCACCTAGGCGTGAATTTGTTTAAGGTGTAGAAGCTGACGCCAACACAACAACCACACCCTAAGTTAACGAGCTGCATGACCCAGTGACAAGGAATGGTCCGAGAAGACCGGACAACTCGCACACTGCACTGGCTAACCATTACCCCGGAATACGATCCGCAAATCGATTAACATCCAGGTTCCCAATTACTGCTGGGTAGACCGAGGCAAATGGCGAAAAGAAACTTGCCCATAGTTTCACCCTGCGCGCGCGCGCACACACACACACACACACACACACACACACATTCATACATTCATTATCTCTCACCGTTCTAAAGCCTTTGTGTCCTCTTCCTCTTTTCTCGTTTATTCTTCTGTTTTTTACTGACCTATTTGTATTTTCTCTCGTCAGCTTAACCATATACTGTACGCTGTTTGTGTGCTCCTCACTCTGTTGTGTTGGGGAGGGGTAACGATCCCGCGGGCCTACACCGACACTAACACTATACTGCTACCACCACCACAGCCACCACAGCCACAGATTTAACCTTGACATTGGCTCGAGTCTAACCGATCGATGCATCCAACGGACCCCAGCCACCACCACCGCTGCCACCACCGCCACCACTACCACCACCACCACCACCACCACCACCACCACCACCTGGCCTCTACCACCACCACCTGGCCTCTACCACCTCCATTTGGCCTCGACCATCACTACCCCTGGCACCTACCACCACCACCACCACCACCACCACCACCACCTGGCCTCTACCACCATTACCTTGTGTCAACCACCACCACCGACCATCCCCCATGTGTGGGTGAGGGGGCCATCAGCTCGTCGCGGACAAAGAGTCATTGTACTGGATGTAGCCCTTTAATGGGAGCTCGATGCGTTCCTTGCAAGCCTCTTCCACATTGATTAACTGGTTGTTGACGTTGTGATATTAGGCGGAGGACGACTGCAGTACTCTGGAGGAAGTCCTGTGTGTGTGTGACCCTTGAGTAGGACACACATGGCCGATGGTTAGGGTTTACTGCTACAGGGTCTCTCTCAGGGACAAGCTGGTGTGGGCCAGGTCTAGGGTCCGACACATCAACAAAAGAACCAGTCCTGCGTAGTGAATATACCCTGTACGGAGGGCGCCTTCAGCAGGATTTTTATTTTATTTATTTTATTTATTTTTTTATTTTTATTTTATCGGTATTGACCCACCAGTGGGACCTTGGCCATCCTGTACCCGTGTTCACTCACGTAATATCTTCATCTGACCTTTAGGAATTTTACTGTTGGTGAGCCCTCTGCCCACCTTGTCCCTATGGATGACCTTAATGATGTTGGGTTTATCGTTGGTGATCTTGCCTGGTTTAGTACAGAGGATGGGCTGGGCACCTCTACCTCCTTCATCCATACATTACTTAGATTTATTAGTTTGAGCTTATTGTTATACATAGTCCTTTTGTCCCCTTACACGGAAGTAAGTTAAACCAAGTCAGAAAGTAATTTCAGGTGGGGTTTGTTTGCGTGTGTGTACAGGAGACTTTAACAGTGTGTATTTCGGATCAAGAGGCAATCAAATCGTGTTTAAGGGTAACCCTTAAAGAACGTACAAAATTTCGGCTGTGTTGTGGGAAAAAAAATAAGAAAAAAGTGATGTGAAAAGAAAATCGCTGACTTTTAATCGCCACCTCTGGGACACTGGTCAGTCTTCACCTTCCTTGTGGGGGACCTCAATGCCCGACACCCCAGTCTCTGCTCCCAGGAGCCTTACCCAAACTCCCGGGGTAACTCCTGACTTTCTTACCTACAAACCATTGATGACCCTTTTACCAACACCTCTTCCTTCCCTGACCAGATATCCCTCCTCCTAGAGACAGGCCTGGCACTTGACATTATTAGGGACCTGCCACGCTTTGTCATAAACAGATGAATTGTACCGGGAATTTTCCCCCCACATACTCCTCATTCTGTCACTTTTATGTAACTTGCTGACAAAACCCATGACCCTTCAGGCTTTTACGCCCTTAATGCATGAGTCATGAAGGCAAGCATGAACAATGCATGCTTCCCAGATGGGCGCTGTAAACGCTTTTGCGCTTCACCTTGCGCAGGATTATTTTTTATATTTTTTTTTACGGGAATTAGCCCACCCGGGCACAGGTCAAACGACCCACAGCGGGGCCTGTGGGGGGGGGGGTGAGGATGACAAGGGGGTGCCCAATAAATTAGCTCCCTCGGGGGAAAAAAAGTCTTCAACCCTACCCTGCCATTCTACCGTACATAAGCTGAAGAAAAAAAACAAAAACAATATCGTGTCACCCCTGAACTGCTAAAAAAAAAATCCCATCGAACTTATTAAAGGAATGATTTACAGACATTCCACGAGATCACGGTAACAGAAATAATGTTGTGCAACAGTCCGGTGAAAAGTAGGAAACGCGGCATATGCGTGTGGGAGGCCGCCAGTGCAACACAATACACTCGCACCTCAGGAACGCGTGAAAACACTCTTCTCGTATACCTGTTCAAGGTCACTTCCGTTCACTGTTCGGGGGGAGACCTTTACTAGATTTAAAACCAATGTAAAGTAGATAAAGCCTATGGTAATATTTTTTTCTGAACGCAACTCAAATTGGAATCGAAAAAAACCGCTGTATAATTTCGTATTTTTATAACATTGTGACGCCATAAAATGCTTTCACGATTAAAACTGTCAACATAAACAGCGGTTTAAGTAGCGTCTCAGGCTTCTGAGTAAACGAGTAAAACGAGATTTAAAGATAATATCACGTCTTTTAACTCAGCATTGTTTCTAAAAAAAATCGGGGGGGGGAGGGGGGGTAGATTAGGACGGAAGTGTGGAGGTGGAAGTAGCGGTGGTGATGGGTCAGTCAACAGAGGTGTGAGAGAGAGAGGGGAATCTGTAGTTAAAGTCTACGCGCCACACACTACCGGTTTCAGTTGGGCGTGTCAGCCTTCTTCAGCCCCATTCCCTCCCCCTAACACACACACACACACACACGCGGCAAAAGTGAATATAGTACAAGCTATGGATATAGAAGAAGAAAAAACATGCACATTGGAAACAAGAAGCAAAATTTTTTATTAAAAGAGCAGTTGTCATAATAGTTTTGGAGAAAAAGTGTGGGAAGTGATTATAAGAAACCAAAGAAGGACGCACTAAGACATGCATTGTTGGTGGATTGGATTAAAAAAAATAAAGCCCTGAATTATATAGTGTATTGTTTAGGTGTTTAAATAAGTATCAACAAATGAGACCAGCTTAGAATACCGCTAATCTGGCATCACTATTTAGACCCGGGAAAATGAAACCGGATGCGCCACAATGCATGAACGACAAATAATCTATATTTGCATCTATTTCACGCATGATTATACTTTACATAGACCAGTGAACATTATTTTTACATATTCGGCGTACAGAGTAATGGAGAGATTTTTGGTCCCGTTATTGACACATAGAGAGATAAGGATGAACAGAGATAGGCCGTCACGCTGTCTGTGGTGCCGGTGGCGAAATTTTGTTTTCCTGAGGGCTTCTGTCATTTTGAACAAGCAGCAGAGTCGCAGTGTTTGAAGCGCGGCACCATTGTACAATCAGCTGGTGGCAGCAAGAATTCGTTCCATCTTGGCCGTGCTGGTTAGGTTAGGTTATTATTTGTTTGTATTAATATCTATTACGTTAAGATTAAGCCAAGCATGAATGATCGTCTCTTATTCTCTCTTTCTTACGGAGTGTACAGTGGTGCCGCGCTTCAAACACTGCGACGGTGCCGCTTGTTCAAAATGACGGAAGCTCTTAGGAAAAAATTCGCGTGCCGGTGTGAGGGATAGAAGACGACACATCACAAGGTTGACCCATGGGCACATCAGTACTAACACAAATTTAGTTATAAACTATAGATTCAGTTATTTGTTTTATGACGAAAGTAAGATAAAGGAGATATGTGGAAAATATATCTCAACATTTTATATATATATATATATATATATATATATATATATATATATATATATATATATATATATATATATATATATATATATATATATATATATATATATATATAGTGTGTGTGTGTGTGTGTGTGGAAAGTTCATTCATAATACTTTACTTGTTTATATACACGTGTTGATTATGGTTCCTTAGCTTAAATAAGAATAGAAATACATAGAAGAATTCCATACTTTCATCATGAAGGTCAGAGTAGGTCTCATAACAGTGGGAATAGACCGCGCTGTATTATTAAGACCTCGACCCACAAGGAAGCAGCGTGGCCGATACTACTGCACAGTAGGCCTACACTAATAGTCAGTGACTAGACCGCGCGCCGCGTTCCTTCACCAAGTCTTATACGCACGTTTAATGATCGTGCCTTAGCATTTACACACTCTGATGAATTCGGCTGATGACCTTGTACACCTGTTAATTTCTTCACAGTAGATAAGTCAAATTGGCTGCAGGGGATCTCTCCCGTTGCCAAATTGAGTGCCACCTGGGGGACCTGGCACTAGCACTGGCACTGAATCCTGGCACCCAGGTATACTGCGCCCTCGTGGGGTAGGTCTGGCTCGTAGAAAGTGTGTTTGAGCGAGAGGGAGAGTGTATGAGACAGGAAGAGTGTCAGAGTGTGAGCGAGAGGAAGAGTGTCTGAGAGTGTGAGCGAGAGGGAGAGTGTATGAGAGAGGAAGAGTGTCTGAGAGTGTGAGCGGGAGGGAGTGTGTATGAGAGAGGAAGAGTGTCTGAGAGTGTGAGCGAGAGGGAGAGTGTATGTTGGGGAGGGGGGATTGAGAGGATGTAAAGGTTGAGGAGCTCGCCGACCTACATGTTAGGGATTACTGGAGGAAGCCCCAGCCACTCGCCCACCACAGACCCCACAGTGATATTAGTGAACCCTCCTTAACCTTCGACATAACATGGTTGGAAAACAGGTTTAATGATTGGGTATATGTGCATCATGGTGTTAAGAGGCACTGTCCCAGGACTTTAGGAGTGGTCTGCCCTGAGAGTTGTTGTACACTGATGACTTAGTGTTGATAGCGGATACTATTGAAGAGGCAATGGAAGGATGGACTAGAGTCAAATGGCTTGAGCGTGAATGTGGACAAACAAAGGTATTGACTAGTGGTGTGGGTGAGGGACCCGTGCTGGAAAGTCGAAAATGGCCATTTGCTCTCTGTATGAAAGGTCTTGGCAGCAACTCAATAATCTGCAGCGAGTGTGGAAGGTGAGTACACAAGAAGTGCAGTGGTGTAAATGGCAGAATGTGGAAAGTTGCTGACTTTTAATTTTGTGTGTGTAGGTAATCATGTGGCCTTCGTAAGGCTGGAAAAACACAATATTGGAGTTATATCCTTGGGTTATGTTGATGAGTTATGCTACCTGGGTGACATGAACAGTGCTGGAGGTGGTGCTAAAACTAGCTCAGTTTCAAGAGTAAGAAGTGGGTAGAGAAAGTTTAGGGAGTTGCTGCATTTATTGATGTCAAGAGGACATTCTCTTCACATGAAAGGAAAGATGAATGCAACTGCTGTGAGAAGGTTGTTGTATGGTAATGAAACATGCATGGGTATAGAGTACTAGTATAAAAGAGCTGAAATGAAAATGGTGAAGTGGATGTGTAATGTGACACTAAAATATAGGAAACCTTGTTTAGAGCTAAGAGGGCGGCTGGCTATTGAGAGTATGGTCGAAGTTTTCCGTGGATGTAAGTTGAGGTGGTTTGGGCATGTAGAGAGAACGGATGAACCCAGCAGGGTCAAGAGGTGCATGACTCATGAGTAATATGTAGAGAGGAGAAGAGCCGGATATAGGTTGAGAATGACACGGAGATAGGTTTTAAGGAATGAAATCAGAGTTAAGAACCTAAGGAGAGAAGCTGCAAAAGGCCGTACAACATGGAGAGCAGCCACCAGGTTATCGCGGCTAACCCACACAAGCGTGGAAAATGGCCTTAAACTTTGATGGTAATTATACATGTAAATATAAATGTTATGCCGACGAGCCAATACGTAGCACGATAGTGGGTGGCCAAAATTAAATACAGAAATGGAATTGTTTTTACTAGAGTGAGAAAGGATATACTGTATTATGTTGTGGTGTCAAAGAAGGAGTAACAATGGAGACCCTGCAATTTTGTGTTAATGAGGCAGAAAGTCATATCAGCAACCTGGGACTTGGTCACAATAGATATGTCGCCAAAGTAATTATACAGTGATTAAGAAGTATTACCTTTTTGACCATTGTGATATATATATATATATATATATATATATATATATATATATATATATATATATATATATATATATATATATATATATATATATATACACACACACACACACACTGTGTGTGTGTGTAGTCAAATCTAATTTGAAGTGTAAGCTTGTCGCTTTCGATAAACATACTGGAAGATGTGTAATGGATATAATGTCTTAAGTGAACAATATAAATCAACACGCTAACATATATCCTAAGTAATGATGAATGAAAAGTGTAATTAATAATAGTAATAATAATAAATACGGTACATAAGAAAGAAGTGAAGAAAGAGTAAACAGCGCTGGAAGGTTAGAAAGTAGGCACGTAGTGTCCTTGTGAAGGTGAAACTGTTGCTGACCCACCCAACTCTGTGCTCCGCCTCGCAGGAGGCCGTGAGGGCTCCGTTACGACACCCTTGTCAAGGTCAAACTGTTCCTTACTAACTTCCTGCTAATGAGATGGAGAGGAGAGGGTAGGGGAGGTATAGGAGGGGGAGAGAGTTGAACCCAGCACGCTTGCAAAAAAAAGCATGTTACTATGTTGTGCGACTTATTGTGGTTCTCACCTGTCGAATGCCAAGTTACTGGAATTATATAGATATCGTTTTGTCATCCTGCGTGTCGTAAAGCTTCTGCCAAGAGTCAGTAATGACAAGAAAAAGTAAACGGGTGGCAGGAAGTGAACGTGCATGCACCCGTGAGGGTTATGCCGAAGGAGTCATAAGAACATAAAGATGTAGGAAACTGCAGCGGGCCTATTGGCCCATACTGGGCAGTCCCATCTACACCCAACCCCTATCGCTCATATATCCATCCAACCTATGTTTGAAGCTATCCAGGATCTCTTGTTATAGTATTTTTTTTTATCATCTCACTTAAAATATTTTAGAAAACCTTAAACAAAGAGTCGGTAGGAAGTGCAAATATAAAGGTAAACCAAATGGGGGGTTAAGGTGGGAGGCAAGGAATGTGCTGACTAGTGTAGTGCTGTGGTTCCCCCTCGCAACTCATGACCGCTAGATCATCCTGCCTCCGCCAGTAAACAGTTCATTGGAGTCGATCCCATTTGTTTTTTCTTTTATTTAAAATTTTACAGTTTACATATATATACATAAATATTACATATTAATATTGGGATGACTTCTTTTAAAACACACTTGATCATCCATTTAATTTAATATATCCTGCTTTTAATAAAGTCTATAGTCTGCTTAACATTATAATTTTCCTTCCTACTTAACCACATACAGTAAAATTAAATGTAATCTGACATTAGCATGATCATTGTATTCTTATCCTCATTATTACTACAGTTAATATTAAACATTAAAAAATGCAGAAATAATTTGCTATTGACATTGCAGACTGTATTCAAGAAATTTTTCAACCATTTAATTATCTCTTTGTTATCGAAGCAGAAGTAAAATATATTGTAGGGGTATCGAAATATTAAAGTTGTCTCGCACTCAGGATGGAAGGAAACTCTAATGTGGTTTTCTTGTATAATATATATAAGATATATGATAGACAGTCTGGTGCTGGAGGTGCCGTGTGGTGAGGGGCTGCTTGGTAGAGACGTGCGGTGAGTAGCTTGTTGAAGGAGGTAGATGTGCAGGAGCTTCGTTAGAGAAGATGTTGCCTGTTGCTGGATTCCTGGTTGAATGAAATGTTAACAGCGTGGAGCTTGCTGGAGGAGATGTTGCTTGTTCAGGAAAATGGGCAGAATGAGAGTTGGTTGGTGAGGAAGCTCAGAGAAGGACATGCTCGCTGGCGGGAGCGAGGACCGCCAGGCAGGCGGAGGAGAGGCGAGGGTCGCCAGGCAGCGGCAGAGGAGGAGGTGTTGCTTGTTCAAGAAGATTGGTCAGACTGAATCTCAATGGAGAGACAGAGCTTATATACACCCAGCAGCAGCTATGAGTCATGGTGGGAAAACCCGAGAAGTAGCCGGTGACTAGTTCCGTTGCTAAGATACGGCGGGCATTGGAATGCGGATACGCTTGGTTGCTAGGGAAGACGGTAACAGGTGGTGGCGTGGCTACGCAGTTAGGCAGTTGTAGGGGAGAAGTCCACTACAATATATAGTGGATATTCTACCTCACCACATCTTATACAACTAGCATCTTGTTTATGTTTAAAATTGTTCGTCTCTGATTTGTTGATAGAGATTCATGAATATACCTATATATGAAACCTCTCTGGTGAGGATCCATATATTTACAGTCGACCCCATTAGTGGACACACTATGATACGAGCTCTCTGATACACTCGTACAGGGCTGGGTACTGGGTTTTCCGGTGCCGAAAAGAGGTTTGGCGCGAAGTTCGACCTTCCAGTTCGCAACCTTTGATTTTTATAAAACACAAGTATAGTGTTGTAGCCCTTACCCCACGCACCATTAATGCTGGGTGGAAGTGAAAAAGACAAATAAACATTGTATAATGTACATACTCCCTGTGTTGAACGTGCAGTATTATGTCACCTTCCGAATACTTTTACAAAATACTGAAGGACGATTATGTGCGTTAAGACGTAATGCAAAGGCTGGTATTACCACTACAATGTCATGTGTCCGTATTACATCCCACCAGTTTTACTTGCACATGCCCAAGTGCTCTGCGCACAATCAATAAGGTCAGAGAAAGCAAGGCAGGAACTTCTGTTTTGCCATGATTTATTTTTCACCCTAGATTGGTAACATGATCAGTCTAAAGGGAACTTCTATTGGTTGAAGATGATACTGTAAACTGACACAAATGCAGATAATAAGTACGTGTGCCAAGAGTGGAATAAGTGTTTGGTAATAGTTACGAAAATAAGAATACTATTAAATACTAATTATTGGCTGGTCAAAGCATTCACTGTAAAACAAGTTAATAGTAACACAATTGCTTACTGACCCTTTTAAGTGGCTTGGTGAGGAAAGTGTTGTGTAGGTTAGCCCAGGGGTCACCGTGTACGCACTGTGACCGACACTTACTATGCAGGGTTGCCAATGTACTAGGCGTGGCCGCACTGTTTGTAAACTTTGTGGTCAACTCGACTCCCACACCCTCTCTTACTACATCCTCACTTGCCCTATGACCTCCTCCTACAGGTCCCCAGCCATTACCAACACCTCTTCCCTCCCTGACCAGATATCCTTCCTCCAAGTAACAGGCCTGGCACTTGACATTATTAGGGACTTGCCACACTTTGCTATAAACAGATAAATTGTACCGGGAATTTTCCCCCACACACTCATCATTCTGTCACTTTGTGTAACCTGCTGACAAAACCCATGACCCTTCAGGCTTTTACGCCCTCAGTGCATGAGTCATAAAGGAAAGCATGATCTACGCATGCTTCTCAGATGGGCGCTGTAAACACTTCTGCGCGTCACCTTGCACAGGATGTAAGGGGGTGCCCAATAAACTAGCCCCCTCGGGGGCAATCTAAAAAAATAAAAATAAACTTACTATGCACTTGCCTCATTCACTCACTTATTCACTAAAAGCAGACTTTTTATGATGCATATTATTATATGACATTAGCTACTAGCAGGATTTAAAATTTTACTCTTAAAAACATTTGGTGGAGAGGGTGAGGAGTAAGAAACCGCGAATGTTGTAATAGTGATGACGTCTAGAAAACCGTTTCACCTTGACTTGCACTGGACGCCCAGGTGACAGGACGCCTGGCCCAGACCCTGCCACTATATTACTACGCTTCATCTCCCCTTATATTTACCTCTCTTACCTACCAGCTCTTGCCAACTTACCCAGGGGGCGACAAGCCTTGTCACAAGACAATACAGTCAGACACTAAAACAATGTCACTCGTGTCTCGCAGGACACTCTGTGACTTCTGATGTGGAGACAATATTAATATGATTTAAGGACAAAGGGAGTTAGCACCCACCAAATCGCGGGTAGCATACAAGAATTAAATCTAAATTACTGTGAATAAGTAGGTGGTGACATATAGTGGCTAGTGACTCCCTGTGGTAGGTGGTCACGGACAGTGGGACAGTCAAGGCAGTAGTGTTTTAACTGTCGAATGGTTCAACAGTTAAATGACGTCACTTCTTAAGGGTGAGAGAAACCCACAACGTGGACTCATTCAACGTTTATTGATTGATATGGTCAAAACCTGGAAAAGTGAGACATTCGTTAACTACTGATTACATTCCATTACATTATACGTCGGTTAGTAAAGACACTATTCTGTATAGTTATTATCCAAATTCCCTTACACTATGCACGTATTTAGTTCACAACATTTCACCATAATACAAACAATCACTGTGTTCTTTCACTCATGTGTGCGGGCTTATAGCTCCACTTAACCCCTTGTATCACTCCAAGTAACTCCTGGTTATAGCTAGTGTGTGTACACTCAAAGTGGCTGGACGATACTGTCAGCCAGAGGCGTCCTGAGCCCCTATCTATGATCATAACGAAAAAAACTTGAGCGTCCACAAACATCAAACATCAGGCGAAGTCACAGGTCGCATGGCCAGATGGGTTCAGAGGTCGCTGCATCCTGCTGCACCCCAGTAGATGCTGATGAATGTTGCCACATCCTAGTGAAACGATTCCCCTTATACGCTGACATCGAAGATGCGTGTGACTTTAATTTTAGTATACTGTACTGTACTCAGTATATGTCGACATTACCGGGGGAACACCCCACAAACTGCTGTCATTGTCAAGTGGAAGGGAAGGGAATGCCCAACCACTGTGGAGGCCCACCCAATCCTCCCTCCACTTTATGCAGAACCCTATCATCCTTGGCCTGCTTTTTGTGTTATCTGTTCTCATTGGGGTGACACTTTCACTGCCTGCTGCCGACGTGATCGTCCCAGATGTCGCTTCTGTTCAAGTAACCATAGCTCCGCTGCCTGTGCCCAGAAAATCAAAGACCACCTTAATAGGGGTGGTGTGGGCTATGTAGTTGATCCCAGGTGTTGTAACTGTGGCGGCCGGCACAATGCTGACTCACGGCAATGCCCCAATCGCTCATCTGTCCCAGGGGAAAAACCTCCCCGAAGGCCGCGTCTGCCACAACGCCTCCCCTCTGTCTCCAGCAACGCCTTCTTCAACAACACCTGCCCCTGCCTGGCCTCACCTGGCTGCAACACAGCAGTCCCGGCCGTCTCCTAACTCAATTACTACTGGGCCTCCTCCCTCTGCTCTGACGCTGTCAGGCCTTGTGCTCCCACTGCCCCACAACCCCCCCTCCGGTGACACGACACAGATCATATTCCTCTTCCACGAATTTACGAACCTTATTGAAAAACTCTTCGTTACATTCTGTAATACCATCTCCGACCTACTCTTGCCCTCTGTTGCCACCCAGTCACTCCTCTCTTCTGGTTTGACACAAGCTGGTAGTACCCCTGTGAGCCTCCCTGCTCACGGCCTACTTCACCGCCGGCGACCTTCACTACTGGGCCTGCCCTGGTGTGTCCTACTGCCCCTGAGCAAAGTCTTGCCTCATCTTCACGACACGTGGTGCCTCAACCTGTCCTCCACCCACAACAAGCCGTGCCCTCTACTGTGTCTGTTCTGTCTCCACCAGGGCTACCTATTGGACCCGAGGACACCACCCCCGGCTACCCGTACCCCGCCGGCAAGTCGACGCACACGCCATCACAATCACACTAAAAGGTATGTCCCTCAATATTGTCAATGCCTATGTGCCTCCCTCCACCGCTACTGTACCTGTCCTACCACACCATATCACCTCCACCCCCACTGTACTTCGCCACGCCTAGTACATTGGCAACCCTGAGCCTGGCAGCACTGTTTGTGAACTTTGTGGTCAACCCGACTCTCACACCCTCGCTCACTACATCCTCACTTGCCCTATGACCTCCTCCTACAGGTCCCCAGCCGTTACCAACACCTCTTCCCTCCCTAACCAGATATCCTTCCTCCAAGGGACAGGCCTGGCACTTGACATTATTAGGGACCTGCCACACTTTGCCATAAACAGATAAATTGTACCGGGAATTTTCCCCCACACACTCATCATTCTGTCACTTTATGACCCTTCAGGCTTTTATGCCCTTAATGCATGAGTCATAAAGGCAAGCATGAACTCAACATGCTTCCCAGATGGGCGCTGTAAACGCTTCTGCGCTTCACCTTGCACAGGATGTAAGGGGGTGCCCAATAAACTAGCCCCTTCGGAGGCAATCTAAAAAAAATCTAAAAGACGGCGATAGCAAGTGTTGAACAGTCTTAGCATTGGGACAGTTACAGAGTTTACAGGAAGAGAAGTGCGGGTCATTCCCCGCCTTACATACTTGCCAGATAAGTCTGCATCCTAACCCAATGCGACAGAGACAGCATTATGTCCACGTCGACGATGCTTATGTGGATAAGGAAGAGTGATCATAGTGTTGGACAGATATACTTTCAGCCCATTCACTATGCCTGTGATAGATTGTTGGGAGAAGAGTGGTTGAACATATTCTCTTTCGGTAGCAGAGGAAGGAGGGTGTAGCCCCAGCACCAGGGAGGTTCTAATGACATGAGAATAATGGGGGGGGGGGGCAAGGTGGGGAGAGAGAAGACATTTGACACTGAAGCAGGAGACATGAGCGTATATTCTCTCAACAAGGGAAGGAAGGTTGAGTTCAGTATACATGTTGACTATCCTGGTGGAGGTGGAAGAACCCAGGATAAATCTCATGACTGTTTTGAAACTTTTCAGGGGGATCTAGAGATTTTTTGGAGAGTTGATATAGAGCAGAAGGAAGGTAGTCAACAACAGATTGGTTAAACATAATGTAAACAGTTCTGGCTTCAGGGATAAAATTCCCAGAAGCATTGTTGGGGAGCCACATAAAGAGGGGTTAGATGCTGTTGCAGTCGATCTATGAGGTCCCGAACGATGGGATGGACATGTTGTCATACAGGTGTAGCTGGAGTAATCCGTACAGGTGCACCCAGGTAGATGTACTACATACACGAAAGGATAACACTGTCTCCCACAAGGAATTCTGGGAGTGTCCCCGGGTTGCAATGAGAGAAGATCTTATTCCTGTCTGGGGAGAGGATGAGACAACAAGCCGAAGATAACGCTGAGAATGAGTTGAAGAGGGTTGAAGATCTTCCGGCGACTCCGAGTGAATGCAGATACCTGTATAACAGTTAACTGTGGTACTGGGAATGTCAGGGAAAAAATAAAGTCGGCAATGCATAAGGACATTAAAAAGAAGTACCAAGATTGAAGTGTTTTGTGGAGCTACAGGTCTCTTTTAAAGAAGACATGGGAGGTTCTGTTCCGGAGATATCCACGAATCCATCTTAAGAAATTACCTTAACACTGAGGCTACTGGTTGATTGAGGATAATATCAAAGGCTTTTAATAAAGGTCGATGAAGGCTACGACACTCATGGGGGAGACGCAAGTATAGAGTTCCATGAGACAGTGATGCATTCCCTGTTGTGGTAAGAAACCATACAAGCTGGGTGAGAGTTTGTCCTCCAGCTGAAACATGGGACAGGTAAGGAGAATGTGTTCCATCACCTTGCTGAAGCAAGAGGTGAGGGAAATGGGTCTGAATTTGGAAGTGTCACATTTTGGAATGGGTATTATTGTGCTAGAGGTCCAGGCATTGGGTACATACCCCGTGTGGAGACAGAGATTGTAAAGCAGGAGGGGGAGGAGGTTGCCGAGGACTTTCAGGAGGAGAATTGAGTAGGTGACATCTTTATCACTGGGGGCTGTTGCCTTACCCCGAATGAGGGCACTGCGGAGTTCCTCCATAGTTATCTCCGTATCTTCTTCATCGGCCTTCAGCAATGGTGCCATGATACGGAGGACGTGGAGATTTGACTGGGAGGTGAGGTCCTCTTGAATGTGCTCCGGGAGATTATGGGCTTGGGATTGTTCAGACCGTGTTTCAATAAGTTCTTGTGCGTACTCTGCAGAGCTGTGGTGAAGGGAACTAGAGGACTTTTTCTTGACCACCTTGTTATGAGGTGCTACATGACCCCCCCCCCCCACACACTCGCCTTTTTTCCTGCCTGTAGGATACGTTGATCAAGGGTCCAGGCATAGTCTTCGTAGTGACGTTTGATGTGTGGCCAAGAAACATAGTGACTGGAAGTTATATGTGGAGTTCACCAGGGAGGAGAATAATTTCTCTGGCGACTCTAAATCGAATGTGTGGAGGTTAAACATGTACGAGGTGTAGGTAGGGCAGTACTTGGAAGGGATGATAACACAGGTACAACTCTGGGTAAGGAGTGGTCCAGCTGGGAGTGAGTAATGGAGTCTGAGGCGACGTGGTCGGATGTAAAGATGTGATCAGGAGTAACTCCTGAGAGTGGCATCACCAATATCCCAGGGAAATAGAAGACGAATCCCATTTTGGTTGGGATTAGGAGAGAGGTTCCCAAGCTCAGGGTGTCAAACATTGAAATCTTCCATGTAGATCATGCCAAAGATTGGAGGAGTAGGGAAGAGAGAGATTTATCCTGACGGGCTGGGTAGACATAAATACATAAACGTATCTTGGCTTCACCCACTGCTATCTCAAAAAGCTGGAAGGTCATATTGTCATCCTCAGCGCAGCAAAGAAGTCGATGTGGTATGGAGGAGCAGGCATAGCTGATGAGACCATTACTGGCAAGATGAACAAAGGGAATGTAGCCAGTAAGTGGATGATGGTGAGAAACATAACCTTTTAGTGCAGCCAGTTTTGTATTGTTTCTGATTCCATAGGCATTTCATGAGATAATGTGAAGTGGTATCTGGTTATCGAACTTGACGTTTACCGACATGATGACCTGTTGAGTTTCACAAGAGGGGCAAGAGTGTTTTCAGTACTGTATTGGTATGCCTGCTTCCCAGACCACCAATGCAAGTTTCAATGGCAAGTGAGGTATACTGAGACATCGAAGAGTTGACAGCATCACGGAGGGCAAGAACTTCGACGGAATCGGGAATAGTAGCGGTGACAGGTGGTGTGGCGCCCTGTGGCAAAGATGCGGGTGCACAAGGACCCCACCAGCGACACATCAGGCGGCATTGGTGGCGAGGCTGGAGCGGTGGACTGGTGTCTTGTGCAACCGTGTCAGCGTGCCAGACATTGACTCCTCGTTCATGGCAGAGAGGCATTTTCCATGAGAGGTATAAGATGCAGATGAGAGTGGTACCGGTAGCCTCGAGGTAGAGGCATCGGAGGTAATGGGTGGTGAAGGGATCCGGTAAGGGCAGGAATGAGAGTCGGGTCTCAGCACACCAGGCACAATTCTCTGGAGCATAGCAGTAATGGGATATATGACTGATTCCCCAGCACCTGAAGCACCATGGTTGTTTGGTCTTCATTCTGCGTAGTTCACAGAATGGGAGACATGGGAAGAAGCCTGGTGTGTGGGATGGGGGTCTGGAAGACTCCAGACAACAAGCCAGTTGATGGGTTTACCATTCTGATGGAATTGACAGGACAAGCAGAGTGGATACTGGGAATTTCTTTGGCAAGGGAAAGATCAATGCACATAGGATAGTGAGTGAGCAGGTAGCTAGGGAATTTGTGAGGCCTGTTGGGTGAATCCTGAACATTGAAGAGCAGGGACAGGAACTCGCCAGTCTTAACCTTATCTATGATGTCTGTGTATCATCTAGAGATGTAGATGAAGCAAGAGGTAACAGCAGACATTTTGACCCCAGCAAAGTCCTAGTCCAGGTGAAAGGTCCTGGTGACCTCGGCTAGCCAGCATATTTTTGTATAAATGGAGGGGTTTCCTTTGAATAGGTGTTTCATGGAGTCTGCTCAGGGAGCAAAAGTCGGATGTAAAGGAGCGAGCTGGGAAGCAGCCAGAGAGGAAGTGGCCCTAGAGATGTGCTTAGAAACTGTTTGTGGTCAGGTAGGTTGCATGTTCCCGGTCTGGGGGCTTCTTGTGCTGAAGTGCAAGAGAGAGGAAGTGGCCCTAGAGATGTGCTTAGAAACTGTATGTGGTCAGGTGGGTTGCGTGTTCCCGGTCTGGGGGCTTCCTGTGCTGAAGTGCAAGAGGGTTGATATGAAGGAGCCACGTGTTGAGAAGCAGAAGCCTCTGTATTCTTGGGGGTTTGGGGGGCAGGAAATGGAGATTCTCTGTCACTGTCTGAAGTGGACTCCAAGGGGCATTTGGTGGTTAGAGGCCTGGTGGCTAAGCAAAGCAGGAGGGGGCCAAACTTCCCCAGAGGGCTTATCCTTGTCACTTAGCGCTAGGTCGGCCTCCAGGTTGACAAGGGTGGCGGGTCCAGAGTACTCCATAATGCCCTTGGACACCATGACGGGAAGAACTCAGAGTGGTGGCGACAACGTCACCACAGCGTCACTGCCCTCTCACAGTGCTGGAGTAGGGTAGAGGTGTTGGGGGTGGTTGGGTAGTTTGGTAAATAAGTCACTACCACGTCACACTCTTCGCACTGTGCATTCACAGATGCGAAAACAACCAACCAAAGGGTCCAGGCAGAAAGTCCAGATATTTTATCTAAAATTCTAAGTCCAGAAACTTGAAATTTCATAAGTGACACTGTGCTGATAACTGGGTCTTACTGTAGTTCTCTGCGCAGACTAGAGGTAAGCGAATCACTAGATTTGTCAGAATTGATGTTTCACAGTGCACATGTATGTCATCATCTGATATCACTCGGTACAGTATGTAATTTAACACGTGAATCATCGCTCTACAACTGGTCGTATTTATTACTACCTCGTCTCTTCGTAATATATATATATATATATATATATATATATATATATATATATATATATATATATATATATATATATATATATATATATATATATATATATATATATATATATACAGTGGGTATGCTATAACGAAAAGGATCCTACTGCGAATATTCCTATAACAACGGTTTTACCTATAAAATTGAGAATGCTATAACGAACGAAACTCCTACAACAAACATTATTTAAAAAAGATTTTTTTTTTTTACTAATTATTGTTTTTTAACAAGTATTAATGATATTCTTTATTTCAGGGGTTTAGATGCATACACTTTTATAATTTTAATTTTTATTATATTTTCAGTGTTAAGTGGTTGTATTTGGGGCCTGGAGCGGATTAATCCTTTATGAACGAATGCTATAACGAACAAGGTTCTAGAACCAATTGAATTTAGATATATATATATATAATATATATATATATATATATATATATATATATATATATATATATATATATATATATATATATATATATATATATATATATATATATATATATATATATATATATACATACAGTAGTACCTGATTTACGGTCAATTGAACCCACAGGGTACCACGTTAAGTGAAATCGCGTAAATGGAACAACAGAACATGGGATTAATTCCAATAGAGACTGGCCCGACCCCCAAACTCCACTTTTTCGACACAATACCTATGTTGTAGTAAAAATAACATCTAAATTTTATGATGGTATGCTCACACAATTAATATTTAAAGAAATACAGTTGCCAGGTTAATGTCCATTCAAATAATAGACTCAAATCCCCCTCTTCCCAGCTCACTGGCCCTACCTCTCTGAGAAATGATTGGGTGAAACACTAGATTTTAACGTTTAGTAATAAATAATACCTCAGACTAAAGTTAGGATAATATAATTGACATTTCTGGATTCCTTGCAGGTCAGGAATATTTTTGAATGTAAACTTCATATATTTTGCACAAAAGATATAATACTTGCTTTGTGTAAACAAATTATTACATTAGATCTAAAATTTGTATGTCTAATGCAAAATCCATGATGTTTATATTCAAAATGATCATCATATTGTAAGAATTCAGCAATGTAAATTATATTCTGGTCAGTAATTTGTATGAATTGTATGAGCTAAAACAAATATCTTCAGTTAATAAAAAAATATTCTTCACGACACTATCTGTCAATCAAAACTAACCCACTCCACCCTCTTCCAACCGCGCCAGATGGTCGGTCGGTCCCAACCCTCCACACCCCACCTTCCTCCTACCAGAGAAATGTTGGGTGAAAAACTAATTTTAACTTTTAGTAACAAATAATACCTCAGGCTAAAGTTAGGATAATATTTGACATTGCTGGATTCCTTGTAAGACCAGGAACATTTTCAATATAAATGTCATATATTTTGCACAAAGATAACATATTTACTCAGAGTAAACATTACATCTAAAATTTGTATGTCTAATGCAAAATCTGTGATGTTTATATTCAAAATGATCATCAAATTGTAAGAATTCCAGCAATGTAAATTATATTCTGGCCGGGTAATTTGTATGAATTTTATGAGCTAAAACAAATATCTTCAGTTAATAAAAAAAAAAATATTCTTCAGTTAATAAAAAAAAAAATATTCTTCACACCGTGCCAGATGGTCGGTCGGTTCCTCCCTACCATGATAAATGTGTGGGAAAACCAGAATATTTACCTTTTTAGTAATAAATAATACCTCAGACTAAAGTTAGGCTAATATAATTGACATTGCTGGATTCCTTGTAAGACCAGGAATATTTTGAATATAAATGTCATATATTTGCACAAAAGATAACATATTTACTCAGAGTAAACATTACATAATTTGTATGTCTAATGCAAATCTATGATGTTTTTTCAAAATGATCATCAAATTGTAAGAATTCCAGCAATGTAAATTATATTCTAGGGTAATTTGTATGAATTTTATGAGCTAAAAAAAAAAAATTATACTTCCGCGTATATGGGTAGATGAACCACGTAAAGTGAAAGTTAGGTTCTGTGGGGCACGTATGTGAAATCGTAAAGTGAAACGCGTAAGCGAGGTACAACTGTATATATATATATATATATATATATATATATATATATATATATATATATATATATATATATATATATATATATATATATATATATATATATATATATATATATATATATATATATATATATATATATATATATATATATATATATATATATATATATATATATATATATATATATATATATATATATATATAACAGATTTTTTCACATATCCGTGAGGTATCATCTCGAGATGCTATTTTTAGATTTGCCCCACCCGCCACCTGCCTGACTGCCTGTTTTAGCTCATAAAATTCATACTTACCGCCAAATTTAATTTACATTGCTGGTCTTATAATTTAGTGATCATTTGAATAAACATCATATATTTGCATTAGACATACTAAATTTAGATAAAACTCAGAGTAACTATGTTATCGTGCAAATACATTATATTCAAAATATTCCTGGTCTTAAGGAATCCAGCTGTCTAACTTTAGTTTGAGGTATTATTTATTAAAATTTAGTGGTTATCCCACACATCTCCTTGGGACGGTTGGTGGGGGGGAGGGAGGGACCGACCGACCATCTGTTACCCCGTGAAGAATTATTTATTTTTTTATTAACTGAAGATATTTGTTTTAGCTCATAAAATTCATACAAATTACCCGGTCAGAATATAATTTACATTGCTGGAATTCTTATAATTTGATGATCATTTTGAATATAAACACCATATATTTTGCATTAAACATACAATTTTTAGATAAAAATTTTTCTCTAGGTAACTATGTTATCTTTTGTGCAAAATATATGACATTTATATTCAAAATATTCCTGGTCTTACAAGGAATCCAGCAATGTCAATTATATTATCCTAACTTTAATCTGAGGTATTATTTAATACTAAATGTTAAAAACTCTGGAAGGGAGGATTGGTGGGGGGTGGGGGGGAGGGTTGGGACTGACCGCGCGGTTGGAAGAGGGGGGGAGGCAAGGTGGGGTACTTTGATTGACAGATAGTGTCGTGAAGATTATTTTTTTTTTTATTAACTGAAGATATTTGTTTTAGCTCATAAAATTCATACAAATTACCCGGTCAGAATATAATTTACTATTTTTTTTTTTATTAACTGAAGATATTTGTTTTAGCTCATAAAATTCATACAAATTACCCGGTCAGAATATAATTTACATTGCTGGAATTCTTATAATTTGGTGATCATTTTGAATATAAACATCATATATTTTGCATTAAACATACAAATTTTAGATAAAATTTTTCTCTAGGTAACTATGTTATCTTTTGTACAAAATATATGACATTTATATTCAAAATATTCCTGGTCTTACAAGGAATCCAGCAATGTCAATTGTATTATCCTAAATTTAGTTTGAGGTATTATTTTATAAAATTTAGTGGTTTTCCCCCAAAAATTTCTCTGAGAGGGAAGAGCCGGCAGTGTAGTGTGAGAGGGGGAGGGAGTCGAGTCCATTATTTGAATGGACATTAACTTGGCGACTGTATTTCTCTATTTCTCTTAAGTATTAATTGTGTGCATGTACCATCATAAAATTAAGATGTTATTTTTACTACAACATAGGTATGTGCCTTCAAAAAGTGGAGTTGGGGGTCGGGCCGTTTCTATTGGAATTAATCCTATATGTTGTTCACTTAATCATGATTTCAATTTAACGCGACCTCTGGGGTTCAATTCACCTGGACTGCTAAGGGTATAATCAGATATATATATATATATATATATATATATATATATATATATATATATATATATATATATATTTTTTTTTTTTTTTTTTTTCATTTACCCAATAAACACGTGCTGACTTCTAATAATCAATACTATTCGCCAGGATTCTATCTCTCATTTAGCATGATCAGACCAGAACGCTACACAGCCTGTTCAACGAGCTTATGGCGCCGTGAACCTCTAATGGGGAAGTCCGCGTGTTTATTGAGCTAGTGAAATATATATGGATCCTCGTGTTTCGAAGCCGGATTTGGTAAAACGTTACTCTGACCACCTACGTGATACGGGTAATCCCCATTAGAGGTTCACGGCGCCATAAGCTCATTGAACAGGCTTTGTGTGAAATACAACAGAGTCTAGGACTGCTTTTAGTATCCTGGTGGTCCAGCGGTTCGCGTTCCCCGGTCACAGTCATGTGCTCGTGGGCCGTGGGTTCGAATCCTGTCGGGTTGAGGTGTTGATTGTATATATATATGTATATATATATATATATATATATATATATATATATATATATATATATATATATATATATATATATATATATATATATATATATATATATATATATATATATATATATATATATATATATCTCACCAACCTGGCATTGTCGTTGTTGGTAAGTAAAATTTTTGCATTTAACTTTGCAATTTTAAACGGAAGCTTTTGCATTCTGCTTGTGGTTTAATTATTGTCCATTGATGCAACCTTGCAGTGGGGAAGGGGAGGAGGGGGTGTTGATATGCTACCGTCCAATTCATATTGGTTAGCATGATTAGACAAAATATTATTCGATTATATCTGGGGTAGAGCAGTCGAATTTTGTCATATCTTTTGTGTATTTTTGGAGTCTGATTAGATCCTCAAGGTGTTAAGTAGATTTTTGCTGCCATTTTGGGATGAGGGTCTCACCAATACAACTATTGTTTTCTGATCATCTATTTCTCATCATCTATCAGTTACTGTACTTTGCTCTCAATATAAACTACTACTTTTTTTTTATATATATATACTGTACAGTCAGTTCTGCTATAACGCGATAGTTGTGTTCTTGTAAAACATCGTGTTATAGAAATTCGCATAATAGAAATAACAGGGCTTATGGAGAAAATAGGGTTAGGTGCAGATTACTACTAGAAAATAAAAAAAAATTTAGTAGTTAGCCTAACACAAAGGATAGCACAGTCTAAATAAATGTTTCATTCATATCTAATAATGAAATCATACTGTAAATGTAACACTTTACCTTGAAAAAATATGAATATAACTTGATGGGGGAGAAGGGTGATTTTGAGGTTGATAACATCGAGCTTCTCTTCAAGGGTTATAGCCTTTCTTTTACGATCATCACCGGGAATGCGATCACCAGAACGCTTCTTGGAGATATTCTTCTTTACCATATTCACAGTTAATACCACAAAATTGGAGAAATAGTAAGCAAAAATCGCGTTACAGCAAACAAGCGTTCGCGTTATACAAATATCGTTCCTCTATTTATAAATCGCGTTAGAGCCCATTCGCGTTGTCAAAACACGTGTTATAGCAGAACTCACTGTAGCTTCATTAATTTAATTTTTGGCTCCCTGACTGGTATATATTTTTTCAACACCTTTTCATGAGGAGTTTAATTTATTATTCAGTGCCATGCTTGCTACAAATCATATAAAGTTATTCAGTGAATACTATTACAGTACTGTACTGTATTGAAGTTAAGCTAGAATTTTGTACATAAAGTACTGTATTATGATAATGTACTGTACTGTACTACCTATTCATTTTGACAATGAATAACATCCTTAACTTGTAATGAGTGTGAAAACTTAAATTAGTTTTTTTTCATGTTTGCAGGTAACACATGACCACAATGATCTTCAGAAAGAGGAACAGAACATCATATGTGGCGCCCTGGAGCTGCACAAGAAGACTGTTGGAGAGGTTATGACCAAACTCGATGATGTCTTTATGCTTAATGTTGACACCATTCTAGACTTTAATTCCATCAATGACATAATGCAGCAAGGTAAATAGCACAAAAAACAAAAGTTTTAACACAAAAACCACACTGTATAACAAAAACCAAAAATCACCTCTGGAAAATCACACATTCTGAGTAATTAACATTAAAAAGCCTATTAAATTTCTCCAAGAGTCATGAAGAAAAGTATACCGGTATACCAAATATTTTTTTTTCTTCTTTTTATCACAGATCCTTAATCAGCTTGTGGAGGACTATTATACCCATTACCTTTGTATACTGGCCTGAAACTTTGAACAAAGATAAATCTTATGACCCAAAAATGTGCAGAGTAATTAACAAATTGCAATGGTAATTACTCAGCATCTCTGACTTTTATGGTGATTTATCAGCACAGTATAATACAGTGCTTAAAAAAATATGAGACTTAAGTGCAATTTCAACTCGACAGTATTCTGGGTTGCTTACTTAGCTACCACTACCATTTGTCACTTCCAAAGTAAATACCGGGACTACATTACTGTACCACATCTTTCATAATTGTTGTTTATCTCACTGATTATATGAAGCTTGTAAGGGAATAAAACCACAACTTTAATTTCCTTGTGCAATTCTGTACTGTTAAATGGTCTAGTATGATGCAAATGTAATTGTTACTATTAATGCTGCCTCCCTCCCCCCCCCTGTATTTTGCTAAGTGGCTTTTTTTCACTATATTGTATTGTCTAGTAGCCAGTCACAAACCCACACTAGAAAATTTACATTTAGGCATTAAAAAGATAAACAATACCACCATTTGATTTGGAGACGTTAAACAATACGTGTACACTGTACAGTACAGCTCCTCTATTTGTACAAGAAAATGTAAAAATAAGAGGTTTGGTACAGTACATGTTCTATTTTTATTAGTGTAAAGTACAAAAATCTGTCCTGTAGTTGGATATTGGAAACTTTATTGATGAAAGTAAAAAAAAAAAAAGTTGTAAGGTACAGTGAGTTCTGCTATAACGCGTATTTTGATAACGCGAATTTGCTCTAACGCGATTTATGAATTAGGAACGATATTTGTATAACGCGAACGCTTGTTTGCTATAACGCGATTTTTGCTTACTATTTCTCCAATTTTGTGGTACTGTATTAACTGTGAATATAGTAAAGAAGAATATCAACAAGAAGCGTTCTGGTGATAGAATTCCCGGTGATGATCATAAAAGAAAGGATATAACACTTGAAGAGAAGCTCGATTTTATCAACCTCAAAATCACCCTTCTCCCCCATCAAGTAAAGTGTTACATTTACTGTATGAATTCATTATTAGATATGAATGTAACATTTATTTAGACTGTGCTATCCTTTGTGTTAGGCTAACTACTAAATTTTTTCGATTTCGAGTAATCTGCACCTAAACCTATTTTCTCCATAAGCCCTGTTATTTCTATTACGCGATTTTCTATAACACGATATTTTACAAGAACACAATTATCGCGTTATAGCAGAACTACCTGTACAGTATTGTACAGTGCTGTAACTAAGGAACTGATACTGTACAGCTTTTTCCTTCATACTTTACAGGAAACTAATTTTACACTTCATTTTTCAGGATATTCTCGTGTACCCGTGTATGATGGAGAACGTACAAATATTATTGCAGTTTTATTCATCAAGGATCTAGCGTTCATTGACCCAGATGATAACACACCTCTCAAGACACTGTGTCAGTTCTACCAGAATCCCTGCAACTTTGTTTTTGTTGACACTACATTGGATGTCATGTTTAAAGAATTTAAAGAAGGTTTGTTTTCTCATTTTCTACATCTAGTAATATTGTAATTTGATGATGTACAGGGACTTTCATTATTATTTTCACCATTGTTTTTAATTTTATGTATTGCAAGAGGTCAACACAATTTTTAGTCTTTTTCAACATTTGTGAGATCTTATTTTATTTACATTATGGCACATTTTTATATTTATTGTACAGTACAGTAAAGCCTCGAATAATGACGGTAATGTGTCCTCCAATATTGCAGTGTAAGGTGAATCATCGTATCTTTTGTGTGGCTTTATACAGTACCCTCTTTTCCCCCCAAAGCAATACAATTAATGAAAATTGCAAACAATATTCTTTAAATAATGTTTCTGAATGCACCTTGTATAATATAAATGAATAATAATATGGTCACACAAGAGGAGATGGGACGCCATTGTTTTCGTTTGTGTTTACAGCTGGGAATCCGGGACGATAGTTCTACACAAGAAAATTAAGAAAATAAGACCAGGCGCTCTTCATTTTTTTTAAAGTAATTTTTAATTTTTTTTTATAATACATATCAGGATTTAGTTATTATTTATATGGACATTTAATTTTATTTTATTTTTATTATATTTTGGTCGTAAATGTGAATGAAATAAGGAAATAATTTGAATTGGGTCCTAAATTAACTACTGTAGGATCTTAAATATGAAAAGTTGTTGGTCGAACCGTTGTTATCGGAGGCTTTACTAATGTTTTTATTAAAGAAAGTGTATTACAGTAGGGTCGGGATACATTGTGAGATAGGGTCCAACGATGTTCGCTATATACCGCATATACTCGTGTATAGTTAGAGTTTTTAAGACCAAATTTTTAGGCAAAAAATTGGGGGTCAACCTATGCATGGGTAATAGTTTCATTAGGTTGAATCCGTGCATGATGGGAAGGGCTAGGAGCAACTTTTAGCTTTAGACATGAAAAATATTTACCAGTTACTGCCAGTAAACAATGGAAACATAAAATATGTACTAATTAGTAATGAAAAGCTGTGCAGTGCCTTCAGCAGATGAAGCTCACCAACTTACAATAGGTTAACTTACCTTACAACGTGCTTTCAGTAGTCTATGTTGAAGTTGAACCTGATGACATCGTCATCCGAGTAAAAACTCGCACAATATTCATTGACTGTCCTTATGTTTTAGACTTTACCACCATTGGTGAATAGAATTTTAGTTTTACATTCGTAAATATTATTTAAAACATATATGAACAGTAAATAAGTGTTGCTTTCATATTCATATGTAGAGAAATGACGATATGTTTTCACTTGTACGCACTTACTGTTCATACATTGGAGTTCTCAATCGTCGCACCTTATTAACATTAAATAGCATTACTTAAAACATACATACAGGTATTAAATTTTTTTTTAAATTAAGTTTTTTACAGCTACAACCAGGGTCTTATTTTCTTCAGTTTCTTATGTAGAACCATCGCCACTCACGAAAACAATGCCATCTTGTCTCCTCGTGTGTGTTTTAATATTCTACTTACAGTATAGTCTCGATTTACGCTGTCAATTAAACCCGTGGAGGTCCGCGTAAAAAGAGGAACGCGTAAACGAAATAACAGAACATGGGATTAATTGAAGTAGAGACTGGGCCGACCCCCAGACTACACTTTTTCCGACACAATACGTCCGTTGTAGTAAAAAGAACATCTTAATTTTATGATGGTATGGACACACACATAATATATAAGATAAATATCAATAAGAGAATAATATACTGTACTGTACAGGTATAAGAGAAGTATCAAGGTTTTTAACACTTACGTCAGTAGAAGAGATGGCTAGGCACACGGGGATGGCGGCTGGTTCTGAGGCAGAGGGCAGATTAGTGGCCCTCAGGTGAATCACTTGTATCACTATCCACCACAGAGGTTAGCAGGGCCTCCCTGACAAACCCCTCAAAGTCCATATTGTCACTGTCACTATCACTGACTTGGGCTGTCTGTGGTTGTGGTGGGTTGCGGGCGAAGAACTCGGTAATGTTACGTTGACGGCTAGCATTGATGTGGTCGTGATACATCTGGATATACTGCTCCATAAATTGCAACAGAAGGTTATTGGAGACTTCGTATCGGTGATTCACTGGGTCTTTGGAAAGGATGAGCTTGAGTTTCTGGGCAAACTCGATGGCCTCCTTTACATCACCATGTGTTAACTTCTGTTCTTCTTGTTCTGCCATACCACCTCACCTCCTCACTGACGTCATCATCTTCCAACATCTCGTCGGCAGTCACCTCAGGTTGCCTGATTACCTCCAGGATGTCGTCGTTGGTGGTCTCGGAGAAGCCTGCAGCTCTAACACTCTGTGCAGCCTTTCTTGCAATGTCCAATGCCACAGTAACAGACTGAGCCTCTCCAGCCACCGCTTGACTCTGCCTCCCACCTGGGATACCCTGCAACACATGCCGCCACGCGTGACGAATCGTTGCCACAGACAGCTGCCCCCATGCCTCCACCAAGAAATCAACAGCTTTCTTCACGTTGAACATCTTCCAAAACTGTTTGACTCGCACTTCATGCTCTGCCAACTCTTGTTCTGGATCCTCGCTCTCGTTATCGGTGCCACTCAGAAGGTTCCGCAATTCATCCTTGGTGTTGGTCAAGTCGTTCAGGAGCCGAAACTTCTTTGCGGAGAAAGCAGCCTTGACGTTACATATCAACTCCTGATCCATGGGCTGGATTAACGACGTAGTGTGGGGGAGAAGGAAGACCACGTTTACATTGGGGTGACGATCCAACAGTAGGGGCGAGTGTCCTGGTTCATTGTCAAGGAGCAACAAAATGTTGAATGGCACATTATTTTGCGCGCAGAATTTCTTCACGTCAGGAACGAAACAGTCGTCAAACCAGGAGAGGGACAGACCAGTGAACATCCATGCCTTCCTTGAGGTTAGCCAGTGGACATTTAACTTGCTCATGTCCATGTTTTTGTAGGCTTGTGGGCTGTGTGGATCACAGACAACTTGAGCTTACAGGTGCCGGAGGCATTGGTGGTGAACAGGACGGTGATGCTCTCCTTCTGCAACTTCCAGCCCCTACACTTGCTGGCAGACTTGACTACGAATGTTTTGGAAGGTAATTTCTTCCAAAAGAGCCCGGATTCATCCATGTTGAACACCTGGTCGTCGGTGGACTGTCCTTCCTCCATAATTTCTCGTAAGAATGGAGGAAAATCCATCGCCGCAGCACGGTCAGCACTCACTCCTTCACCAACAATTTCAATGTTCGTGATCTTGTTACGACGTTTATAAACCCTTGCAGCCACCCAGCGGAAGCAGTGAAGGGTTTGGGCTCTGCAATTCCCATCTTTCGCGCCACTGATACGTACAGTTCTCTCGCATAGTCCTGCACTGCCCGAGTGTCGACCGCCATATTCCTTCTCACCTGACGAATCAAGTAGCTCACCAATAAATTCTCCGTCTTGAGCAGCACCTTATTCTGACAATACTTGACCCTCGAGGCACCTGCAGACTTTGTGATGCTCATGTGTTCTTTTATCTTGGCGGCATCCTTCTTGATGGTGAGGATCGTAGATTTGTTAACGCCATGCTGTCGCGCCAGATCGACCTGCCTCGTTCCTTTTTCTAACTTCTGAACGATTTTATATTTCACTTCGTAGCTTAAGGCGCGTCTCACCTTCTTGGGCTTGGGGCGGCTTGGTCCAGGTAATTCAAGATTTTTCTGGGGTGGTGGGGGTCCAGCAGATGCCATTGTTGAACAGATTAGCTGGCACAAGAGAGAACTGTATACGCGGAGACTGAGGACAATGAGACTGGCGCACCTAAGGTCAGCGACTTATTCCCTCTGGTGGCAGGGCACGTCATGTTACATTAGACCAATCACAGCTAGCAGCGGAGGGAATACGTGGGTGGTAAGGATGCGTGGCCCAATCACAGTCCGATACGTCATATGACATCAGCGATAACGTAAGAGCGACCTACTGCGCACCCTCCCCGCGCCGTTTCCCCCGTACGGTCAAGAATGTACATCGCACGTATATGTTGGCGTTCCCAATCCATCTCTTTTTTTTTTCCTTTGCCATTACATTCGCTTTCTTTCGTTGTTCAAAAGATGTTACCGTAATTGCTTTTCGAATGGCTTTCAGTTAAAAAACCTGTTATATTACAATAATATTCTATCCTAATTGACTTGAATAAATATTTGAATGGAAATATACAATATTTTTGCTGAAACTACCCGCGTTTCAGTGTAAAGTGCCGTAATAATAAATGGTAAACAATTTGCCTTCGGAGCTCGGTGTTTCAGGCACAGCGACCCTCAGTTTATAGGATGTAGAGTGTTTTTAGTGAAGGTTTTCTGAAATGAGTTTTATATGCCATAAAATATGGTGCTTTATTACCCTAATTTGTTGTTCCATTACCCTCAAAAACTTGGGTCGACCTATACACGAGGCATATCATAAATTAATGATTTCTTGGTCAAAAAATCAAGGTCAACCTATACACAAGGTAGAATTATAGACGAGTATATACGGTACTAAATCGCGATATGTAATTACATGTAATCAGTGGAGAAAATAGGGGTTAGGTTCTGGAGGCCCAAAAAAGTGACTAAACTTGACTTAACGAGTTCATTTTCTTACTAACTAAAGCACCAATGAACACTAGACTCAGGAACAACAGGCTATTTCAATATCAATATTAAGAAACACCAGACTTGGCAGCAGACGAACCATCCCAGGAACTCCAGACTCGGCAGCAGACGCACCATCCTGAGAACAAACACCACACTGCCACCCTCATTCGACAATCCTACACCTACATAAATGAACACCAAAAATATTAGTTACAGTATTAAATCTTTTCCATTAAACTTTCCATTATCTTCAATTCACTTTTCATGTCACTAGCAACCTATTTACACTCACCTTAGAAGTCGTAATCTGCAGCATTGTCTGCTGCTTTCTCGTCACTCACTTAGAAAGACTGAGCGGACAAGGCTGAATGCGTGAGTGAGTAGCCATGGTGGAGCCTCTGGTGAGCAAATAACGCATTTGTTTGCCATGGCGGTACATTTGAAATATTTCCTGCCCGATTTCCCTCGCAAAAAAAAAAAATAAATAAAAAAATAAATATCGCTATACAGTATACTGTATATAAAAATTTCAATAATTTTGGTAGTAGCGATATAAAAAAATCTTTATATAAAGTTGCGATATATCCCAACCCTACTGTACTGTACTGTATAGTATACTCCCAATAAACTGCCTTTTTTTGAGAATGGCATGCCCTTGGTCCTGAGGATTCTATATGCTAAATAGTTCACTGTGTATCTGTACAGTACATCAAAGAAAAGTTTTCCAAATTTTTCATTCTGTTTTTTTTTCTCCTCAGGTGCAAAAGGTCATATGGCCTTTGTTCATCAAGTTAACAATGAAGGCGAATGTGATCCATTTTATGAAGTGTTGGGCCTTGTTACTCTGGAGGATGTGATTGAAGAGCTCATTCAGGAAGAAATTGTGGATGAAACAGATGTGTTCAGTAAGTTTCAGTCTTAAAAGTTTTACACAATACCCCAGAATTTACAATTGTAAATATTTATGTTTAAATAGGGAGAATTAATTAATAGTTTGAAATTATCTTTCTAGCATAGTTAAATATGCAAGATTAGGATGATATTGGGTGTATAGCAACTGTTTCATGCATGTTGTGTGTAAATGTTTTTATAAACCTTCCTGCTAGTTTATTTAGACTTTCTTGTACAAGTTCACAACTGGACTTATGTAAATACAGTACAGTAATTGTAGAAAAAAGTGGTGAATAGAAGTAACATGGAGGAACAGTAAAGAAGATAGATATTGCTCTGACATCGTCTTAAGCTGTTAGCAGGAAATTTATCTGTCTGTAAGGTCACACAAGATCCACAACTACAGGTCACTGCTCTATTTTTTATGACCTTGTGATGAAATTTGATACTCTTGTGATTACTGTATAAGGTATTGTTGGTTTTTAAAGATAAGGCTTGGTTGCTTTCTCTGTATTTTGTCTTAAAATTATTATTTGTACATTATAAGAAAGCCTTTATATTTTCTCAGGTGTACCATATAACCAGCTCTTTCACCCTTTTATTTCTTTTTTTTTACATACATTGTTTAGTTTTGTATGTAAAGGTAAATAAAATTAGTATGTTATGTCATCAGCATTGAATGAATATCATATGCTTAGAAAAAAATTCAATACAGTATAGTCTGCATTTATGAGGTCAATTGAACCCGTGGAGGTCCGCATAAAACGAGAAATGCGTAAACGAAATAACAGAACATATGGGATTAATTGAAATAGAGACAGGGCCGACCCCCAAACTACACTTTTTCTGACACAATACGTACGTTGTAATATAAATAACATCTAAATTTGATGATGGTATGCACACACAATTAATATTTAAGAGAAATATCAATAATATTAGGTTTTTTAACACTTACGTTAGTAGAAAAGATGGCTGGGCACACGGGGATGGGGAGTTGGTTCCGAGGCAGAGGGCAGATTATTGGCCCTCACCTGTATCACTTGTATCAATTGTATCACTATCCACCACAGAGGCTTGCAGGGCCTCTTTGTCAAACCCCTCAATGTCCATATCCTCACTATCACTATCACTGACTTGGGCCGGCTGTGGTGGGTGGCGGGTGAAGAACTCGGTAATGTTTTGATGACTGGGTGACCTTGTGCGCACCCTGCCCGTGCTTCTTCCTGCGTAAATGATGAAATTTACCGCTTAATTAAAACATTTCATTCTGGCAAGGCACCGCGTAAATGACCAAACGCGTAAACAAAATCCGAGTAAATCCAGTCTATACTGTACAGAAAAAAAAAATGCAAGTTAAATTCTGGAATTCTTTCAGCTGATAATCGCTCCAGGCGTCGTCGTCAACACGTTGGTCGACCTGACTTTGCAGAGTTCTCCCAACCAGGCAACCAGACAAATCACAAGCGTGCGCCCATCTCCCCCCAGTTGCAGGTAGCAGCTTTGCAGTATCTTCGTACATGTAAGTTGTCTTAAGTGGTTCAGAAATATTTTGCCATTATAAGTAATTTATGCAGTTAACAGAAATATTATTGAGAAAATAGCAAATACTGTATAAAGATAACTGATAGAGCAACAATGTAGATGAAGAGAATAAGTACTGTACAGCAAAATCCAAGAAATTTGACGAAGGAAAATTTGAATATAGGAGGAGAAGGAGAACTTTCTTCAGTGTTAGATTAGAAAGGAACAGAAAGCAAGGTGGGTTTATCAGTTAATAGTTTAAATTTCCAAATGGCAGGAAATATAAAACATAATGAGCATCTGCCACTGTTCAGAAATTACAAACTACTTTATAGATTTTTTCTGTCTGTTCATTTTCGTTTTGTCATTTTGAAACTATTTTGAAATCAATCACCCAATAACAACATGGATCAAACATTACCTACTATCTATTCTCTTACCACTTAACATCCACCAAAGGGTTCATTATGTGATGCTTTTTTGGTACATAAACTTGAGATTGATTGAAGGATCAATTTGCCTTCCTTCTTTATCTCTCCAGAATTTTATGGAATATGTATTTCACTCCTTGTGAATCACTGAACTAGATAAGGAATACAAATTTTTTAGTCGCTAACCACACACATTTCTAAATTGTCTAATCCAAATATTATGTACACTGTATGACTGTTATAGATAAATTGAGTACAATATTAGTCCTCTTGAGCAAGAAACTTAGATATACAGATTCATGAACTAAAATGCTGGACAAATTAGCACTGATACTATGCATTATGTAACATGCAACTAAAAGGTTTAAAATTTGACCTTTTTTGTTTTTTCACATTAGTTTGTAAATCTTGTAATCTGAAATTTTGGGGTCTGAATAATGCTTGTGGGTTTAAAATATTGATTATAAGGAGAGTGACAATAATATTATGACAGTAAAATAGATAGTAAGTTGTAGAAGCAGCAGTACAAAAATACAGACCGCCTCTTATTGATAATACAATTTAAAAAATATTTTGTGATTACTTCAAAGACCATTGTTGTGTTTCAGCTCTTGAACCATTTAAGGAAGGTCAGCTGTCAGAAATGATAGTCAAAAAGCTGCTAAATCAAGATGTCATTCACAGCATTAAGTTACGACACAAGGAACAGTCCAGGGTTGATCAGCAGCATACCTACTTATATACACAGGTGAGTGGCAATGTTAGGTTCTTTAATATTTGACTTTGTATACCGTAGTTCATAATTTTTTTATCATTCATTTTCTTAAAATTGGTTATAAAATTATTATGTACAGGTATGCTTGTTTTTTAAGAGAATTATTGTAGTTACTACATTAATGTGTAACCATTTTCAGTGTAATGCTGTATAGTGTAATAATTACTTATGGTTAGCTAGTGGAATGCATAATAAGTCAGGAAGAAAGAATAGATATTGCAGTTCTTATTGTAGCAAATGTCATAGTGTACTAGTCTTATTCTGAGCAATTGTGTGTACATTATTGCTTTAACGAAGTTCATTTTACTCATTTTTTCTGTACCGGTATGTCTGAATATGATGATCTCACTGGAATCCATTTAATTTTCAGGGGAAACCAGTTGATTTCTTTGTTCTCATACTGGAGGGTCATGTGGAGGTTACCATAGGAAAAGAGAACTTGTCATTTGAAAGTGGGCCGTTTACCTACTTTGGAATGGCAGCACTCTCTCAGGTCCAATCTATAGGTATGTATTTTATATTTTAAAGGTGGACTTTCAATTTTCATATTGTTTTTATTTTTAATAATTGTTATACTGTACATTGTTTAAAGGTTAGGTTTTTTCATTTACTGTTTTGTCATACTTTTCTTTTTCATTTATTTCTTCTAAGTTCCTATATCTGTTTCTCCTTTATGTACAGTTGCTGAGGCAATCCCACTTTTTGTCAAACTTTTTTATTTTATACTGAAAGTGAAAAGTAGCGTGTTTAAATGGTAAAGTCCATGTATGTTTAAGGCAAAATGTAACAAACACTCAATTCCAAGGTACAGTATTAGGTTATTTTTGGGCTAAAAGCAACTTTTTATTTGAAAAGTGAAAAATAATGTGTTAAGTGGTAAAGTCAGTGTGGGATGCGATGGCAAAGGATGTGTATTTGCATTCAGGAACATGACTGAAAATTTTTTAAAGAAGGAAAAGAATTTGTGTGTGGCATTTATGGATGTAGAAGGAGCACGTGGTAAATTTGTTAGAAAAGCATTTTGGGAGGTAATAAGTATGTATGGGATGAATGTGCAGTCGTTTAATCACAATCATTATACAGGTTGTACCTCTCTAGTCCGGCAACCTCGGGACCTGACCGGTGCTGGACCATGGAAATTGCCGGACCATGGAAATTCACCCTTTTCCTGGATAGATAGTGACTTGTGCTTATGCTTGGAAGCACCAGCACCACTTTCTCTGCATCATGGTCTCTTTGAAGACATATTGAAGGGTCGTATAGTAGCTTCTCAAATTTCGCGAGTTTTTAATTCTTAACGTATTTTATTGGAACACAAAAAAAAAATAAATAAAAATTTGACGGCAGAAACTTGAATTTCGACGGGTTTGATCGGCCCGCCAACGTGCAGACGACGTGCATAATCGTGTAAACAGCGTCATTTCTCTTATGTACAAAAGATTCATTATTGTTTATGACTGAATGTCTTTTTTATTGAATTAATGTTTATGTGTGCAAAATGAGCAATACAATTCATTAATAATACGTAGAATATTAAAACACACGAGGAAATGACACAGCATTGTTTTCGTTGATTACAAAACCAGTGACTGACTGGTTCTACATATAAAACTGAAGAAAATACGACCTTGGTTGTAGCTGTAGTAAAATTAATATGGTTGTTTTAAGTAATGTTATTTAATGTTAATAAATGGAACAATAGAAGGAGCTAACGATAATGGTAAAGAAAAAAGAGATCGCGTATGTAAGTGCGCATGCGCACACGTGAAAACATATCGTCATTACTTTACATAAGAATATGAAAGCAACACTTATTTACTGTTCATATATATTTTAATTAATGTTTCTGAATTTGTTTTTATTGAATTAATGTTTGTGTGTGCAAAATTAACAATACAATTTATTAATAATACGTGGAATCTTAAAACACACGAGAAGACGAGACGGCTGCCGGCATTGTTTATGTTAAAGCTTACAAAACCAGTGACTGATTGGTTCTACATATAAAACTGAAGAAAATAAGACCCTGATTTTAGCTGTAGTAAAATTAATGTAAACAAATTAATATGGTTGTTTGAAGTACATGTAATGTTATTTAATGCTAATAAATGGAACAATATAAGTAGCTAACCATTAATGGTAAAAAAAAAAGTGAGACTGCACGTATATAAGTGAGCACATGTGAAAACATATCGTCATTACTCTACATAAGAATATGAAAACAACACTTATTTACTGCTCATATATATTGAAGGGTTAAATGTTGTACTCTTTTTAGACAAGCAGAGAGAGAGAGAGAGAGAGAGAGAGAGCAGCCGAACTGCCGGATGTAAACAAACCTTAATTTCCCGCGACTTTTTTTTTTTTTTTTTAAGGGATTAGCCTACCCGGGCATAGGTCACTGACCCACATTGGGGCCTGAGGGGCAAAAATTTAATACTCCTGTAATAATAATAATAATTCAGAAAAAAAAAAAGTTGCCTATCTACCTATTGGACAAACTAAAATCGTTCCGGACCACTGGAGTTTCCGAACCACAGAATGCTGGACTAGAGAGGTACAACCTGTACTGTTTATAGAGAGAGAGCAAAGTAGTTGGTAGAGAATGTTGGACTCTTCAGTGATGCATAGTGTCACCATGTTTGTACAGTATTTTCATGGATGGGGTAGTAATAGAGGAGAAAGGTGGAGCACTGTTAAGGGGAACAAGTTTGGTAAATATGAACAAAACATAGAAATTAGAAATGAATCAACTGATCTTTGAAGATGATACTGACCAGTTTGACAATAAAAAAAAGTAAAAAGTTTTAGTGAACGGATTTGGAAGTGTCGATTGATATACCCTGTATAAGATCTCATTTCGATACTTTGCAATTAAACTTATATTTAAATAGCACCGACTGAACTTTCAGATTCCCTTAATACTTATTTGATCGAACTTGAGCTTATCAACTTTCCTTGAACTTGCATGCTGCCAACTGCAAAAAGAAATGTATTTGGTATTGTCGCTCACACAGTTAAAACTTGATATTAGATACAGTATCTTGTTAAACTTATTTTCAGGAGAATCCCCATCTGCATCCACTCAGCTCAGCAAAGGAAGCATGCTAGGGAGCGTTCAGTCTCTTGATTCCACAAAGTTCTCCTTCACACCTGATTATTCTGTTCGTGCTGTTACTGAGGTAAGAAGTTTGAATTGAGAAAAAACATGAACTACACTCAAAATGTCTAAATTTGGAAATAATCCCAAAGAACTCATAATCCAAACATAATCACATTTAGAGCATCAGTTGTGAATTACAAAATGGAAAGTTACTCGAGCAGTGTAAAAAATATAAATGGGATTGATGTACTAGGAGCACAGAAGACTATTAGTTAACTAGGAAAGCCCTGAGGAGAAGTCCATGTTTTCAGTATTATTCCCATGTACAGTATAAGGATTTGTAAGTGTTCAGCCAATACCTCCAACACCTGTGTCAAGCAGGAGTGTCCAGGTATAAATCTGTACTAGGATTCCTTCACAAGGTTGTTCTATTGTAGATGACCCATCATGGCATCAAATATACAGTAATGCTTTCTAGTACACATAGAACTTGCAGGTTAAGCTTACTGGCCTGTGATAATTCATGCAATGGTGATCACTCATTGTGAATACTGGACTCCCTTCTGCTAATTTCCACTTATTCAGGATCTTCTGTTTGTTTATACTTCTGCAGAACAAGGTACTAAAAGGATCTGTGAATTTGTTACAAATCTCTCTTAATACTCTAGGATGCAAACTATCAGGGTCAGGGCTTTTCTTTAAACTTGAGTTTTGATTATTTGGTTTGATATATAGTACTGTACAATATACTGTACATTCATGAGAACTTTATACTGTATATGTCAATGCTGTACTGATCTGACTTTCCTTAGATCAGTTTAGGTTATATGCATCCTCTGTTGTAAACACTGCAGTAAACAATTCATTTGATGCCTCTTTGTTTTGGTCTTAATCTGCATAACTTCCATCGTCAAGTTTCATTTCTAATACTGTACACCCATGCTTTTCCTTGTTTTTGATTCAGCAAAACAATAAGAAGCTTTGAGGTTTTCAATGGGCCTTGATTGTGGTCCTCCTCAGAAACTCTAACCTTTTGCACTCTAATGTAATTTACTTTGATCTGTACTGGTGTATATTTATCTGACCCACTGTTTAAGTCAAATGTTTTCTTTTTAATCAGTTTTATTAGTCTTATCTCCAGCTAATTATATTTAGGATAAGTAATTATTAATTGTTTGTATTTCTACAGGTTATGTACTTGAAGATTAGACGTTCACACTATATTGCTGCTCGTTGTGCATTCCTCCTAGAGCAAGCTCAGAAAGAACCACATGGAGAAGAACACTTTGAGAATGAGATTGCTAAAGTTAGTATTGCACAGTATTTGTGTTTATTTTGTAGACAATTGTTATTTTTATTTTTATTTTTTTTGACACCTTAAATGTGCATAGGTGGTCAGTAAAAAAAAACTCTTATAGAATACTTTTGTATTTTTGCCAAGGGTCTCCGTAGATTTACATATTTTTAGGAATTGGGCTTACAGTACAGTCACTATAATATGTAGTTTTCTGTTTCCTCACATCTGAAGTTCAAAAGAATTTACCTGTGTAATTTAGCGAGCCTTCAACAAAAGACATTACAGTATTGGAAACATTACCTCAAATTGGCATATGCAAGATAAGTAATAGTGTATTAGTCTTTTGGTGACTGATAAAAGTTTTGGAAGGAGATTTTATGGGACAGTTGTCCATGAGTGGCTGTGTGTAATACTACCTTGATTGACTGATGTTAGTCAGAAGTTGTATTGGTCTGTTTGTTTATTCTAAGAGATGTCCAACATATTATGAACATTTATTTATTAAACAGTATTTTGAAATGTAGTTAAGATGGCTAAATATAAAGGAATGAACACAACAAAAAGAATGGGATTTTGTGAATGAGTAATCCTAAACAAGGACAATGTGGGAAGAGAATGTTGTGGTTGAGTTGCCCTGAATAAGAAAGAAAAAAAATGGGGGGAGGGGGGACTTTTGCATGGAGAAATAAAACAATTGGAAATTTTGAAACATATTTTATAGATCCTTTGTTCTTTTCTCTTGTGGCAGATGCTCATTGAGGACGATGGATCAAGTTCACCAAACTGGGAGAACACCCAACTGTCAGGCCCTAACTCCAAGGTGAGATAATAAAAGGAGTTATTCTGTGACAAATGAACATAAAATGTCTTTTGACTTTCACTCTAGTGTGATGTCTTGTATTGATTCTTTTACCTGCCATGTATAAGGGTTTACATTACATAAATATAATTATTTATGAAACTACAGTACCTGTAATTTTATAAGTGTTTTGGGATGAAGAGCAGAATAGATTTTGCATGCTGGAAGGAACTCTTGGAGACTACTTGATTGAGGCTGACTAGTGTACATTACTTTAACTTACTAATATTCGTTACTGTTATTAATACCGGTGAACTGGTGCTAATTTTGGGTGCCTGAACACTTTTATTCCAAGATGAAATAAATCCCCGAAAATGTGAGCTTTAATCAGAGGGAGGTTGATTATTCAGATCAACAGTACTTTACAAATAATAAATTTTTTTCTGAATCACACAACTTCTTAGAGTGAAGCAGAGTGAGGGCAGATATGGTTAGGGGAGGGAAAGACAAGAGGAGAGGACAAGGCTGTGAATGCCAGTGTTCCAATAAGGACTATCTAGTTAGAAAACAATTATTTAGTAGGCCTATAATAAAGTCATAGTACATAGTTGGGTGGAATATCATATACTAGTCACGTTAATTTGTTTAAGGTGTAGAAGCTGTTAACAAGTCAGTAACCACACCCTAAGTAAACAAAATTTATGACCCAGTGTCAAGGAATAATCCAAGAAGACTGGACAACTCGCTAACTATGCTCGCTAACCATTACCCTGGAACACGAACCACAAATCAATTAATATTTAGGTTCCCAATTCTTGCTGGGTAGACAGGCAAATGATGTAAAGAAACTTGCCTAGAGTATTATTTGCATTTGGAAAGTGTGTTACAGTACATTTAATACTACAGTACAGTATTATTGATTCAATGAAAGTAAATCAAAGTGCTGTACAGTGACCCCTCGTTTAACGAACACCTCGGTTAACGTAATTTCGATTAACGAACTGCCTTCCATAAGGATCTTCAATTCGGTTAACGAAAACAAATTCGGTTAACGAAGTTCTTACGAACCGACCTCAACATGTTTTCGCTTGCACTGACCGGGCAACCAGCTTTAGTATCAGTCCGCCAATACATTAATCGGTTCTAGGGCTTAAATTCCTTACTATTTTTGTAAATATCAAGAAGTTTATACTATTCAATAATTTTAAAAGTTTAATATTCAATTTTTTAGTCATTTTAACAATTATTGAACATAATTGAAGGTAAAGTGACTAGTTTAATGCGCGGCATCCAGCCTCTTAACACAGCAAACAGGAGTTAGTCTCTCTCTGTTTTCACTGGAGGTAACATCTAGCTTGAGACTCTCTTCAACTAAATGCTTTTTTTCTGTGTTTCCAAGCAAATTATTGGTCATTTTGAAATATATTTTACATATTGACAATATGTAATGCAGTGCAGTGTTGATTTAAAGAAAATATCTTGAATTACACCAAGAGAGCTAAAATTTTATGGGTGAATTGGCACTATGGGGTGACTTCTCTTCCACCCCAATGCCTTCTCTTCTTCCTTCTCCTCCACCCCCATTCTAAATCCCATCATCATCATCATCATCCAGGAGCCTTCTACATACACACCTCAAAGTAAGTGAACTTTTCTACCATTTTTGTTGAATTTAGGAAATTTTCGGTGAGCTGGAACCAATTACCCAAAAACCCATTGAAACAATGGTTTCGGTTAACGAACGACCTTCTGGAACGGATTGAGTTCGTTAACGGAGGGGTCACTGTACTGTGTTTGAAATGTGTTTTGGGCAGTCTTTACCATACCACCTTCCTCTTCTGCCAATAGTTGCAGTCAGTTTATTATAAGAGCTGACTCATGTTGAATCATGCCTTTATTTCTTGTGTTGTACTTATTTATACCATATTGTGTTTACATTTTCTATTGCTGTGATAATCATTACATCACATTATAATTCTCTCTTGGAGTCTACATGTGTATAGGTACTGAATATTTTGGATAATATCATGTTTAATTTATGGTTTCATACCCTGGAAGGTGTGGGTGTGTAAGAGTTATGCATATTTTTTGCTACAATTTATTGGGCCATGGATTGGCAGATTGCAGATTGGGCAGGATATACCATATTCTTGTGAAGAATTATATATTTTTTCTTGTAATTACATTTTTATTAGCATATAATTTATCTGGTTACTGGATTCTCATTTTTTTTTCTTTAATTGTTGTCTGTCTTTGACTTTTGTTTATAAATTCAAATTAGTACAGGTATGTACCCAGAAGCACAGTGGTACCGGTATTATGTTATGACCTTGTTATTTGTTGACACCAGGTAACTTCAATTTCCCTGCATAGTCTTGGTTTCTTGATGCAAAATACCCATACAGGTGAAGTTAATTTTTTATAGTACTTACAGTTCCAGGGTTATCGGTGTAACATGCTTTTGAAGGGAGAAAGGTTTTATTTTGTCATGGTAGTATTGTTTTAACTAGGTGCAGTGAAACAACCTGTCCCTGATATAAAATCCATGGCCTAATTCTTAATTAATAATAATGTTTGAATAAGCAGCTAAGGTTCTTGGTCTTCTTCATATCTTCCGTAGTTGATAAATTTGGTTCAGGACTTCTTTTAGATTCTGGATGAAGGAACACATACAGTAATATATCCTAAACGTTTTGTGTGTACCTTTAGATAAATTAACCCAAGTAAACACTAGTGAATATAATTTCAGGTCAGCCACCTATGTCTATACCTTTGACATTATTCAGGGGCAGATCCAGAAATATCAAAGGGGGAGGGTCCAAGAAGTTGTGGGTGGGGGAACATGGCGAGCGCAGTGAGCCTACCCAGCTGGAAAGGGGGGGGGGGGTGCTGTAAGTGCCCCCACCCTCCCCAGAAACTTTTATGAAATCTGACCAATATCATCAGCATTTTGAGGCCATTTTGAAGCCATGTGCACTTGATATTAGGAGATATACTGAGGTCAATCATTATTACTTTTTACTATTCAAAAATACCTGAGTACAATACTACAAAAGAAAAGGTATTGGAATTTTCTGATGAAAAGGGGGGTCTGGACCTCCAGGACCCCCTTGGATCTGCCCCTGTTAATAATTTTTTTTTGTGTAGTTCCATGCGATATTTACTCCTATATGATGTACTAAATGGTACAGATTAATTATTAAAGTCAAGAAGGTCACCTGTGAATTTTAACTGCTTTTGAGATGAAGAGTTTTATTATCACTATCAATTTGGATATATGGTGTTAATACTGTAATTATTGCCCCTTGTTGACACACTCATCTTGTTTTTCAGTTGCAACAGTAGCTAGGTAGCTGCTTGCTGACCCCTAAAGCTATAATGTATCCCAAGGTATTGGAGAAGTGGTGGTTGGTGCCTAAAATGTTGGCCTTTTGCAATAGTAAATATTGTGCATTTGTGTGTGTGTGTGTACATGTGTGTATGTATGTATGTGTGTGTGTGTGTATGTGTGTGGGTGGGTGGGTTAAGTGCTTTGCCTTGTTGTATTTGCTGTTTCCATATTCATATACAAAGTAGAATATATTTTGTTGGTAACACAAGTAGATTGTTCTGTATGCTTTGCTTTGTCTCGTTTATCTTTATTGGCAGGCCGGTAAATGTTGTTAGCAGTAGTTTGTACAGTAAGAGGATTATAGTGTCTTGTTTACTGTGTTGGTATGAATATTTAACTTGGCTCTTTTGGCAGATTCATTATCATGAACATTTTACAGCCATATTCCACACTTGCATGAGTTTACTGTGAATACACCTGATGCAGCTCTCCAGGTTGCAAAGTATCTTGCAACAACTCTAGTCGGATTTTTTCCCCGAGATAATTTCTCACAACCTCTTCCCATGTCATTCTGTACCAACACTTAGGTCTCCTTCACTGCACATTCAAACTCGTGCACCTCTTGACCCAGTTGGTCTTTTTATTTCTCCACAAACCCAAACCATCTTAGCATACCTCTGCACTGAACCTCACCAATATTTTCCATACCCAGCCACCCTCTTAACTGCACTGGGTTTCTTATGTCATAATGTTGCATTACACATTCAGTTCACCATTCTCATTTCAGTTAGATTAAATTTATGTATGTCATCTTCTTTAATTGGCCAAGTTTAACTACCATACAACACATTTCTTATGTAGGATACATACAACTTTCTTTTTGAGTGAAAAGGTCCTTCTGATGTCAACAAAGGCAACAGCTCCTTAATCTTCTCCCAACCCCTTCTGACCCTTGCAACTGAGCTAGCTTTGGCATCACCTCCACCACTGATCACATCACCCAGGTAACAGAATTAATCGACACAGTCCAGAGATATATCCCCCAATGCAGACCTTTTACATCCTTGCTTGGGACACATGATTAAAAAAATATAGAGCATACTTGAAGTCTGCATCATACTACAGTGTGATTTACACTACTGCTCCTCTTTTATACCCTCATTCCCCACTCATTGTGCATTATTGAATTACAGCTAACACTGTTCTTATAAATAGCACATGGCCATTTTCCACTTTCCATTACAGGCCCTACATCCATGCCACTAATCATTACTTGTGTTTTTGACACATTCACGCTCATATCCTTTGATTCCATTCTATTTCTTAGATTTCACTTTTATCTCTTCAATACAATCTGCTGTCAACACTTAAGACCTCAGAGTAAAACAACTCCCAAGACAGATCAGTTCTAAAATCTCATGATAGTGCCTTTAGCACCATGATAAACAGAAGGCAGCTCAAGAAAGACCCCCGATGAACCTCCACTTTTACCTCTTATTCCTCGCACTCCACACGTTAACTTAAACCATGTTCACTGCTTCCTCTAACTTGACTTTTCTTTAGTTTTCAGTACAGTATTCCTTGTACCAGAGTTATTTCCCCAATAGACATCTCCATAACCTAATGTGTGTTCACCAGCATGACCATTTTAGGTCAGGTCCTTGATTTCCGAAGCTTTGGTTTGCAAAAATTCAAAGTTATAATTTTTTCCATGCTTTGATTTACCAACAAAAACCCTTATATAAAAAAAAGTTTCATAATTTTTCCTAAGTACAGTATTTTACGGCATATAAGACGCATGGCAATATAAGCAAGAAGTATTTAGGAAAAACCTTTTGTGTGTATTTTCCTCCTGTAACCATAGTTTTATTAAAATAATATCTACAGTACCAGTAAATGTGAGGAATAAGCAGTGATATCTCCGTTAGCCAGAACAATTGGTGCAGAGCACTTCCGGGAATGAGAAATTTCTGGGTAACGAGACAACTCTCTCAAAGCCGGAAACAAAAATCCCTTATCCCCAGAAATTTCCGGGTGACATAAAAATTTTCTTAGAAGTTTCAGAATGATGGACTGTTTAATTACTCAAAGCGGGTAATAATCCTTCGTCCCTGGAATTTTCCAGAATTTTCTGGGTACCGTATATGTCGGCATACAAGGTCACGGGGTGTATAAGATGACCCCCAAAATTTCCATTTAATACGTAGGTTTTGAGCTATACTCGCTGTATAAGACTACCGCAAATCTGACACTTACCACTGGGAGCTTACTGCCCCAGTAGTCCTTTACCAACCATCCCACTGACCATTGGAGTGATGCTGTTAAACACACTGCTAAGCAACACTTCCTTGGTTATTTAAAATAAGGCCAATTCACAAAAACTCACTCTAAAGGACATAAATAAACAAATAAAGACATCACTAGACCTTCGGTGCCAACTGTCAAATGTGTCACTGTCACCTCACCCCCGCCCCCCCACCCCCTCCCTCCCTCCCTCCTTCCCTCCTTCCCTCTCCCTCATCTTCCCAGCCAGGGTTTGGCTATTTGAAGACGGTTGTTTGTTTACTTCGGCGGCAGTTGAAAATGGCAGGCGGTGTGTGATGATACCTGCTTTTATTGTGTTGTTATTTTATGGCATGCTAGACAGGTTTATAATACATTTTTATTATTTTAATATACACACTAAACCACAGGCTGTAGAAGTTCGGATTTTATACCCAGCGTTTAAGATGACCCCTAATTTGGGGCTGATTTTTTTAAGGTTCAAGTTCCGTCTTATATGTCGACATATACGGTAACAGAAAATGTTTTTGGAAGTTCCAGAATGATGCACTATTTCATCTCTCAAAGACGGAAAAAAAAATATCTCATCCCCCGGAATTTTCCGGGTAATGGAAAATTTTTCCCATAATTTTCTGAAAATGCGTCTGATTTTCATCTGTCAAACCTAGAAAAAAACTCCCTTGTCCCCGGAATTTTCCGGGTACTGGGAAAATGTTCTCCGAATTAAAAAAAAAGTCTGCCCCTCGAAAAATCTTTTCCAAAGCCGGAATTTTCTGGAAAATTCCTGCTTTGGGAACTATTTTCCGAGAAAATTTCAATTCCGGCTATCGGAGAATTCCGGTTTTGAGGGGTTCTGGCTAGCAGGGATATTACTAATAAATAAGTTACAACATAAAATACTGTATTGCCAAACCAGTAAATAAAAGGCAAATAAAAGTTTAACACAATTGCCATTTGCATACACTCCCAGCTTCACCATAGTAACGCAGACCAGCAGGGATGCTACCTTTGCTGATTCCCTAGCAATGCTTTCCCCCAAAAGGCGCACCCTCTTCCCACTCTCCCACTGAGCCAGCTAACTTGTGTGCAAAGAAATATATACAGTATTCCCTTTATGTGTTTGCCCTTCAGACAATCATTTCTTTTACTTTTTTCACAATAAATGAAGAAAGCTCTGTAAACTATCTACCCCAAAATACGAGTTGAAAAGCAACCATAACACCTCAAAGCTTGGCCCAGTAGCCTGGTGGTTACAGCGATGAGTCTAACCTGGCTACAATGCCGCCAGCAATGTTAGCAGATGCAAATATGAAAGGAAAGTTATCTGTAAATCTTTATTTGTATCAGTTTATTTGTAGATTCAAAAATAAAATTTGCAGGTATGGCATTAATAGATTGTAATGCTTGTAAGAATTCAGAAATGGTTAGTGCTTAGTTACCTTTTAAGAGTTGGGTGTCTGCCGTACGGACGTTAATCGTCTCAGGTTATCATCATCGAGTTTTTATTTTTTCAATAATTATTTTTTGATTTATTAAAAAATAATAAAGTGTTTAAGTAAGCAATAACATATTTTTAATTCTGAAGTTGGGTTAGGTAGAATTTAGCCTACTGGAGGCAGCAACTGGAGGATTCATTAGCTTAAGGGAAACAGCAACTTCACATACAGGACGCAGGCTGAATTTTTTAGTTATTTTTCAGAAAAAAAGTGCATCTTATATGCCGTACAATCCAGTAACATAATGAATATAACTACTGTTAAAGTAATGCTTGCTTTCTTTTTTCTGTAAGTACTAGTAGGCTTGCTTTTTCCACTAACTTATTTCATTATTCTCTCACACTGACAATGTTATTAAGTCTACAAATGAGATTTCATTGTGTCATCCTTCTACTGTTAGGCTATTTGGTGTGATTTTAGAGCATAAAACAAAACACAAGCAAACTGACAGTAGGCATGTGCTATAGGAATGACTGCCTCAGAGGAAGAAGTAGCAGAGCTTCAGGCATTAAATAAATGCAGTTACTCCAAGTGGCTGGCGGGGTGGGGAGGGGGAGTGAACGCCATTGTCCGTATCACTGTCCCCACTGCTGGCTGCCTCAACAAATTCGACATCATCTGGGTTTGTTTTCTCCCCATCACTGTCTTCGTCACCCAATACTAATATTTACTATATCAATGCCACTCAATTCAAGCAACTCTTGATGAATAGGACTACTGTTGAGGGTGTGGAGGAGGGAGGTGGGTCATGAGACATCGAAGGAGGTGCATTCATCATGATAGCTGATGGGTAACTGGACCACTTGATTTGAGACAAAGATTACATGCCAGTTGAGTTGCTAAGTAAATAAATATCACATACAAAGTATTTTGTCCTGCTTGGACATTCAAAATATGCTGTGAAAATTAAGAACGTTGAGGAACGTCACTTGGGGTTGCCTTAGTGAACATAGAGGAACATCCCCGGTCTTTAAGGGTTATGCACGAGACGATAGACTGGGTGAGTCTTACCACACAAGCCAAGGGAGAAGAATTGGTTGATCCCATTCAAGATTCATTCCTCATACAACACGTGTCGGAACCCACCCCACGAGTGGGAAGAACATTTCAGATTAGTCTTGATAACAGAAGAGGTTATAGTAAGCGAGGTCCGTGTTGGTGAAAAACTAACTCTCAGTAGCGACCCCTAAATGCTAAGGCGGAACACTATCTTTGAAATTTGGAGATTACCAGCTCATGAGGGACAAACTATAGAGAATTAACTGGGAGGAAATCGTTAAAGAAGAGTCAGACATACGAGAATCAATGCAAGACATCATGGAAATCCTTGAGATAACAGTACAGGAATGTATACCCCATATAACAAGGAGAAGAGGGAACAAGACCAGGTGGATGAATCAGATCTAGAAATGCCTGCAAAAGAAAATATTAGTTATGGAAGAAATACTGGAGGTCAGGGCATCTTGCAGATTTTGTAGTGAACAAAAGAGGCCTAAATGTAGCCAATCAGGAAATTAGATCAGCCAGGTCAAGAGTAAAAGGAAAACCAAGGATACTGTCGGCCTTCTAAAGGATGAAAACAACGTGGCCCTGGAGGATGACAGACAACCACATGATAATTTAAATGAATACAACATGCCTTATAATTTGCGGATTTTTAATTCACCACCTTCAATTATACGCGGATGACACCTAGGATGTACCCAAGAATGTCTCTGGATGGTTTTAAAGTTGGTAGCATGTTAGCAGCTGGGACGGGGAGCGCGCGAGTTTTTTGGCGTCCCACAAGGTATTTCTCTTCTCTCGGGAGGCTGGCCCACGCATGCTCACTCCGCCTCAGTCCGGGATAAACACTTATCCATCTCGTGCGTGTGCTACTCTACTCTCTTAACAACTGTGCTCCTCGTGCTTGTGATGACTCCCAAAAGCCCTCAACCACTTTCATCCAGCCACAGGAAGGTGCCCAAACAAGTGAAGACAGAAAAGAATGTCATGACCCTACTGGAGAAGATACAACTGCTGGACAAACTTGAGAGTAGCCAACAGGAGCAGTAAGGGGAGTGAGCAAATGATATTTGCCCATTTGGCAATTTGTGGCCATTTTGAGCAAGGATTAGAGACAGTAAGGATAGACCACCTGGCACAGCTAGGTGACATCGTTGTTGTATACACGCATCATCTGGTAACCTCCGTGTGTCCCTGTGTCTGGTCCCGGGACCAGTGTATCAACAATTAAGGTTATTTGTGCAATATATGGGTGCACCAGCAATGCTCAAATCCCAAGCAGAACGATCATCAAGTATTACAGATTTTCCAGACACAAGAAAACTTGTGATAAATGGATTAATGCCCGCAAGTATTCTGATTAAATAAACACATTACCGTAGGCTAGCTGAGAACTTGTTTGAAGAGAGTTCATATTTCTTATGTATCTCTTTAATTCTGGAATGTTTGTTGATATCCAGGTATCTACAAGAAGGTGAGATTCATTTTGCTATATGTGGCCAAAAATAACTCTGAACATCTTAAATAATTTTGAAAACATGAAAGTATACAGGGTACATCAGTACATGGGTTTCGGGTATCAACACTGCACTTGTTTCAAGACATGAAGGAAGATTTCTTGTAGTTTCTTAATTCTGCAATGTCAGTCAATATCAGGTCATCCAGAAGACCGTGAGACATTGTTCTTGTTACGTCTGACAAAAAAAAAAAAAAATATTGCCCCAAATATAAGAAAAACCAGAGTTACATCACTTAATTCACCAGCGACGGTCATGATTCTTTACCCCAAGAGAATTTTGCTATATTTGCTTAAGTATACATTGTAAGTCAATATCCAGTTGTCCAGAGTACCATCAGACATTCACCTTGCCACGTCTGTTAAAAGGACATTCTTTGCATCGCTAATAAGCTAAAAAATTGAGCTGCTTCGTCCATGTCATTTGTTTATTTATTTTATTTTATTTTTAATTTTTTGCTTTTTCACTTATTTCTGAAGGACTGTGAGAACATAAGGCATTCATTTTGTTATACCTGGCCACAGAAAAGCCTTAGCCTTACGAGTATTAACCAAAAAATGAAGCAATCACATGTCAACCAGGGCAAGGTAGTACTCCTTGATCACCCTTTCGTCACCACAGCAATGTGAGGTCATTAAATATGGCGGAGCTAAAGTTTATGATGTTACAGCGGTGTGTCCTTACTGTATACAGGCCTTGATTTTGAGACCCAAACCCCTGCAAATTTTTTAGGGCATGCTGTACTTTGCATCAGTATTCACAGAAGAGATGATGGACAACATGCCAGAATTTAAGAGAATGTATACTTCGGGGGTGGAAAATGAATTGAGAAACAGCAATTACAGAAGATATCATCTAAAGGAAAATAGCTAACTTGAGCGAATTCAAAGCCCCTGGAGTGGATGGAGCACAGACCATTACCAGATCCTTAGTTATCAGTAGCTTCAAAACCAGTATTCTTGTATTTACCCTTTTCACCTGAAGCACTTTCTCTAATCACTTTTTAGTAATCGAGATCCTTTACCACTTGACCCAGAATCACTATCAATCCAGAAGAATTTTTACCTGTCATTCCTATCAGAAAGCAACTAGTTTTTTGTACACAACCGGCATCCACCTTTCTGTGGTTCGGTGTCTCCTTACATAGTACCAGCATTCAAAATTCCAACTCTGAACCCAGTTATGTTCCATATACAGTACTGTATTTCATAATCCTTAATATTCTTTTCATGCACGTGAAATTATCTCCATACAGATTCTGCCAAAAATATCCTAGTTACATATTAATGGGAATTTGAATAATCCCATTTTTTTAATGTATTTGATCAGCTGGTCGTAGTTGCTGATGACAAGTTTTAGTGTTTTCCTATAATTAGCAGCAGACGTACTTGTAGTTACTTTGGCTGTATTCACACAGGTAGATACAACTGTTTGTGGATATACGTGACAGGCATCATCTTGTCAAAATAACTGTAGGGGGAATAGGTAGTACTTTAATTTAACCTCTTCACTGTTGATTGGTCTGTTAGCCACTTGAGCTGTTGATCACATCTCCATTATGTACTGTTGGCAAGTATTGGGCATGTACTAGCTCCAGATTTATCTGTAACTACACCAGTGTTGGTCATGTCTGCCCTTAAATGAGTTCACATTCAATGCCGTTACAACACTCTGGCAGGTTACTTCAAGAGTTCTAAAGTCTTACTCCAAATAAATTAATTTTAACAGTTTTCTGAATTTGTGGCTTCTCTAACCTGAGGCTGTAAATATTGGTGGGACGCATCCACTAGTTCTGGCTATGAATATTCGACTGGATAATATGCTCTGAGGTGTTTATAAACTTTCTATCAGTCACACCTTACCCTTCTATATTATATGCTAGGTGTACTGTACAGTAGGCTCTCATATTTGGACACCTATTTAGACTGTAAAAACCTCGCAAAATTCAAATCGTTCAAATATAAATGCAACTTCCTTTGGAGAAAATTAATTTAAGTCTGGTACTTTTGATGTTTTGCTAAATTTTGCCTTATTTACCCTACCCTACTTTTTTGGCGAATTGCTACCTGTAATAAAGCAACATCCTAATAAACCAACGAAAATAACACAGATAAAGTTAAATTAAAACTTAAAACAACACAGAAAAAGTTCTTATGTTCTACAGCTTCAGCTAGAGTTGAACCTGATGACTTGGCAACTTCGTCATCCGAGTAAAAACACACACAACAACATTGACTATCCTTATGTTTTCAACTTTACCACCACTGGTGGGTAGAATTTTTGTTTTAAATTCAGAAACATTAATTAAAATATATATGAACAGTAAATAAGTGTTGCTTTTATATTCTTATGTAGAGTAATGACGATATGTTTTCACATGTGCGCACTTACATACGCGATCTCACTTTTTTTCTTTACCATTAATGGTTAGCTACTTTTATTGTTCCATTTAATAACATTAAATAACATTACTTAAAACAACCATATTATTTTTTTTACATTAATTTTACTACAGCTACAACCAGGGTCTTATATTCTTCAGTTTTGTATGTAGAACCAATCAGTCACTGGTTTTGTAAACATTAGCGAAAATAATGCCGTATCGTCTCCTCGTGTGTTTTAATATTCTACGTATTATTAATAAATTGTATTGTTCATTTTGCACACAAAACATTAATTCAATCAAAAAGACATTTAGTAATAAACAATAATGAATCTTTTGTACATAAGAGAAATTACACTGTTTACACGATTGTGCATGTTTGAACGCTGGTGGGCCGCTCAAACCCGTCGAAATTCGAGTTTCCTCCAAAATTTTAAATTGTGTAGGGTAGTGTTTTTTCCCAAATTAAAAAACGTCTAATTAAAAACTCGCGAAATTTGGGAACCTACTGTACAGTACTAATCCCTCTGGGGACCAGAAGTACCAGAATGGAGATACCAGTTTGGTGGTCCTCTTTTGGTTGACATTCTCAATCATCTGACAGTCTCTACCATATCTTATGCACCAAACAAGATGAGAGTACCCAAAAAAGGGGAGCACCTCACTTTTGAATAATGTTTTGAGGGACGTACCATCTAGGTATGTGAACGACATTTGTTTAAGTTTTAATAGCTTATTTGCATGATTCACCTTCTTCTCACAATGGTCAGCGAAGTTTAAGTTATATTTTCATCACATTAGGACATATGATATGCCTCCTTATTACAGTACCTGTATTAGTATGACCTAGGTACATCCTTCTGCATTTTGTGACGTGAATCTTAATAACCATTCCTTTAACCACTCCTGAAGCTGACAGAGATCTTCCTGTAAAGCTTCATAGTCTGTGTGGTTCTTAATTTTCCAGGATAACTTAGCATCGTTTGTAAACATTTGTGTGGAGGAGTGTACAGGGGGTCCCCTGGTTATGAACGGGTTCCGTTCCTGAGGTCGTTTATAAGTCGGATTTGTACGCAAGTCGGAACACATGATATATGCATGCCGTACTTACAAAACAATGTTTAAAATCCCACGATATCATAGCCTAAGTTCTTATATACATCTAATATCACTTAATTTACGACAAAAGAAGAAATAGAATGACAAAATACAGTAAATGAAAGTAAAAAATTAGTCATCAGGTAAATAAAATACTGTAAATTTCAAGTTTAACCCAGTTCCTATTGGTGGGCATTTTTAAGTCGGGGACCTCCTGTATAACATCTGGTTTATCATTTATGGGATAAACAAACAACAGTAGTCCCAGTACAGTACACTTTCCTCTGGTACCCCACTTGTCAAATGGTACACATGACGATTTTGTGCCATTAATTACCACACAATGCTTGCGGTCATGAAGAAAAACTCTTCCATATTAGGGCATTCCTTGAATTCTGTATTCTTTCAGTTTAATTTTCAGCCTTTTTTTTCAGGTAAGTTATCGAATGCCTTAACAAAGTTTAGGTACAGGTATTGTTAGTATTACCACCATGCTGCAGAATCTCTTTCCTCACACCCAGCACCAAAAGTGATTAGTAATATCTCTGTTAGCCGGAATCCCTCAAACCCAGAATTCTTCAATAGCTGGAATTTAAATTTTCTTGAAAAATCGTTCCCTAAGCCAGAATTTTCTTGAAAATTTCGGCTTTGGGAATGATTTTCTGAGGGGCACATTTCCGGGAAAAATTTTACAAATTTTCCCGATACTCAGAAAATTCTGTGGATGGGGAGCCTTTTCCGGATGTGAGAGATGAAAATCACCCGCATTTCCCGGAAATTCTGAGAAAATTTTTCCGGTACTTGGAAAATTCCGGGGATGGGGGTTATTTTTCCGGGTTCGAGAGATGATGTAATGGGCAATTTCTGAAACTTCCGAGACCATTTTTCCGTTACCCGGAAAATTCCGGGGACGAGGGATTTCTTCCAGCTTTGAGAGAGTCTTCTCGTCACCCATAAATCTCTCATTCCCGGAAATGTTCTACACCAATTGTTCTAGCTAATGGAGATATCACTGTATATCAAGCAGAAGCGTCTGGACATAAAACTGTGCTGGCATTCCTTTACAACATAGAAAGTGTTCCATCACAGTATTGTATATAATACTCTCTAGTAGTACTTTACACACTATGCTTTAAGTAGTGGCACTTGAGGGAAGTAACTACCTCAGCATTTCAGGTTTAGTAGCGGAGTGATTGCCTGTATTTAATTTGAGTACTGTACTCTTTGTCCCCTCTGTTTGACTTGATCCACTTTTCTACTCTGATATGTCTTAAGTATTTTTTAATGCACGGGAAAGTTGAATTGCAATGATGTGTGTGTTTAAATCAACCAGTTACAGAATAAGATGGAGTGTAGTCATTTAAACCTGTATATGGAACTATTTATTTAAGATTTTATATCATTTATTTAATTTCCATGTTTAGTATTACAAATATTTACTTGATATTCTTATTGAGGTAAATTACCCTGTATGTGTCAGTCCCTCGTAATACTCATCTAAAATGTAATGCTCCCCCATTCGGAGTACTGAACTGAACTTCTGTTTGGTCCCCAAGATATAATAAAGATTGCCAGTTGATATGAGAAGAGAAAGTTGTGATTTAATAGAAGTTGATACAGTAAGCACCCCCTCGTACTCTTTCAATGTAGATTATGTCGGGAAAATCTCACCTGCCAATGCTTTTTCGACACATCCAGGGAAATATTATTTATTTAGGTTTGCTTTGTTTAATGTTATATAGACAACACAGATGCCCTTAGTGACACATTTGATAGTGCATGAGCCTTGTGCGAATAGATTAGGCCTTTGTTCTGGGATGGTGACCTTAGACGGGCGGGCTGAGTGTCTTCCCACACTTTCTGGTCCAATATTCTTTAATTTTCTGCTTAGATTGTTCAGATTGTTCCTCATTATTCCAACCAAGAAACATACTCAGTTACCATGCCTTGGCTGCCACATAAAATATTCTATTTGTAATTACACTACAGTCAACCCTTGCTTTACGCGGTCCCACTTTACGCGTTTCCACGTTTACGCGGTACCCTGCCGAAACCGGAATGCTCACTTTCCGCGGTGTGTGTACCCTTTTACGCGGAGAGCGGCACGAGCATGGTGCGCACAAGGTCGCCCAGTCATCAAAACATTACTGGGTTCTTCACCCGCCACCCACCACAGCCGGCCCAAGTCAGTGATAGTGATAATGATAGTGAGGATATGGACTTATATGGACTTTGAGGGGTTTGACAAAGAGGCCCTGCAAGCCTCTGTGGTGGATAGTGATACAATTGATACAAGTGATACAGGTGAGGGCCAATAATCTGCCCTCTGCCTCGGAACCAACCCCCCCATCCCCGTGTGCCCAGCCATCTTTTCTATTAATGTAAGTGTTAAAAAACCTAATATTATTGATATTTCTCTTAAAATTTAATTGTGTGTGCATACCATCATAAAATTAAGAAGTTATTTTAACTACAACGTAGGTATTGTGTCTGAAAAAGTGGAGTTTGGGGGTTGGCCTAGTCTCTATTTCAATTAATCCCATATGTTATGTTGTTCACTTAACGCGTTTCTCACTTTACGCGGGCAACCGTGGGTTGAATTAACCGCGTAAAGTGAGGGTTCACTGTATATTCCCTCATTAATTCGACAAAAAAAGTGGCTCTGGGATCCTCGAATTACCAAAAAATCCAGTGCTTGAGAGATGGTGAGTGCTGGCAACATTATTAGGGAGAGCGGGACTCATCAGCTGTTACCGCTCTGTAAACAAGAGACCAGGAATATACTATGGTCCAATAGCTCATCTGGGATTGAGAGTGAGATTTTTTAGGGAAATTTTATTTATTTTTCGATAATGTTTTTTAATCCGGCACCAAATGAACGTAAATAATATGGGAATTATGATGAAATTGTATACTGTCGTTATAAAGGGATGGCTGAGTGACGAACATGGGAGGTGAGTTGTCCTGTCCTCCCTCCCCCTCTGCCACCCACCACTTCCTCTCCCCGGCTACGCAGTATGAACCAAGATGTAGTTTTGTACAGTATCTTATTATAATTCATTCATCTTAAGCTATTTCATAATATATTCCTATAATAATATTATAGATTATTGCACTTTGTATGATCTGACTTGATAAATCTGTCATGTTCTTTGATAATATTTCCTCTAGTATACTGTACAGTATTTAGTATTAAACAAAACATGTTGAACCAATGTGAAAAAATGTATGATAATTTAACTCAATAAATCTATCTATCTTAACTGAAATATCAGTACATTTTCAGAATTAAAAGTACTGTACCTATACAGTATTAATCTATAATTCCAAGATTCGACCTTGAGTTTGTGAGTATGACCGCCATACATTCCGTGCGCTGCTGTCACCCTTCCGGCTACACGGAGGATGTATCGGCTGTTTAGTCCACAACTACAGACAATTTAAAATACTGTAATAGGTTGCTTTATAAAGGTTGGATTGGCAAATTAACATTAGTCACACATTTATCATTTTTACCATCTACTGCATTAAGTTTTTAATTTCAATATTTATTGAGTTATTTGGTAGAAATGCTGTACAGTACCTGTACTGGGTGGCTGGCCCGCCACATGGACTATGATTGGAGAAATTACTTTGTTTATTCACAAATATTTATGGTACTTGATGCACAGTAAAATGATCATAGTCACTTCTGAGTATGTTGGTATATAACAGACCAAGTCGGTTATTATTCCGGATCCGGATATAATGGACTTTCAGCTTTAACCGGCCTTCCCCAAATTAGTCCGTTTACTGTACAATGGTCCCTCGGTTAACGAGCACAATCCGTTCTAGAAGGTTGCTAGCTAACCTAAAAACTCGTGAACCGAAACCATTGTTTCAATGGGTTTTTAGGTAATTGGTTCCAGTTCACTGAAAATTGCCTAAATTCAACAAAAAAGGTAGAAAAGCACACTTACTTAGAGGTGTGCATGTAGAAGGCTCCTGGATGATGATGATGGGAATTAGAATGGGGGTGGAGGAGAAGGGAGAAGAGAAGGCATTGGGGTGGAAGAGAAGTCACCCCATGGCGCCATTTCACCCATAAAATTTTAGTTCTCTTGGTGTAATTCAAGATTATTTTCTTTAAATCAACACTGCACTGCATTATATATTGTCAATATGTAAAATATATTTCAAAATGACCAATAATTTATTTGCAAACACAGAAAAAAAGCGTTTAGTTGAAGTGAGTCTCAAGCAAGATGTTACCTCCACTGAAAACACACAAAGACTGACACCTGTATGGTGTGTTGACAGGCTGGATGGCGCACATAGAACTAGTTTCCTTACCTTCAATTATGTTCTATAATTGTTAAAATGACTAAAAAATTTAATATTAAACTTTTAAAATTATTGAATAGTATAAACTTCTTGATATTTTTTAAAATGGTAAGGAATATAAGCCCTAGAACCGATTACTGTATTGGCGGACTAATACTACAGCTGGTGGACCGCCAAATGCAAGCGAAAACATGTTGAGGTCGGCTCGTAAGAAACTCGTTAATCGAGGGATTGCTCGTTAACCGAAGTTAAGAATCTTATGGAAGGTAACTCGTTAACCGAAATCTCGTTAACCGAGGGACCACTGTATATACAGTCATGTGCCGGTTAAAGTCCTAGATACGTTCTTGGAAACATGACGTTAACCGAAATGGACATTGTCCTATCATCACATAAACTTTGTATTTATACTTATGTGTACAGTGGGGTATGCTATAACGAACGGATGCTACTACGAATATTCCTATAACGAACGGTTTTACCTATAAAATTGAGAATGCTATAACGAACGCAACTCCTACAACGAACGCGGATGAATACCGGACTATTTCGCCTGGCGCATGAATATTGTTGTACCGCGACCCACAACAAGAGCTTTAGGCGCCATCTTTGTCTCATTGTGTAGCCAGTGCACCACTGTTATTGTTGAAATTTCGTCTTTTGATGTGGAAATTCGCGTTATTTGTATAACTATTTTGTTATACAAGTATACAATTGTAACAATGAGTCGTCCAAAGCAAGTGAGAAAGCTAATAACCCTTGAAACTAAGAAAGAAATTATAAAGAAACGTGAGAATGGAAGAAGCATTGCGAAACTTAGTGATGAATATGGGACGGCTAAATCGACTATATGTACGATTTTGAAGAATAAAGAGGAGTTAAAAACTGTGCAAGTGGCTAAGGGAATCTTTAGACTTAGCAAAGCAAAGTGTAATGTGATTGAAGAGATGGAAAATTTACTCTTAGTGTGGATAAAGGAGAAAGAAATGGCAGGTGGTAACATTAGTGAAGCTATAATTTGTGAGAAGGCTAAACAATTGTTTAAGGACCTTAAAGCCAAGACTCCCAGTGGAAGTGATAGTGCTGTGCCAGTGTTTAGGGGTACCTGCATGCTGAATAACACTAAGGTAAGATAAAGTACCGTATTTTTTACATTTTCCACAGAATTTTTTCAGTGTTAAGCGGTTGTAATTGGGGGCCTGGAACGGATTAATCCTATAACGAACGAATGCTATAACGAACGAGGTTCTGGAACCAATTACGTTCGTTATAGCATACCCCACTGTATGTGGAATACTATGTACGTACATATACACTTTTACTCTTAAATCACTACTGTAATGTGATACAGGTGATTAATTTTTATCTCTTGTGCAAAATACATGACGTTTATATTAAAATTATTCACTGTTTTACAAGGATTCCAGCAACGCCGGGCAGATGGGGGAGAGAGAGGGAGGGTGCGATCGAGAGGGCGTGGGGGGAGGGGAGGTAGTACTTTTGACAGTTGGCCCAGGTCTAACGCGTGTATATTTATCAGTTCTTAAGTGACTAAGCTTCTCTTATAAAAGGCCAGTGAAATGACCTGGGTGAATATAATTAACATTGCTGGGATTCTTGTAACATACTGATTAATTTGAATATAAACATGCTATAATTTGCACTAGACAAAACAATTTTAGTACCATAATCAAATTAGTACATGTGCACTCCAGCTTTGCACTAAGGTCATTTATTTCTATTACGTTTCTTTTAGTATGGTGTGTGCATGTAAATGGATGAAAATAAATGAAGAAATATATGTAAATCTACCCAAAAATGCAGTTGAAAAACTTTTTTATAAAATGTACTACAGTACTGTACACTAATGGACAACAATTTTTTTCTCTTGAACAAAATATATGACGTTTATATTCAAATTATTGGCTGTCTTCATAGGATTCCAGCAATGCAAATTATAATCTCCTAACTTTAGTCTGAGATATTATATAAGATAAAAACTGTAAGCCTAAAACCCTGGCTGGGGGGGAGGGAGGGAGGGAGGGAGGGAGGGAGGGACGGACGGACGGACGGACGGAGCCAGCCAGCCAGTGAGGGGTTGGGGTGGGGGGGGGGTTGAGGTGATAAGTTTGAGCTGAAGGTCTCTGTGTGTTTATTTAACAGTCCTACTAAGCTTCTCTCATTTTAAAATGCCAGTGATATGACCTAGGAGAATATAATTAACATTGCTGGGATTCTTGTAAGATACTGATTTATTTGAATATAAACATGTTGTAATTCGCACTAGACATAACAATTTTAGTACCGTAATCATTTATTACATGTACAATACAGGTTTGTACTTAGGTCCATTGTTACTGTACAATATTGACTAAATTCACTAGATAACGTACGCCTGGCAGCACAATCTATAAGAATATGCGATGCGTACGTGAATGTGCCCGCTCTAGGGCCATTTAAGTTTGCTACGTCCCATTAATTGAATGGGTTTTTTTATTTTAATTTTAATTGTTTATTCCTTGATAGAGGAAGCGGGATCCTAGTGCTGTCACTTGGTACCCCTGTACCATAACACCAGAAGCAACTGACCAGTGTCACAAGTATATACAGTTACGTACAGTACAGTCATCCCTTGGTTATCGCGCCTAATTGGGACCCCGCCGATAATGAAAGTACAAAACCTATGGGATTTATTCTAATTGGTTCCAGGCACCCAAGACCCAACCCCAAGTTTCCCATTTTACGACCATTTAGACCCACTAAATATATATACAATATTACCCCGCTTTACATGGTTTCACTTTCCGCGATTTCTCATTTACGCGGTACCTTGCCAGAACCAGACTTTCACTTTCCATCTACTCATATACGCGGTGAAGTATAATTTTTTTTTTTTTATTTAGCTCATAAAATTCATACAAATTACCCGGCCAAAATATAATTTACATTGCTGGAATTCTTACAATATGATGATCATTTTGAATATAAACATCATGGATTTTGCATTACACATACAAATTTTAGATCTAAAGTAATAATTTGGTTTACACAAAGCAAATATTTTATCTTTTGTGCAAAATATATGAAGTTTACATTCAAAATATTCCCTGACCTGCAAGGAATCCAGAAATGTCAATTATATTATCCTAACTTTAGTCTGAGGTATTATTTATTACTAAACGTTAAAATGTAGAGTTTTCACCCACACGTTTATCTGGTAGGGAGGGAAGGTGGGGGGGAGGGTTGGGTCCGACCGACCCAGCTGGCGTGAGTGTGAGGAGGGGGGGAGGCAAGGTGGGGTACTTTGATTGACAGATAGTGTCGTGAAGAATATTTTTTTTTTTATTAACTGAAGATATTTGTTTTAGCTCATAAAATTCATACAAATTACTTGACCAGAATATAATTTACATTGCTGGAATTCTTACAATATGATGATCATTTTGAATATAAACATCATGGATTTTGCATTAGACATACAAATTTTAAATCTAAAGTAATAATTTGGTTTACACAAAACAAATATTTTATCATTTGTGCAAAATATATAAAGTTTACTTTCAAAATATTTCCTGACCTGCAAGGAATCCAGAAATGTCAATTGTATTATCCTAACTTTAGTCTGAGGTATTATTTATTACTAAACGTTAAAATCTAGAGTTTTCACCCAAACATTAATCAGAGAGGTAGGTGCTAGTGAGCTGGGAAAAAGTGGAGATTGGGGGTCGGGCCAGTCTCTATTGGAATTAATCCCATATGTTCTGTTGTTCACTTTACGTGGTTTTCACTTTCCGCGGTACCCTGTGGGTTCAATTGACCGCATAAATCGGAGTACTACTGTATAATGTTATGGTAATTATCATAAACACACATAGGCACGGCTAGGTTTATCACAAAGTGATGAAAAGGGTACGCTTAATACTGTAGTCCACAAAACATGTAGCAATGCTTTTTTTATTTGGTCCCCCATCATACGAGTCCGTTTTCTCTCGCATCAGGACGCCTGAGTCCTCCGTTTTCTCTCTTAATCTTAGAGTGCACCAGAGACTTCGTTATTCTTAGTAATGCCACAGAATTTGAAATTGCAACCCCAATTGCAACTGTTGAGGCAACTAGATATGTCTGATTACAACAAATGTGTTATTGTCAATTTGTAGGTGAAAGATTTTATCCTCAATAGATGTAGGTTAACATTACACCTGGAGGCAAATGCTTAAAAAAAGCCTAAGGAAGGAAGCATATTCCTTTAACACATAATATCTGACCAGTATGGGGAGGATCATCGTGTCTCCGTCAGGGGGTCATGGAGTGGTGGTCCAGCAGGCGTCACGGATATTGTTTTTTTTTGGGTTGGGGGGCACGGACATATATGCGATCGGACGTTGTTCGGTCGGACGTTAACCGGCGCATGACTGTATTTGTATAAACATGTTATTTGCTGATGTCCAAGTAAAAGCATAATGAAAGGGTAGATGATGAAGTATAAATATAATGCTGAACAGGTATTTCATTAATAAATGACACTACAGGTATTATTTTTTTTATGAAGAATAAACTGATTTATGTGATGTTAAACTCCACATACTGTACACCTATACATACATTATTGTAAATGTTTTTAATTAATCCAAGTATCATTAATTAGCAGGTAGTGAGACAAATTCTCTTATTCCTAGAAAAATTAGCCAAATCAAAGAATTTTTCTGGGTATTGGTGAATGTTTCCATGTCTAAACTACACATCTGACATAGAACACCATTGCCACAGATGCTTAACTGCAGTTGGATAAATACAGAGCAGTGCAGTATTTATGCAAACGTACATTATATACCTACCTGTATACTATGGTATACTGTACTGTACTCTATTGTGCCCATCAGCAGATGCTGTCATCTTGAGCTTCTGTTGTAGGTAGGCCATTTGGTGATACAGGATGGCTTGCCTTTGTCCTGTACCATTTACTGTAGCAGGTGTTGTTAACTGTCACTCTCCACTCACTCCATGAAGGAGGGTTTGTACATAAAATCTTCAAACACTCCACTGCTATGTACAGTACTGTACTGTACACTCAGTACTTTCACACTTACTGAATGTACAGTACAGTACTGTACATAGTAGCTGTAATAACTTTTTATCTCTTAACACTGCAATAACAGTATTCTTGACTGATTGTATCGTGATACAGTAATATACAGTACTGCACTGAACAAAACTGATCATATGTCAAAACAGCAGTGAGCAAGCAAGCAAAGTTGTACAGTGGCAACAGACAATGAACTAAGAGTGTCATGATGCTAGAGTTTTATTTTTTTTTTATGGGGATTAGCCCACCCGGGCACTGGAGATAGGCTTCAAAAGGCTTCAGCCAATCATAGGCATTCCATGCAGTCACATGACAGAAGTAGCCAATTGTAATGCACGAGCACTCTGAGCCAACCTACTCATGCACTCAGCACATATCTGCATATGATGCAATCACTGGAAATTCATTTAATTACCTGAAACAGAGATATTTTTCTTGGAATGTTGAAATTTTATTTTTTTGGTAATCGAAAGTTCTGGGATCAAAGAATCTGGCTAATGGGAATAGTATTACTGTAATATAAAATATTTTTATATTATTTATGACTTAAAAATTTTACCCTTTACGTCAACTGAAAACTTATGAATATTTCATATAACTGTAATGTTCACTCATATTGGGTCATGAATCTGCCATTGTCATTTAGGAATTCATATGGCTTTCATATCCACAACAGTAACTGCAAGCAAAGTAGGCTCTAATATGGTACAAAGCAGATATTTATTGTATAGACCTAAGAATAAAGCCAACTTGCTGCATTGTGGAAGGTCAGTAAGATAGAAAACTAAGTGGTGGGATTTAAAAAAAAAATTACTTATTGATATTTTGATTCACTGAACATTTTCTTTTTCTTTTTTTAGGAGAGTTCGGGTTTGGCAAATGGATCTGCTGTGAACGCATTTGATGGAACTGACAATATCGAAATGACTATTAAGAACCAAAAGATGGGCTATGACTGGGATCCACCATCCCCAGTTGCACCAAACGGGCTTAAAAATTCCATTTCAGTACCTGGAACTCCAATCAGTGGCCAAAGTCAGAGCAGTATGAAGCCAAGCAGCAGTTTTACAAATTTACATGATATACCATCATCCTTCAGCAGCATAAGTGTCCACACTGACAAAAAACCTTTAATTTCAGAAAATGACAATATGTCATTGACCAATAATTTGAGTGCAAGTTCCATTGAAGACAATGGTGAACAGAATGTTGTTGGAACCCCTGATGTTTTGCCAAACATGAATCGTCACTTGAGCCTTGATTATAAACAAAACAATCTTGACAGTGAAGGGGTCATGGCTCATAAATGCGACTCATCATTTTCTTGAGAAAGGGCTATGCAGACAAACGTGAAAGTGATTTTCATATTATTACTTGAATTAAAAGGTGTTAATCATTTTTACATTAAGCCATTCATATTTACTACAAGAAATAAAATGTCAGAAGAAAAAGTGGTAAAATTAGTTATAGCATTTATTATATACAATTATAGAGATAGATGACAGGAATTAGCAACTTTTTAGGAATCAGAAATTGGAAAATATGATACACGTACAGTACAGGTTGGACCCCGCTAATCTGGGACCTGATAGTCCGGCAGCTTCGATGCTTTGGGCTGGTGTCATAGCCACTTCTAGTGGCTGTTGCCACTATTTTACTTTAAATACTTATAATTTACCCCTATATGTGCCTCCTAAGAGACCAGCAAGCAGTGGAAGTGGTTGTAATACGGCAAAACGCTAGCATGTAACATTAACTATTTTGGAAAGGTGTCTATACTGAAGAAATTATTGCTAATCTGGAACCGGTCTGGTCCTAAGCTTCCCGGACTAGCGAGGTCCAACCTGTATATAATTTTTATGTAATTTTTAAATACTATTTTGCCAAACATCCAAATTTATCCACCAAATTAATATTATTAATTTTAGCAATAATTTTGTGTGTAATTTAAGTACATTATATATTTACTGGCTAAAATTTGGGCCATGTAGAAAATTAACTTAGCTAATACAAGGAAGATCTGATATTAGAACTGGTAGTTTGAAATGGAAGGATAGTATATTTCTGTTAGCCTTAGCATAGAACTGGTAGTGTTCATCACTGGTGTTTAAGGGTGACAAAAATTGATGAAATTCTGTTCAGTTTCCAGTGTTGTTTACAGCCAATTATGGTATTTATTATATAGGCAGCAACTGTTACAGAATGCATATGGTGAGGTTACTGTTGTTTTTGACAAGGATTAGGTCAAAATTTTTATCTTCTCAGTAATGATGGATAGCAGATATTCAGATACAGTTCTGATGGATTCCATTCAATTTGACCTTTTTGGTCAATTTGATCGTGGTTATATTATTCAATAACTGGTTGATATACATAACAAGTATGACTTTATGCTTAAAATACACTATGGTGGATTAGTTCCCGGGAGTTTAGGGTTATGTATTATAGAGAACAGATATAATAAATTCATATTTCTTGGATAATACTTTTTAGAATCTGCATATTTGCATGTAATTTTTTAATAGTTTTTACTGGTGTTGTGACTAACATTAATATTTATTTAGAAACTGTTATTCTGAATTGGATTCATCTGAGACACAAACAGTTCTTACATTTAAGCAAGAAAAAGACATATTCTTACCTATATTTATCTCCTCCATATATTGAATAATACATGAAAATAGTCTTTTAATTTTTCATTTCTTAAGATGTCTGTCACATATTGTGGACTTGAGCAGCAGCATTTGTTGGGTTCTCATTATTTGTTGTCTAACAGTTTTTGCAGTTCTTAATTTTTAGTATTTTTATAAATCGTGATGAGTGTTAGTATACATGAAGGTTTTAAATTCGGCATCAAAATTGTCAGGTAGTTCATGAAAATCTACACTTATTTCCCGTATATTGTATTACAGTAAGCTCAGGGTCGAAAAATTTCTGTAGTCATTTGTTCTCAAAACAATATACTGTATTTATTTATTTTTAATAAATGCCCTTGAAATTAATTAATTAAAACTAACAACGAATTATTTAAACGAAAGAAGTTACAGTATTTGCATAATGTTAGAATAACAAATATCTTTTGTAAGTAATAACAACTTTTTACTTTACTTTTATCCTCTTCACCACTGATCGGCTCGTTAGCCGCATGGGCGGTTGGTCACATCTCTGTTGGCACGTAATAGGCATGCACTGGCTCCTGAGTGTGTCTGAACCTGCTCCAGTGCTTGGTTAATTCTGGTCTTGAAAGAGCTCACACTTGGTGCCATCACAACACTCTGGCAGATCTTTCCAAGAATTCACAATTCTCACTCTGAAAAAGTTTGCCCTCACTGTTTTCTGGACTTGTGGCTTCTTCAACCTTGAGCTGTGACCCCTTGTGGGGCAGGTGTCCGCCAGCTCCAAGTATGTACATTCGACTGAGTAGTGCCCTCTGAAATGTTTATACACTTCAATTCGGTCACTCCTTGCCCGTCTGTAGCTAGGCAGTGGCAGGCATTCTAATCTCTCTGAGTAGTTGAGGTTCTGTAGAGCATGCACCAATTTGGTGGCTCTCCTTTGTGCATTTTCAATCAATTGACAGTCCCTAACACTTCTTTGGGTCCAGACGGGGAAGCACCTCACTCTTGAAGATCGTGACGAGGCATGGACTATCTAGATATCTAAACTACTTTTTTATAAGACCCTCTAGTTTAATTGCTTGAGTCACCTTCTTTTCCCAGTGACCCGAGAACTTACATTCCTTGTCGACAAACACACCAAGGTCCTTTTAAACATTAGGTCACAATTAATGCAGTTTTTTTGCCCAGTTGGGACATGTAATATGCCTCCTGGCCATTGGTATGTCCCAGGTGCATCCTCTTACTCTTCATGACATTGAATCTTAGCAGTCATTTCTTCGACCATTCTTGAAACCCACAGAGATCATTTTGCAGCTCTTCACAGTCTGTTTGGTTCTTAATTTCCCTTAATAACTTGGCATCATCCACAAATATTTGTATGGAGGAGTGTATAGCTTCTGGCATGTCATTAATGAAACGAACAAACAACAACAGGCCCAATACACTGCCCTTTGGTACCCCACTTGTCACAGGTACACCTGACGATTTCGTACCATTAATCACCACACACTGCTTGCGATCATAGATAAAGTCTCTGATCCACGTTGGGACACTTCCCCGAATCCCGTACCCTTCCAGTTTAATTTTCATTTTTTCGTGTCCAAACATCCAGTATCTCGAGTAATTGTGTTAAACAGGAGCATCCCATCGTAAAACTGTGTTGGCAGTCCTTTACTTGGTTGTTTCATAGTAGATGTTCCACCATGGCATCTCTTATAATGCTAGCAAGTACTTTACATACTATGCTGGTTAGGCTCACTGGTCTATAATTATTCGTGGAGTGACGATCGCCCTTCTTGAAAATAGGCTAAAAGAAGAGAACAGTTGGTGTTGTACAGGAGTTAGTTGTATGGTTGAGGTAAAGCTTCAAGAATCAATGCCTTGCTGCCTCACACAACTGTTGAATATATTTTCCAGTTGTGTGAGGCAGCAACAATAAAACCTGTAGTTTATTTCTCAGTGACCATAAGGGAATTGTTTTACTTTTGCCAGAATATCAAACCACTTTGTGTAAGCTTTTAAGTTGTGTGTATGTATGTATTAATGTCTTTTATGTTGAGAAATGTTGTGTGTACGAAGATGTTTGATTTTAGTGTTCACATGTTTGCCCTTACCCACCAATACACATGTACTGCCATATTGAACAAATTGTCTTAGAATGGTGTGATTATGAATAGAAAAAAAACAAGGTCCCAAAGTGCAAACATTCAACACCACTCGACACATGATTTCTTTTTTAACACATGGAAACAATTATATGCAGTACGTTATAATATTATACTTTATATTTACTTTTACACACACACACATATATATACTGTATACACATTATAATTATTCACACACACATGCTACCCACACAAGGTAAAAAACTATATGGTATATTTACTTACCCTATAATATAAATTAAATAATATAAAGTAGGTGAGATTTATATTTAGTGTTAGGATAGTTTATTGGGAAAAAAGTGGAAGTGGCAGTGTATACTTGGTAAAATAGTGCTGTGATAGGGTCTTGGTCAGGAAATAAGATCACCTTTAATGTATATAATGTATCTACTGTTATATTGGTGTAAATAATGTTTAATTCTCTGTTTAAAATATTCTCAAATCATATACAGTATATAAAATATCAAGTATTCTTTATCAGGAGAAGGCACAGCTAAGAGTTCCCAGAATAAATGAGTTTCCTTGGTGGTGGACCATCATTTGTTTTTTTCTATTTAAGTGTACCAGTAGATGATTGTTTCTTGTTCACTTCTAACTTGCAGAATATTTTTGTCAGTGGGTCATGTTCAATGTGTGACATTTTTTTATGTGCAGTATATATGATCACAGATATTTTTAGTCACCTTTCATGTGCAGTTCATTTGGAATAAGGCAGTATTTTAAAAACGTGATTAAAGTTATGATATTCATAATCATAAAATTAATTAATTCAAGGGTTGAAAAATAATTTTGTATGGATTTTTTGGCTTCCATATGATTTGTGTGAAATATTAGCAGTGACATTTAAACTTAAAATCAGTTATGTGGTTTAAACTGCTTTTGTGCCTTCCTCCTGACTTGATATTCATATTGGAATTAGACTGAGCAAGACCACAAAGAAGCAAACACGGGTAATGGAAGCTGCTAAATAGGAACAGAGCATTGAAAAATAATGTGCTTTAGTAGTTAAGGGTGTACAGTATATTGCATTTACTTGTTGAATTCCAGTATGGAGTAAGGAAAATTTTAAAGTTTAGGGTAGAATTAATTGTTTTAACATGTGCTTTAGTGTGTTTGAAATATTGTAATGATTATATTTTCACATGTTATCAAAAGTGCAAATATGTTGATTAAGGGTAAATATTGCTACATCAAATGCTTGTGATTCAGATGTTTCCTCAGTAATTTAGTTTTCCATGTATTAAAGACTTTTAACGTTGAAAGATATTTATATTACAAAGATATATTAGTATTTCTGCCCTTCAGAGAATTTGATGTGAATTGGCTCCAGTATAATAATACAGGTTGACAATCCCTTATCCGAAATCCTTGGGACCAGATGCATTTCGGTTTTTGGATTTCAGAATGGTGAGAATTTATTTTTTTATTTTATTTTTTTACAGGGATCATCCCACCCGGGCACAGGTCACTGACCCACATTGGGGCCTGGGGGCTAAAATATAATAATAATAATAATAATTATGATAATAATAATAATAATTCATAGGTCTAGGTAGTGTTTCTCACTTTTGATGTTATTTTCATTCTTGTATTTATTATTATTATTATTATTTTATTATTATAGTATTATTGTTATTATTATTATTATTATTATTATTATTATTATTATTATTATTATTATTATTATTATTATTATTACAAGTATTGTTATCATTCTTATTTTATTTTTGTGTATTTTTTATTAAAATTTTATTTACTATGAATAATTATTATTATTACTGTACTGTATTATCATTATTATTATTATTATTATTATTATTATTGTTATTATTATTATTATTATTATTATTATTATTATTATTATTATTATTATTATTATTATTATTATTATTATTATTATTATTATTATTATTATTATTATTATTATTATAATTATTATTACTATTACATTTTCACGCCCCAGGCCCAGGTGTGGGTTAGTGACCTGTGCCTGGATGGGCTAATAATCCCCCCCTCGCCTCCCCCCCCCCCAAAAAAAAATTGCTCCACAAAAAAACTTTCGGTTTTCGGAATTTCGGATAAAGGGTTGTCAACCTGTACTCATTCAGAAACATTTAAAAGTAAGTTACTCAGTAGCTCATAATAGTTCTTAGCATTTAATTTTGAATTACTGCAACAAATAAATCTTCCTATATTTGCAGCTCAAGTATGACCTAAGATTGCCAGTTTCTGTACTTGAAGTTTTATTTTAAAAATATTAGTTTACCTTTACTTTTCATGCTCTGTTTTTGTGAATACTGTATTTTCAGTATATTTTATAAATACTGTATGGTACATACCTGGTAATATTTACCCTTAACAGAAATATGTCATATACTGTGAAATAAGAAATAGCCGTTGTGAATTGGTACAGGCAGTCCTTGAATTACGACCGTCTGACGTACGATCCTCTGCACATAATAACGGGATCCCAATATTCATTCCTTACCAAAATTTGTAATTAACATCCCATTTTTTGTTTTTACAATATTTTCATTATTCTATATTGTTTAACATCAATTTATTTACATTATTTGTTATGTATGGGATATTATTGTCTTTTTGTATGGGCAGGGTTGTGCTTTAACCTAACCTAAACTGGAATTAACACCTCCTGTATATATTTCCTTCAGGTTGTCATGATATTTACGAGGGCCATTCAATATGTAATGAGACTTTGATGTAGACGGCAAAGGGGAGGGACAAGCGCAGCGTTCATGTTACGGCATGTTTAGACATGCATAAGATACATCTTCATCTGTTTGTTTCGTCAGTTCATTCAATTAGTCTCAATTAAGTGTTGCATTAACGATGAGCGCTCCACTTGAATTTTGTACTTTGGAAGAACAACGATCTGTTATTTGTTTTTTAAATTCAGATGGGATAACACCAAGTGAAATTCGACGCAGAAAGTCACTGCAATACGGAAACAATTGCATCAGTTGAGCAAACATTTACAAGTGGGTTGAACATTTCAAGCATGGTTGAACAAGCGTAATGAACGAAGATTGTGCCGGATGACCTGTCGAAGTTTCAACACCCCACAGTGCACAGTATTCACAGGAAATGATTAGAAAAGTGGGCTGGGAGATTTTGTTGTATCCCACATACAGTATAGTCCAGATCTCTCAACATTAGACTACCATATGTTTGGTCCTCTCAAAGCAGCTTTACGTGGAAAGGTTTTTCCAAATAATGAAGAGATGTAGAAAGAAATATGAAATTGGTTACAGTGTCAGCCGAAAGAATTTTTCGCCACAGGCTTAAGAAAACTCGTAAAAAGATGGGGTAAGTGAATAGCTGTAGAGAAAGATAATGTGGATAAATAGGTATGTGATCATTTATAATTAATAATTTCTTCTGCAGTTATATTCATTTGTCTCATTATTTATTGAATGACCCTCATATATTGATGAAAATAAAAAATTTCCATAATAAATAAAAGGCTCTTGAGTTATTAACTTCATGAAGGACTGGAACTCAATTTTCACTTTATATATATATATATATATATATATATATATATATATATATATATATATATATATATATATATATATATATATATATATATATATATATATATATATATATATATATATATATATATACATATATATATATAAATTATATACATATTTACAGATATTTGACACACAAGTACTACGCATAGCCTTTTTATTTATTTATTCTTCCCATTATGGAGCTACTAACAAATATTGATGATACAAGACACTTAACTATGTATTTTATTAATAAGATATTTATCAAGGGTTGGGGAGTTACTTGTATGCTGTACTTCATTAGGAGGAGATTACCTGGTCTTCTGTGCTGTCAGATATGTTACTTAATTTTGTTGGGAGGAAAAGGTGCATAAAATTATCCATTTGTCTGGCTGATATATCTTAATCTTCCTCATTTATATGGACTTCTAGTTGTACATGTGTAAACAGAAACTTGTATACACCTTCAAGTTAACAATGTAAGGTCTCAGACAATCATAAGAATGTAGACCAATACATTTTCATAGTTGATCATACAAACATTACTGTTCTTTTTTTTTCTACTTACATGTGAATATGGAAGTTGTTGCATTCAAATAAAGAATAAATCAACAAAGGCTGGAAATGTGAATGAAACTGTTGTTCTCCTCTTGTCATTGGTGAACTGCACATGCTTTTAAGTGATCAGTGAGGAGTGGTGCTGTACTCACAACTTATTCTTAAAATATTTCCATGCATCAGAATCAGACCTTTTGTTTTATATTGTATTACTAATTTAAATAAGCTATATACTGTATCGTATTTTAGGAGTCTTAAATAAATGATTAAACTGTAGTCATTCACTCTAACTGTTTTCAAGTTTATGCTGAAAGAATCAAAATCTGAAAATATCAAAATGTCTTGTAGACAGGACCACCATGTTTAATTTTATACCATGTTGGAGGTCTTATTTAAGAATGATTTTCCTAGAAAAGGGAATACATACCTGCAACGAGAGATCATACAAGAAACATGTACAGTACTGTATTGAACACTCAGTTAGTCAATATAATTTCATATGGTATTCTCCATTTATACATTGAAGCATTGGTAATGCTTCTAAGTTTTAGTTGTTGCATTTATTGTTATTTAAACAGCATGGATATTTATTTTTGTATGCAGAGATGGTGTGAAGGGCATTACAATGATGTGATACAGTGTTATGATTCTGGATCTGTTACTTTGCTTTGCTCTTTGTATGTTATTAAAGCACACGTCTTTATACAGTAAATACAATTAATCTTAAACACTCAAAATATGATTTTTCAAAACATTTAAAATCTAGATTGACTAATTATGTCAGTAGTGTTGCACTGATTACTTCTTAATTGTTCTAACTACAAAGGTTTATCTTGGTTCACTCTCCATCCATTTTATCTTTAATAAGCCTTATTAGGATCTCAGGCAAGGTGATGGACAGAAGCAGTATAAACAATGACACAATCAATTGGTGGCCTTATTGTTAATCAAGTGTAAAGAATCCCAATTATTCCTCCAAAAGTAATTTAATCAGAAGAGATATAGGTGATTATGTATTTCAGATGAATAAATTTATAATGATTATCAACATGATTGTTATCATGTGTCAGGCAGGGTATGAGAGTGGATGTGATTAAAACAAAAGTATTATTTTAGGTATGGATGGAGGACCCGTCGTAGAAAGTTGAAAATGGCAATATACTGTTTGTAAGGTGTTGGCTGTGATTTAATAATGTGTATTGAGTTGATTAGATACGTTGCGAGAGATTGTGCATCCTGCTCAACCTACGTCAGTGTGGAAAATGGCTGTAAAACGGTGATGATGATGATGATGATAATGCTGGTCCATATGGTAGTTTTCAGATGGGATATCACTGCATGTGATTGGATGTTTGTATATCAACATTGTCAAGTACTTTGGTTTCCTCATTTAGATGTCACTAGTGGACTTAATAAATAAAGTCACTGAAATATTAATCACAATACAGTATATTTATGTTAAGTCAATCTTTTGGTGGAGTTTGTAAAAAAATTCTTAACAGCAAATCATCAGGAAGAAAAGATGGGCATAGCTATAGGTCATAGCCATGCTAGACAACAGGGCAGAGGTAACTATACTGTGGTTCCAATTTGTGGAACCCTATACAGTACAGTAAGATGACAGTACAGTACCATGATTTCACTGATGCACAGTACTGTACTGTATAGGGATCAATCTTTACTTGATAATGTGACTGATCTTTGATTATATGAGGGTTAGTTTTCAGTTTAGACCTGTCAAAGTAATTTTTTATTCTTAATTCATAATATCTCTTGATGGGATAATCTATGCTTGTTAAAATGTGTAAAATCCAAATGTTAGGGAGTAAAGAAAATAGAGTAAAATCCATTAAAAAAGTATATACCTGAATTAAAATACTGTAATCACAAAGTCTGGAGAACAATTGAAATGAAGTGGGAGGTGGGGGGGATGTGCACTTTAACTACAAGGTGGTGAGGGACCTATTATAAGGCCTGTGAAAGAGGGGACACTCACTAAGTACACCATCAGATACATATAATTAAAATTAAATTTCAATCAATTTTTATTAAATTTTTAGTTACCAGCACTCCCTAATTCTTGCAACATATCAATTACATACACGTAAGAGATTTAAGTAAACCATCATGGGTTACATTTATACATTACTACAAAGGGACGCAACATCAGATTTGGAAACAGACAAACACCAACTCGCCAGAATATGTGGTGTCAGCAACAGACCATGAGTTAGCACGGCCCCTGGCTGCAAATCTGGCAAATCACTTAAATTTGTCTCCCTAGTTGGCCTTGGCTTTTAAAGGAAACCCACACTAAGCTCCACCTACTGTACTTTTCCTAAACTACACTTACACTGTGCTTCTCATACCTCAGTCAATGACCTACAGCATCTTTGACCTATGATGTCATACTGTTCAGGTTTACCCATTGTTAATGTGGTTAAACTGACGAAGTGTAGGTACTGTACAGTGTTCTTGCACTCAAATGTTGCCACAAAATCCTGACATCTGGTTTGTTGCTCTGCAACAAAACCCATTTGATCCCACCACAATATTCTGTGTGTGTTTGGCAGGCTCCAGATTTAGAACTGGCTGGTAACTTCAGTGCTGTACTGTATTTCTCATAGCACAAATATATATTTCTTATATTTTTTCCTGGCTCTGCCACTTTATTGTAAGTAGATTACACAAACCAAACATGAGGATAGGTCAGATTTGCTTTCATAAAGTCTTCATTCATTTTTCTTTTACACCACAAGAAGAAAACTCTATCAAAAGGGATCAAGAAATAGTGGCACACCCAAAATGTATACCTATATGGAGAGTTCACTGAGAATTTACAGCATGGTTGAGAGGTCTTTGTGTATACAAGTAAACATTGTTAAAATCTCTTTAGTTATGAATGAGACTGGGGCCTCGACAAAAGGGTTCTAAATCGCTGCAAAGTGGGAAAATTTGAGATAATATTCAAAAGAAAATGAGTTAGTTTATCAGCAGTGTTAGGATTGCTGAAAATTAGTTCCTTATCCATAAAGTGTTAACAATTACACATTGAATCTTAGGTAATTAGTTGTTATTTTCTGTTTGGTAATGAGCCACCTGTCAAAATCTGACGGTTTTATATAAAATTCCCTCAATCACTCACTTTCCTTACAATCTGTACCTTGCACACAATTGTTTCCATCTTTCAACAATAATTTTAGTTTACCACTTTCATAAATGTCAGATTTATTTTTACACGATTAATTAATACATTGCAATGCATAAAAAAAGGAGAAAAGGATGGTAAAACTTGTACCTAATCTTTGTTTATCCTGTGGGGAGAGCACCCTTTGCCAAAGCAGCCAATAATGTGTTTGTGTCTTAATTGAGATGATGAATTTGTCTATTCTAATGCTTTTAATTTTTAGATCTAATTTACGTCAATTCATAATACTGTACTGTACAGTATATACAGTAGTTAAATTCCTTTTTTTAAACTAAGATTTACACAAGTGGAATTACATGACTCTTAATACAAAGTTTGAAATAAACCTTTTGGTGAAATCATTATACGTGCTGTATTGACCTTTATGGTTACATATATACAGTATCCTCAGCGTGGAGAGTGTTAAAAACCCGACCAGTTTATGGAGATCAAAAGATAAATTCGTCAACGATTTATTTTTTGAGAAGTAAAAATTATTTTAGTTAATATGGAAGGACTACACCTCAGCGTATATTTTTCAACCCAATGGAAAGCATGTACACTCGGTAAAAACTACCGCTACAATTTCCTGCCTAGACTTTCCAGAATTATCGACCGTATGGTAAAACGTCATTGGGCCGGGTTCCATTATGACGGCATGCTTAAACTGTGGAGCTAAAAGAATGACATAATGTGGCATTAGCCCAAAGTGAAGTAGCAATACAATTACAGACTCAAAATTCGGTTGCAAAATAATCTTTTACCTTTATTATATCCACTAATTCTGCCAAACATATAATGCATTCCTATATGGCAACTCATCCACTTCCATGGTTGCTGTAGTCCACAGTGTGTGGAACATTTAATGTAACATACAGTTTAACTTATCTAGATATACTGACTTTCTCCAGTCATATTGTAACAAAGTAATTCAATATTGTCAATGAAATAGCTAATTTCGGCCTACCAAATTAAGTACAAAATGCCACATTCAGGCTTCCAACCCTCAGGAGACAATGGGAATGTTCAGTTGGAAAATCAAAGGACCCCATCTGTACGGTAGTATTTTGCCGAGTGTACAGTAGATGAAAAATGATGTGGCCAACAGATGATATTTGTGTGTGTTAGATATGGTGTATAATATTCTAATCATTTAATTATAAAAGTACCGGTACAGTACTGTACTTCTTTCTGCTGCAGTTTTAATATATACACTTTGGGAGTTTTTTCCACAGATAAAGAAAGTACACCTATGGACAAAAATATCCCAATTTGTCAAAAAAGGGGATGTATTTTGTTTCTAGGTACTACTTATCTTCATATTTCCACTTTATGATTACTTATAAAGCACATGAACCCATTGACATACACAAAAAAATGCATCACATTTGAAAACAAAATTAACATTGTTACACCTACAATTTTAATCTATTAAATATTGCTTCTGTTATTTTTCTATTATTCAGTCAAATATATAATTGAATGCACCATACCTTCAGGCCTTGTGGCATACCCATGTACACCACTGTAAATGGTTTATTACTTTAATAGATAAAATGATGTGGCTTTTTGCTATTAAAAAATTTCACACTCATGTATGACTATAAATTTATGTATGTTGGCAATATTTGTCTAATGACAAGTTTGCATAATGTGTGTGCACTTGCAAATGTAAAACCTCTCACATTATGTGGTAGAGTACAGTACAGTATAATATATAGATCACCATTAAGGTTGTGTGAGTGCTAATCTTGTATGTTGTATATGAGTGTACAAGTGGTCATATGATGTGTATGTACAAACCTCCATATAGCATGAATGCAAGGTGCTGTTGTACATAATTAATTTCCAAAGTGTCATATACAACCAAGTATTTTTTGATGAATGTTACAACTACAATATACTGGTTAATTAATAGAGATATCATGTTACAGTTATAAAGTTTTAAAAATTAATATGGATATATATAAATATATATATACAGTATGTACAAAATTAATAATAAAGTGTACCCTCATAATGTATTTACTAAGCCTTACAAAAAATTACTAAAATTATAAATACAGGGGTCCCTGACTTACAAACGCCCGCTGATACGAACGGGGTAAAAATTTAAAATTTAAAGTACAGTACTGCATTTTATTTACAGTAGAACGTCGATTTAAAACAATTCAATTTAAGATTACGTACAGTATAGTCTTCATTTACGCGGTCAATTGAACCCGTGGAGGTCCGCATAAAATGAGAAATGCGTAAACGAAATAACAGAACATATGGGATTAATTGAAATAGAGACAGGGCCAACAACCAATCTTCACTTTTTCCGACACAATACGTACGTTGTAGTAAAAATAACATCTTTATTTTATGATGGTATGCACACAATTAAATTTTAAGAGAAATATCAATAATATTAGGTTTTTTAACACTTACGTTAGTAGAAAAGATGGCTGGGCACACGGGGATGGGGGGGTTGGTTCCAAGGCAGAGGGCAGATTATTGGCCCTCACCTGTATCACTTGTATCAATTGTATCACTATCCACCACAGAGGCTTGCAGGGCCGCTTTGTAAAACCCCTCAAAGTCCATATCCTCACTATCACTATCACTGACTTGGGCCGGCTGTGGTGGGTGAAGAACTCGGTAATGTTTTGATGACTTGGCGACCTTGTGCGCACCCTGCCCGCGCCGCTTCCCGCATAAATGACCAAATTTACCGGGTAATTAACGCATTTGCATTCTGGTAAGGCACCGTGTAAATGACCAAACGCGTAAAAAAAATCCGCATAAATGCAGACTATACTGTATTGATTTAAAACAACATCCTTAATTAAGGACAATGTTTTAATTTAAAGCGAACCTTTCCTATTTTGCACGAGTCAATCTGGCGCATCATATTTAAAATTTTGCGCCTAATGTATCTCTGGGCACGCTACACTGTCCTAAGAGCAAAGCTGTACTGTACATATACTCAAAATAATGTACTAAATGATTACTAAAATTTTTGTCTAGTACACACTATAGCATGTTTATATTCAAATTAATCGCTATCTTATAAAGAATTCCAGCAATGTTCAGATGAAGCTCTTGTGCTTCTTCTTGCTCATGAGCATTTTGGTGTGTTCTTTCTCGGTTGTACAAGTCTGTCAGGCAGCTAGGGTGATACTTCAGTTCTTGTGCCACAACATCTCCTGCACTTAGTTTGGCAGGGAATTTTCCATTGCTAAGTGTCTTCGCACAATCATTAAATCTTTTATTAAGTTTCATTTTCATTGCATGTCTTATGTCATCTCCCGAAGCTTCTTCCTCACATAGAAAGCATTCTGTTGCTTTGGGGGGTCTGACCATTCATGGTATCTTGCTACTGCTGCTCTCCTCTGTAGCAACTGCAGAGGTTCGCCTTTTCTGAGCTCTATTTAACTTTGTGTTGTTGAACAGAAGTCTGTAACTCTCATGATACTGTATCTTGTTCTTCCTCAAGATCTCCTCTTTCACATTATCTTCAACAAGTCTTTCAGGGTCAAGCTTGATTGGCAGTGCATTGATTGATGAAATAGAGGAATATTCCTTGCCAAGCTCTTGTAACCGTCATCTCCTTTTTTGACAGGATTTGCATGTGGAGACTTAAGAGCTTCCTTCTTATTCTGTTGACAAAGACAACACTTTGCCCAGTCAGTGAGGAATGATTTGTTGGTAGATTTTGTGTCCATAACTATTTTTGATCTTCAGGGCTGAGGGTTTATCCTTTTACCACCCAGATGAGCACTTTCTTGTGTGGGATACAACTAGGTTCATGCCTATTGCACTACACCTAGTCGTATCGTTCATCCAGTGTCATTAGTCCCGTGTGATCTGTACACCAGCCAGATAACTAAAACCCTATTATCCTTGGCTCGGCTCTCCCAAGCTGGCACATCCTGTCAGTTCAGGTACGGCTGCTTAACTGATTTGGGGTTGTTTAAGCAGCATTTGGAACACTAAGCTGTTGCAGTATGTCATACTTTTTCTTAGCTGACACTGAACCCCATGCTGGGTTGCACAGCAGTGATGTCACCAGTGTGCCCTGGTAGTGCCCGACAATCACTCCCTCACATGCTTTGCTACTCTTGGTGGAAATGCGGGGTATGCAATTGCTTGCTTGAGTAAGTAGGGATTCACCCCTATAGAGCAAAGAACAAGCAGCACCCAGGCAGTAGTTATTATAGCCAAAATCACCAGGGGAGGAGCACGGCACCACTGCCTGTTGAGGATCGACAGCGGAGTGGAGAGCTTGGACCGGTGAAGCAGTTACCTACGCAGAGGAGGACGGATCTAGAAGCAGCCAAGCATGAGTTACCCATCCCCACACCACGTTCTAGAGGAGAATTTGATCGATTTGAGAAGCTCGGAGTTAAGTGAATTGTATCACCAGAGTATCCTACCCTTATGTAATCAAGTACAAAAACTCACAAACCAGATGGAACAGGGGGTGAGCAGTCCCACTAAGAGTGTTAAAATGGAAACTGGGGTCTCAAAGTCTAAACACTGAGGATGTGGCTGATGAAGTCTGCATCACGTGGGCAGCTCACCATGCAGCACAGAAGAGGAGTCAGCCATTTGAAGTGAGCATTACATCTGCTTCCTCTGCTTCGAGATCAGGCACACTCTGTGGCAACCATCAAGCATGTCATGGAAAAGGTTTGTGATACAGTGGCTTTTCTGAACCCAAGTCAGATACCAGTCATAGCTGCTGACCAGCCACTGTATGCCCTGGCAAAAGAAATCCAATTGCATTGGCCTGAGTATGGAGAAGACAGGTATGTTATTATGTTCGGGGGACTTCACATAGAGATGGCTGCACTGAGATCACTAGGAACGCTACTTCAAGACTGTGGTTGGACCGGTTCCCTTGTTGAAGCAGGAGTGGCTTCATCTGGTACAGCAGAGTCTTTTCTGTCTGTATCAAGTGTAGCTAAGACAAGACTAGCACATCAAGTCACAGCATGCAGCTTGTACAAACTGATGAAGGAGGCATACCAGGGCTATTGCTCTGATGAGTCTGAAAGGTCAACTTTGAGCTTTGAAGACTGGTGTAAACAACGTAGGCTTGAGAGTTCACAGTTCCAATTCTGGAACCTTGTGCTGGACATGGAGCTCACTATCTTCATGTTGATATGCTCATTCACGGAAGGCAATTTCAAACTCTACCTTGAAGCACTCTCAAAGCTGATCCCCTACTTCTTTGCAAACAACAATGTTAATTATGCCTGATGGCTTCCAATTCACCTTCGAGACATGATGTGCCTTGAGCAACAATGTCCAGAGGTAGCGAGGGAGTTCTACAAGGGGAACTTTGTTGTCCACAAGTCAGGAAGAGAGTTCTCTGCCATTGCTATTGATCAAGCCCATGAACAAAACAATGCAGTGATTAAAAGCGATGGAGGAGCAATTGGGTTGACTGAGGACCCAGCAGCACTTCGTAGGTGGATGTTGGCTGGATCTGAAGTGAGTTGTCTTGTTGCTGGATATGAAGCTGCGTCAGGTGCAAAAGATGGAACCACCACCAGCAGCTGACATCATGAGCAGACCCTGAGTGCACAGAAATCTTTCTTTGAGAAGGTGGAAGCACATTCCAAGGTGCTGCAGGAGATGGGCAACCCTTTCCAAGAAGAGTCATCTGACCTTCTGGTGTTAGACACAAAGAACATTGAAGATCCAGATATTGCTAAAATGGTTGGTACACACCATGACAGTGTCATAGTCACGTTGACTGCTAGTCTGTACCCTTGTTGAGTCTTATTACACTCCACGACCGCAAAACATGAATGGGTAGCTGGTTAGCTACCCCATAGAAGAGAGGTGTTTTTCCCCATCGACGTTTATGCCCATGACCCCTCCCAGTAAGTCCTGCTTTCGAACACAGTTGTCAATACTTTGTTATTCCACTTTCTCCTGGTAAGCTCAATCTTGAACTAGTCTATGTAAATCAACTCAAGTAATTTGCCAGACCTTTGTCAACCGAGGGTCATCCTTGAATGAGTAACAGTTGGTTTGTTTGTGATTTCTGTCATTGCATGAGTAGCGATTGCTGGCATCTCAGGGGTACATAAACCAGTGAGAGACGGAGTATCAAGCCTTCCGTAACGATCTCCAACTTCGTTGTCCTACAGGTATGTAGATGTGTTCCCTAGCCATTCAGTTTAATTCAGTCATTGTAGTGAATTATCAGTGTTCATGCTTTAACAGTGGAATTGTCATTCGCCCAGTAAGAAGTAATATAAAGTAAATGTCGTCTGACGTTGCGAGACAAAAGATTGTTTGTGATTGTCCATGCTGCCTCCCGTAGCACTCTCCCATTTCCTTGTCCTACAGATCCAGGGTGGGCTTATTTGAACATTTACCGATAGACCCGGAGCCAGTGGATGTCTAGTGGGATCAATATATCGACGATGTCGTTGATTCGACATGATTAACTTAACTGCAGGTCCGCCTCGTGGGCTGGACCCCAGACTGTCAACACGTGTCAGAGTATAACCGACCACAACAGCGATCGTCAGTGTTACTGGCGCCAGTGCTATACCCTGGGACATGCCTTGGAGTTATATGGCCCACCGTGTTGTTGTATATGTTTGGGGATAATTAACTGGAAATAATTATCCCATGTTGGGTAGCGGACCCATGTATTTGCTGGTTTCAGTATTAACGTGTATGTTGTGAGTGCATCTCAGATGCAATACCAACAGTCTGTGAAGTATCATAAGTAAGTTTGTCCTCTAACTGTACTATATGCCACTTACCACCAGTATGTAATGTGAGTAGGGCCAAGGAACTGGTCCTGCTATGTAATGTAATGTAACACCAGTAAGGTTGTGTGCAGTAAGAGTATAATTCTGAGTAATTGCTGTTGAGTAAAAATAAGAAAATACTGAGTCTCCAATAAGCCGAGGAGTTGCCCCTTGAAGTTAAATGTTAATATCTTTTTCCCTTTGATTTCATATTACTAGACATGTTCTTAGAGTATTTGAGGAGTATTCATTTCCCTGCAGTATTTCACCTTTATTTCAGTCCAAGTGACTTGATATCAGAATTACCATACCCATGTGCCTAGGCCCTCGACATGCTACCAAAAAGATCTGAGGTTATGTAGTAACCATTGAACTGAAGTAAGTAGAAAGAACAATTGAAAGAACTAAGACAAGAGAAGTAAGAGTAAGATAAGGGCAGAGAGTAAGAGAGAGAATCCGCCGCTCGTACAAGAGGAAAAGAGCAATTCCAGTCATTCTTAGAGGGACTAAAGAATAAAGGTAAATGTCTGTTCCACCATCCAATCAAGAAAAAAAGATCCTCCTTCTTCGAATATGACCACGTTGTTAGCAGTTCCAAAAAGAAGGTACTGAAAGATGACTGTCAGCTGTTCTCGCGACTCTTCATCTCCAGTCAGAACAGATAGTATGACTTGCAAGAATTTTTCATGCATGAGAACCAGTCAGCTCCTGCCTCCCTCAGTGACAATGGCAAGCTTCATACCTGTCAGAAGTCACAGCTGACTGAAATTCTTCAAGCACAAGTGAATGCGACAGAGAGAGAACCACATGGAGATGCTATCATCATAGATGGCTCAGCACTGATCAATGCCCTGCCTCCACGCACCTCAAAGACTTTTGATGCCTATGCCAGAGAAGACATCCTGCCCAAAGTGGGATTCTATGGTGCCAAATACAATAGGGTGGATGTAGTGTTTGATGTGTACAGAGAGTCAAGTCTGAAGTCTGAAGCCAGGTCGAAACGAGGACAGGGGATCAGGAGAAGAGTTACAGGAACCAGTAAGACTTCCAAAAACTGGAGAAGCCATCTGCGAGATGACAAAAACAAGACAGAACTATTCCATTTTCTCGCGTTGAAAATGTGTGAAGCACAGACGACAAGCACGGTGGTTGTGACAAAGGGAGAAGATGCCATTAGCAACACAGACAAGTCCCTAGAAGCTGTGGCTCCATGCTGTCATGAGGAAGCAGACACACGAATATTTGTGCATGCTAGGGATGCAGCAATGGAAGGTAGCAAGTCCCTCATCATCAAAGCCAATGACACTGACGTGGTCGTCATAGCAGTATCTGTACTGCCATCACTACAGGAGCTTGGTCTTGATAACATGTTGATTGCCTTTGGCCAAGGAGCCAGTCATCGATGGATTCCAGCTCATGATGTAGTTTCTGCGATAGGGCCTAAGAAAGCTCGTGGGATCCTATACTTTCATGCTTTCACTGGCTGTGACGTTGTGTCTGGCTTCCGTGGGAAAGGAAAGAAATCTGCATGGCAGACATGGAATGTCTGTGATGAAGTTTCAGAAACATTCACCAAACTCAGCCATGTCCAACAACAGTTGCTGATGTTGACCTGCAGAAGCTGGAAAGATTTGTTGTCCTCATGTGCGACAGATCTAGTGCAGCCACTGGTGTAAATGAGGCAAGACTAAATCTCTTTTCCCGCAAGCAGAGACCATATGACTCCATTCCACCAACCCGGCAGCCCTCAAGGAACATGTAAAGCGGGCTGCCTACCGGGCTGGTATCATCTGGGGCCAGGCAACAATCTCCAATCCAGAAACCAGCAGTCCTGTCAACCGGGGATGGACACAGAAGGGAGAGGCATGGCAGATACGTTGGACGACTCTTCCCCCGATTGCGACATGCTGCCAGGACCTGACCAAATGTTCCTGTAAGAAAGACTGCAACCAGAGATGCAAATGCTTTCGCTCTGGACTTTCCTGCACAGCACTTTGCAGCTGCATATGTGAACAGCAGTAAATGCACAAACATGAACTGTCAGGAGAAGTCACAGGAACCAGTGTTAATAGTGATTACTTTTTTTTTTAGTAAGTTCTTTTTTGTTATATTTTTTTACTAAAAGTGTTATTTTATGTGGATAAAAATGTTACAATGGACTTAAAACTATAAAAAAAATCATCTGAGCATGCTTGAAAACATACATATCGACACCAAGATCACTCAGATTGACCAACTACATCAATTTCTATAAGAAAAATAAAAACGTTTGAAGGTCAATATGGCGGCCATCTTGGATTTTCAAATGGCCAATTAGGCAGACTTGACTAGTAACCATTAGAGAATTACCATGCCAAATTTGGTGCTTGTATCACCATTTGCATGATTCTCTTGAAAAATTGCATTTAGCTGCCCCACTACATGGAACTCCAGGCTTGTGGGTAGTTGCAGAAGTCTTAGGAATTATTAAATCTGCTGCGTATATTATGGCTTGATTTATGTGTGCAATTTTGGTGTTGATGTCTTCTCCAATGGTGTCTATAAGAACGGCTCTTGAGTAGGCCCCCTAGTCTGCTTTCTTAAGGTTTTATTGCACCTCGGGAGTAGCTGCTCGGGCGTCACTCTCATATGAAATGCAGACCGGAAAATGATCGCTTCCCAGGGAGTCGTCGTATGTAGAAAATTTACAATCTAATAACAAGGAAGCATCAACTATATAGAGATTTATAGCTGATGTTGAGCCAACTCGTTCGTTCACTCAAGTCCCACTATCGTCGTTCAAGAGAGACAAGTTGGGGTTGAATATAGTTGTAGCCACCTGCTCTCCCCTCCCGTCATTCCGGGAGGGGGGCATTGAGGTCTCCAAGGATCATTTTTTTTCCTGGTAGTTGGTTGAATAGCTCCTCAAGCTCACCTCCAGCCATGAGCCCGCCCGGCAGACAGTATAGCGAGCAGACGGTTACATAGTCAGAGCGAAACTTGATTCTGCATGCCACCGCCTGCAGGTTCACGCTCAGGTTAACTCTCTGTTGGGCGAATTCACTCCTAATAAATAGGACTACCCCTCTCAGGTTGTCTCTCCTGTACGGCGTGTAGTTGTCAAATACCGGTGGGTCATCCTGACCTGCAAGTAGCGTCTCTTGTAGGCAATAAACGTCTGGTCGAAATAATTACTTTAATAAATGAAATTGAGCATTTTTATTCCTAGCACCTCTGCAGTTCCACTGAATGATATTGAATTTTAAGTCTGGTAGTTGATATGGTCAGCGTTTTGGGTTTTCTTTTTCTTTTCTTTTTTGTCTCGGGAGGGGGGGGGAATTGCCTGTCTTTGAACGTCCCCTCCTATTTCTTGAGCAGTCCCTTGGCTCTGTAAAGCCAGCTTTCTGCTCGGCAGATGTTCCCAGCCCCCGGAGTGTTTCCACATCAATGCGCAACACTGGATATGTTGTGAAGTCTTTTTTCATGTTGTCGACATATTGTAGGAATTCGTGGTAAAATGTTGTCTAGCACTCAGGATGGATGGAAACTCTAAGGTGGTTTTCTTGTATAATATAAGTTATATGATAGACAGTCTGGTGCTGGAGGTGCCGTGTGGTGAGGAGCTGCTCAGTAGAGACGTTCGGTGAGTAGCGTGTTGAAGGAGGTAGATGTGCAGGAGCTTCGTTAGAGAAGATGTTGCCTGTTGCTGGCCTCCTGGTTGAATGAAAGCTGGACAGCGTGGAGCTTGCTGGAGGAGGTGTTGCGTGTTCAGGAAGATGGGCCAGAATGAGAGCTGGTTGGTGAGGAAGCTCAGAGAAGGACAGCTGGTGGGTCGCCATGCTCGCTGGCGGGAGCGAGGACCGCCAGGCAGGCGAGGAGAAGCGAGGGCCGCCAGGCAGCGGCGGAGGAGGTGTTGCTTGTTCAAGAAGAGAGACCAGAATGAATCTCAATGGAGAGACAGAGCTTATATACCCAGCAGCCGTGAGTCCTCTATGAGTCATGTTGGGAAAACCCGAGAAAGTCGCCGGTCTTTGGTTTGTTGCTAGGTTACGGTAACATCTGCTGTCGCCGCTCGCTTGGTTGCTAGGGAAGGCGTCGCAGTTGGGATGCAGCTACGCAGTTTGTAGGGGAGACGTCCACTACAATATACTGCCAGACTGGGGTCACTAATCCTGAGGGGAAATACTTAACTCTAATATTAATTTCTAAGGGTCGCTGCCACCAGACCCCCTCTGGACAGTAGGTAACTCGTTAGGTAGCGTGCAGAATGGACTAGGCTTTGGGTTCGGTTTTTCATTGACCAGATCGATAAGGGGAAAGAAGGGTGAAACCATAACATGTCTTAACTAATTTATTCTTTACAAACTATATGGTAACAAAAAAATACAATTGAGCTGGCCTTCCTCAGAAGAACAACGATGAGTTTGGTTACCCTGCTTACAGTATCATTTAACACTTCGGACTGCTCCACCTGTATGGAATATAGCACCTTAGCATGGGCGTCCGCAGGGAGGGGCAAGGGGGGGGGGCATTTGCCCCCCCCCCCCTGGAAAATAAAAAATTTGAAAAAATTACATGGAAAATACAAAATGAATAAAATGACATAAACATTTCTCAACAGTTCATTCAGTTAGAGCAGGTTACTACTCTTGGAACAGGAATTGGAGCCGTCGGGGATCTCTTCCGAAATTGTCAATGATGTCTTCACACTTCACACGTCGAATTCAGGATAACATTGCCCCCCCCTGCATTTTTTCTGCGGACGCCCATGCACCTTAGGTCATCATACATAGTAACACCATCTCACCTCCCTGTAACACCAGCTCACCACACCTGTTATACTCCACACCTGCAAGTATGGGACTCCTTGTGATTTCTAGGTGCACACATCAGGCACCTCGTTCGCACACTGGAGGTGACTCAATTATTCGCTTTGGACGCTGACCACGCCACGCTCATAGGAGGGGATATCAATGCACATCATCCCTTCCTAAGCTTGGTAAGCCCCACAATTGAAGACGGCCTACACCTATACACCACCTTTCAAGACACACCCGAGTTCGGCGTCCTGAACACCGGAGAGCCCACCCACATTAGGGGAGGAAGGCTAGATGTAACCGTCGTCTCCAGTGCACTACAGCCTTCGGCCTCCTGGCAGCTACACCCCGCGCTGACCAGCGACCACTTTGCGACCACAACACTGAAGGTGAACAAACTCCCCACGCCACCCCCGCCGAGATGGAGATACAATACCCAAAAGGCGGACTGGGAACTCTATAGGAAACACCTGGCTAAGTGGCACGCAAAATCACAGCCGGCTGGTGCAGCACCCGTGGACGAGACAACCCTCCACCAACAGTTGGTCGAGGCCTTTCACCAAGCGGCAGAAGAGGCTATTCCAAAAACAAAACCTACTTCAAGACAGTACAAGGATTGCTGGTACTACTGCCCCAGGGTGAAAGAACTCAACCACAGAGTGAACATGGCCCGAAAAAACTACAGAAGACATCCCACGGATACAAACAGACATCTCCTGCAAGACATAGTCAAGGATACCAGGGAAAAGAAGAAAGAATTCAAAAGCGCAAGCTGGCTCAAGTAGTGTTCCGAACTGAACGAGCACACCTCCCTCAGCAAAATGTGGGCCCAGATCCGAAGAGCATCTGGGAAGGCAGCACCACCACCACCAACCCATCCCAACCCAGAAGAGGAAGCCGAGAGACTTGCAAAACTATTCTCCGACCGAGTAGCAACCAAAAACCTCCCTAGACATTGGGAGGAGACACAACGGCGTCTGCGACAGACCAAACTCCAGATGATCGAAGAGGCCTGCAATGTTGAAGATGACACCGACAGACCCTTCAACCAGCAAGAACTCCAGAAGTCGATAAAACGAAGCAAGGACACAGCACCAGGGGCCGACATGATCACCTACTCCATGCTTTCCCATGCCGGAGAAACCGGGCACGAGGCGTTGCTACAAGTCATCAACGCCTCGTGGATAGCACAGAAAATTCCAGAGAACCCCAGAGAACCAGACAAACCAAGACCCATCTCCCTCCTCAGCTGCATAGCGAAGAGGGGAGAAAGAATGGCTCTCAACAGGCTCAAGTGGAAGGTCGGCAGCCCACACCCTCACATTTTTGCTTACACCGAGAACACCGGCACAAGCAACAACATTACCGACATATTCAGCACAGTGGACAATAAACCAGCTTTGGTGGTCTGCCTCGACTTGGAGAAGGCCTTCGAACTAGCAAATCCACTGGCCATTATAACGACGCTCGCCGAAAATGGCGTTAAAGGAAGGTTGCTAGGGTGGGTCCAAAATTACCTTACACAGAGAGAAGCAAGAGTACGCTTTCAGGGGGCAACGTCAAGCTACAGGGCCCACGAAAACAAAACCCCACAAGGAGGCATCCTCAGTCCAACGCTGTTCAATGTCCTGATGGAAAATCTAGTCAGACTACCTTTCAGACAAACAGCCAAGCTCCTCTGCTATGCAGACGACTTACAGCTCATAGTAAGAGGAGCAAACAGACTAGTCAATATGCAACACGCACTCCAACTTACAGTATAGAAGAGGAGTGCAACAGACTTGGACTCAAGATAAATCCATCCAAGTCGAAAGCGATGGCCATCTGCACAGACACACCAGACATGATGGTCTCCATACAAAACACGCCGGTAGTCTGGACCAACACCCACCAGAAACTCACTTTTAAGCCGCAACTCGAGTATCTCAGACACAGGATGAAGAGCAGACACAGCATAATGAGGTCGCTCACCAGCACAACCGCAGGAGCGAACATACACGTGCTCAAAGCCTTCTTCACGGCCGCCATCAGATCGCTGGTAGATTACAGTGCTCCAGCGCTCATTGGACTGAGAGAAGACCAGATAGCTAAGCAAGAAGTTATCCAAAATAATGCTCATAGGACCATGCTCGGAGCACCAATGTGGACCAGAATTTGCAATTTGCAAATGGAAACTGAATTACCACCCCTGGCAGTACGAGTCAAGCAGGTGACAGCCGGACTCCTCGCAAAAATCTGTAGATCAGATAAGCCCACAGCTGCCAAAACGCGAATCAGTGCCTCCCTCCACCTCGACCACAGAGCGCGAGGGGTCACCTGGTCGCACGAGGCAAGCGAGGTCATCAGGCACCGGCAAACAGAAACACTCGCCAAGAACAACCAAGACATACGAGACAGGGATTATGTAGTTCCACCACCATGGAGCCCTCCACCAGCCACATTCAAAATCACCGAATCAAGTGATAGCAAAGCCAACCTCCAGAAGTAGGACCTCAAAAGAATAACTCAGGAAGCCATAGCCACCAAGACACCGGCAGATGCAGCATCATACTTCACAGACGGCTCGGTGGACCCAAAACATCATAGATCCGGAGCGGCCTTCTACACCCAAGGTCAGACCCTCCTATGGAGACTTTCTAATGACTGCTCCACCCTACAAACAGAGTTGGTAGCAATCTCAAAGGCCCTACAACACGCTGCAACAGAACACAACAAGTCCATCATAATTCACACGGACTCGAAAAGGCCATGCAGGCGCTGCAACACAGTCAACCAAGAGACAACGTCAACATCATTGTAACGACCACGGTCTTACACGTCAGTTAGCGCCAAAGTCAAATGATTCATATTACGCTCAATAGCCCACAAAACATGTAACTCGGCTTTCGTTTGAGTCCTCCATCTGAGGAGTCCGTTTTCTCATCACTTCAAGACACCTCAGTCCTCCGTTATCCCATTTTCTCTGACTTACTGAAACCAACCTCTCTATAAAATGAATTTGAGTGTGAGAGAGAACACCCTTGTTTTGAGTCAACTTAGATATGTCTGTTTACAGTTGGAACATTCAAGATCCGTTGTGAGTGGGGTAGAACGCTTCAACTGTCCTTATTGTTAGTTTGCCAGCTAGAGTGGCGTATTTTATGTGGTCCGTGGGGGTATCCATGCGTTTCTGATCGCGCCTGAAGTTATATCATTTTGTCGCCCTGACATCAGAGAATCTGATGTTTATAGTTTAGTTAGTGTCAGCTGTCTATTTAAGAAAGTCAATAATCTCCTGAACTATTCTGTCAACTGGTATAATCTAGCGCCTCTCCGTGAATAGCTCCTTGTTCGCCTCAGGCATGAGCTTGCAGAATTAATGGTATCGACCTGTATATTCCACCTTTTCCTGGGAAGCTCGGCCTCTGATTAGATTATATGAATAGACATAGGAAATTACCCTGATCAAGAACACCGGAGTTCATAACTAAGTATACAGTGATCCAAAATGGTAGAGAAGTTATGTTGTTGGTAAGGTCGACCCTTCTGGTATGAATACGGAGGCCCAAGCTGCCCCCCGGGTGCTAGTATATACCTCTACACGAGGGAGAATCACGCATCCGTGAGTCTTCCTCAACGTCTCTCTAGGTATGTTAACGTGTGTTCCCCGCCGCCTATTAATTCAGTTTAACTTAGTCAATTTTGGTGAATATCAGTGTTCATGTGTTAACATAGTGAATTCTGTGCCAATTAAGTCGAGTAACGTAGAGATTTAGATATCGTCTGAACCGTTGCCAGGCGTATGTTTTGTATAGTTGAAGTTAGACATTTACGCATTCGTGACTCTTCCTCAACGTCTCTCTAGTGTGTTGAGCTGAATACTAATCGGCTAACGTGGGTCGGTAACCGGGTTGGACGATGCCGTTAATTCGACAGGATTAAACTGAGAAGTCCGTTTCCTGCAAATCAGACGCCAGCTCCTTTGACGTGTGTCGGTCTACAACCAACCCCTAACAGCGATCTTCAATTGTTGTAGGGAGACCAGCGTTACCCTGGGGCACTCCTCACAGTTAAATGGGCCTAAGTATTATTGTATCTTGTTTGGGGGACAACTAGCAGAAATATAGTATCCCAGGTTAAGTATTGAACCACTGAATGAGAGTTAAAAGTGCCATGTTGTTCCTTGCGAATTAACAGGAGGTATTGCATGTTGCTATAATTGTGGAGTTGTCCAGTGTGCTATGTATTCATTGGTAGTGACCATGAAATGATAATCTGAGAGTATAATGATATAACCAAGAAGTGAAGAGTTAATTTGCTACTTGGTAAGGTAAGACCTGAGGGTCCAGTGATATCTGGTGTATACCCAGTACTGAATATCATTTGGCAGAGTGACAATACCACAATTGTCGATTGAAGTAATAAGTATTTGGAGGTATTTAATGAGGTAATAAGTTCTTGAAGTGTTTGATGACTTAAGAAATAAATTGCAGTTCTGCTTTGTCTGAGTGAATCTAAGATGCATCTTATCCAATCACTGTGTTAATAAATATTGAATTAGTAATCTACGTCTACGAGTATCACCACTCTATCCTTTCCCACATTGGTTCTCAGAAAATAACTAACTCACGTGCCTAGAAGCTCGCTACCTAACAGTTAACTAAGAGATGTTATATTCTAAAAAATCCTGGGTGGTGGCAGGTCTACCGTTGTAAGTATAATAAGTGTGGTAATAAGAAAGACATGGTTTCCCAGGTTAATCCATGGTTTAGAATATAACTAGAACAAAATATATGGAAGAGATTATAATATATGAAAGGAAATGAAAAGAAAGAACATTGACTTGGAAAATATAAGCAGAGAAGCATACGAGTTACTTATATAAGAATATATAAGAATATAAGGTATATAGAGATAAAGAACATATAAGAATATAAGCAAGAATATATAAGAATAAGTATGTATGTAAAGAACTGAAGAAGGAAAAGTATATGAAACAGGATACTCATTGGAAAGAATGCTACAACGAACATAGAAGTATATGAATAAATAAGAAGACTAACAGAAGAATAATATCTGGATGGTAAATTATAACAAGAGAAAACTCGGCCCGTTACATCATAACCTCGATCCTCGCACAGCTACAGGACTTCCAAAGACAAAATCGCCCAGTCGTCTTACATTGGATTCCCAGTCATGTAGGGATCGGAGGAAACGACGTGGCAGACGAAGCAGCCAAGACAGCCACCCGTTTTAGAAGCGTGGACAATCAAGTTCCAGCAAGCGTGCAACAGATCAATAACCACCCCAGAAAGACTACCAAGCTCCACATCCAAAAGAGCTTCCTTGACGCATTCAACGCTGGTTTCCAATCAGCCAAATGGTACCTGGTGGCTACAAAAGGGGAACCACCATTCGCAGACAAGAAAACACCAAGACAAACCCAACTTAGCCTTCATCGACTACGACTAGGGTACAAGTGCACCTGGCAGACGATCGGAAATGTCGTCAGGGAATGCATCTACTGTCAGGAGCCAGCGGCCAACCCACTGGAACACTATTTTTTCGACTGCGAAGTCACACAAAGTCTCCGAAACAGAATTCGAAACTACCAAGACGAATACACAACACCAGCGGCCACTCTAACCAGAAAGGTCCAAACAAACCACATTCACCACCTTCTCCGGGTCATCACACTATACCCACCACCCAGATAGCTTAGGAGTATCCTCCCCCAGCAAGTGCGGACCCCAGTTAGGGGGGCGCGCCACTCCGAAACTGACCCACGTCCAAGAGTGGGGGTTGGTGGTAAGCGTTCACTGACCGAGGGTCCGCTCACACTTGCAAACCTGCAGTATCCTTTCATATCTGCAGGTAGGACAACCTCCATCTCAATCCCAATTCCGGTCTGGCTGCTCCAAGAGCTACAGCCGGAACCACCAAATGGGCCGCCTACAGGCAAATCCCCCTGTCGGATTACGGTCCGACAATCTCAACAACAACAGCAACAGCCCAACAAACAAGTTAACTTGAGCGTGAACCTGCAGGCTGTGGCGTGCAGAATCAAGTTTCGGTCTGACTATGTAACCGTGTGCTTACTATACAGTACTGTCCTCCGGGTGGGCTTTTTGCTGAGGGTGAGCTTGAGGAGCTATTCAACCAACTACCAGGAAAAAAAATGATCCTCGGAGACTTCAATGCTCACCATCTACAGTGGGGCGGTGTCCGGAATGACAGGTGGCTGCATCTATATTCAACTCCAACTTGTCTCTCTTGAATGACGGTAGTGCGACTCGAGTAGACGAACGAGTTGGCTCAGCGACAGCTATAGATCTCTCTATAGTTGATGCTTCTTTATTATTAGACTGTAAATTTTCTACATACGACGACTCCCTGGGAAGCAACCATTTTCCGATCTGCATTTCTGATGAGTGTGACGCCCTAGCGGCTACCCTCGAGGTACGATACAACCTTAGGAAAGCAGACTGGGGGACCTACTCAATAGCCGTTCGTATAAACACCTTTGGAGAAAACATCAACACCAAAATTACACATATAGAACAAGCCATAATTCACGTAACAGATTTAACAATTCCTAAGGCTTCTGCAACTACCCACAAGCCTGGAGTTCCATAGTGGACACCAGATTGCCGACGAGTGATTTGTGAGCGCAATAAGAACATAAGAACATAAAAATGGAGGAAACTGCAGCGGGCCTATTGGCCCATACTGGGCAGTCCCATTTACACCCAACCCCTTTTGCTCATATATCCCTCCTACCTATGTTTGAAGCTATCCATCGTATTCGAGTCAATAATGATGTTTGGTAACTTGTTCCATTCATCCACTACTCTATTTCCAAACCAATGTTTACCTATTTCGCTCCTAAATCTAAATTTGTCTAATTTAAAACCATTGTTACGAGTTCGCTCCTGATTGGATAGTTTGAGCACCTTTGTTATGTCCCCTTTGTTTAGCCCTGATTTCCATTTATACACCTCTATCATATCACCCCTCACTCTACGTCTCTCTAGGGAGTGCAAATTAAGATGCTTTATCCTGTGTCTGTACTCGAGGTTCCTAATGCCCGGGATTAGTCTTGTCATTCTCCTCTGAATTCTTTCTAGGGATTCTATATCCATTCTGTAATGCAGTGACCAGAATTGAACTGCGTAATCCAAGTGAGGTCTCACAAGCGCAAGCGGTGCCGTGTTTTCAACAGAGCTCCATCTATGGAAAACCTCATAGAATATAAAAAAAAGCAAGAGCTAAAGCTAGGAAGGTTATCAAGGAGTGCAAGTGAGAGTCTTGGCGGGCATTCGTCTCCACTATTAACAAGGATACACTTTCTTCTGAGGTATGGTCGGCCATAAACCGGATCAGATCAAACAGAAGAAGGACTTTTATCCCACAGGTGAGTAGTGGAGGATGGCTTCTCGACGAACACCAGGCCGTTGCCAACGCCCGTGGCCAGAAAATCGCAGATGCCAGTAGCTCCACAAATCAGGATCCACGCTTCGGCGTGTTCCGTGATCGTGCCGAGCTCGGGCAACTCGACTTCGAGAATGGGGACGAACAGGACTACAACCGAGCATTCTCCCCAGAGGAGCTTTCCTTAGCTTTGGAAAAAGGCAAGGGTTTTACTCCTGACCTGACGGTATACGATGCGAGATGATTAAACACCTTGACCAGGGAAACCTGGACAAGTTGCTAGAAGAGTACAATGTCTCGGGCCATTGCGAGAAGAAGGTAAATCAGGCAGATAAATTGTTGGTTCTTATGAAGTGCTTTCCCATCTGGAGTACTGTCACCCTGTCTGGTCCCTGAGATATGCTAGGGACTGTCAGTTGGTTGAAAATGTTCAAAGGAAGGCCACCAGACTGCTGCCTGCACTTCGGCACCTCAACTACCCTGAGAGATTGGAGCGCCTAAACTTGCCTAGCTTATACTACAGACCGCCAAGGGGCGACCTAATTGAGGTGTACAAGCATCTCAAGGGGCACTACTCAGTCGAGTGTCCTTACTTGGAACTGGCGGACGCTTGCCCCACAAGGGGTCACAGCTCAAGAGAAGCCGCTGGTCCAGAAAAGTGTGAGGGCAACCTTTTTCGGAGTAAGAGTTGTGAACTCTTGGAACAATCTGCCAGAGAGTGTTGTGACTGCACAGAGTGTGAGCTTTTTCAAGACCAGACTTGACCAACACTGGAGCAGCTTCAGGTAAATTCAGGAACCGGTGCATGCCCAGTACTTGCCAACAGTGCGTAACAGAGACGTGACCGATCGCCCAAGCAGCTAACGAGCCGATCAGTGGTGAAGAGGATAAAAGTAAAGTAGATCTGGACGTCCAGAACGTTTCCAAACTCATGGCACTTTGCCCATGTCGTAGCGATCCTTAAGAGGGATAAATGCCCTACGAACATCAACTCATTCGGTCCGATTTCGCTCACAAACTCTGTGTAAGGTCATGGAACGTATGATAAAACGAAGGCTAATGTATTTTTTGGAAAGTAGCAACTTATTGAATGATCGACAATGTGGTTTCCGCCAAGGTAGAAGCAAACTAGATCATTTAATAAGTCTTGAAACAGACATCTCAAAGGCTCTTTGCAGTAAAGAAACACTAATGGCAGCTGCCTAGATATACATAGAAAAAGCTTACGACATGACATGGCGAACTGGCCTCATGATGAAGTTCCAGGCCTTAGGTCTGAGAGGTAATTTACCCATTTTGAGTAGAATTTTTTTGCAAGACAGAACCTTTTCCGTCAAATTAAAAAGTAACGTAATGTCGGACACATTTGTCCAAGAAAACGGAGTTCCACAAGGCAGCGTTTTGGGTCCTGTACTATTTCTCATAATGATTAATGATTTCCTATCACTAGCACCCAGCCTAAGTGACCTCAAATTCTCGTTGTTTGCCGACGATTCCACACGGCGCTGTTCTCGGGTCGAGAGACGGTCTGCACAAAGGGTGCAAGTCGGCCTAAAAGCCGCTGAAGAGTGGGCAATACCATGGAGATTTTGGTTCTCAATTGAGAAGACAGTATGAGTAGTCTTCACTGAGAAACGTAACGTAAATAACTCAGTATTGAAATTAAATGATACTCCTATTAAAATTCAGACTTCAGTAAAATTTCTCGGTGTTCATTTTGACCAGAAATTAACGTGGAAAAAAAAACATCAACGAGCTTGAAAGTAAATGTCTTAAAATCACAAACATCCTGCAAGTTTTATCAGGTACTACATGGGGAGCCGATAGGAAATCTTAATTAATGTGTAACGGCGCGGTTTCTCTCTACTCACACTCTGCCTTATCTTTTACTCTTACTTCTCTTGTCTTAGTTCTTTAAGTCAATTGTTCTTTCTACTTACTTCAATGGTTACTGCATAACCTTAGTTCTTTTTGGTACCATGTCGAGGGTCTAAGGCACATGGGTATGGTAATTCTGATATCAGGGTCACTTGGACGGAAATAACGGTGAACTACTGTGGGGAAAATGAATACTCCTAAAATACTCAAAGAACAGGTTTCTTAATATGAAATCAAAGGGAAAAAGTGATATTATTAACATATAACTTCAAGGTGCAACTCCTCGCTTACTCAACTGCAAACTCAGTATTTTCTTACTGCACACAACCTTACTGGTGTTACATTACATTACACAGCAGGACCAGTTCCTTGGCCCAACTCACAATACATAGTTACATGACAACTCCTTGCAGATTACTTTACTCCTCACACCTACTGGTGGTACGTGGTATTACAGTAGAGTTACAAGATCAATTCCTTGACTTTGCTCAGGTAGCCCCAAGGGGACAACTTCACTTCTCACACATTACTCGGTACTTCTCATGACATCCAGTTATAAGACAAACTTCAGCTGATACTTCACAAACTGTTGGTAGTGCATAGGAGATGCACTCACACACAACACGTTAATACTGAAACCAGAAAATACATGGGTCCACTACCCAACATGGGATAATTATTTCCAATTAATTATCCCCAAGCATATACAACAACACGGTGGGCCATATAACTCCAAGGCATGTCCCAGGGTATAGCACTGGCGCCTGTAACACTGACGATCGCTGTTGTGGTCGGTTATACTCTGACACGTGTTGACAGTCTGGGGTCCAGCCCACGAGGCGGACCTGCAGTTAAGTTAATCATGTCGAATCAACGACATCGTCGATATATTGATCCCACTAGACATCCACTGGCTCCGGGTCTATCGGTAAATGTTCAAATAAGCCCACCCTGGATCTGTAGGACAAGGAAATGGGAGAGTGCTACGGGAGGCAGCATGGACAATCACAAACAAAAAGCCTGTAACTTGCCTATCAAAAGGTGAAAATACAGAAACAGGAGCTTGACTGCACAGATATGGGTAGAGCCTAAAAAAAATGGTCTGGTGGATTTTGATGTGATTCGTTCAAATCTGACCTTCGTTTTTGTCGGAAATCACTAGTTTCTGATTTAGCACCCCCCTCCCCTCCCTATTAATGTACTGGGAAAGAGCGTGGGAAATCGTTTTTTCGGGGGGAGGGGGGGGGGGGACCAAAAAAACGAGTGATTTGTGGATTATACAATACAACCAAACTAAACCTTACTTAACCACCTAGCCAGGGGCTCCGCCCCTGGTTAGGTGGCCCTAGGGAATAACCCAAAGTCGCGTGGTCAGCCTCCGCAATAATATAAATAGCCGTTACAGTATTTCTTACTTTTTACTCCAGTAAGGGTCAAAGTCCGAGTCAGGGACAGGTGCTCTGATTTTATTCATTTTAAAATTCAAAAGCTTCATTATTATAAATTTGCGACGGAAGTTTATATATGGAATTGGCAATATAAAAAATAGTTCTATCGATTGCTGTAATCTGCACATTTACCCAGAGAAAGTAGAGAACGGCTGTGAAATGTAAACAAACATGGACACTGGTGTCACGGTCTACGATTACCCCAGTGTCTAAATTGTCAAAATAATTTATAATATCATAATTCATCACTCTTAAATATTACTTTTACTTTTTACTTTCATCCTCTTCACTGATCGGCTCTGTAGCCGCTTGGGCGACCGGTTACGTCTCTGTTACGCACCGTTAGCACGTACTGGGCATGCACTGGCTCTTAAATGTATCTGAATCTGCTCTAGTGCTTACCCAGTTTAGTCTTGAAAGAGCTAACACTCTGTGCCGTCACAACATTCTCTGGCAGGTTGTTCCATGAGTTCACAACTCTCACTCTGAAAAGATTACTCCTCACAGTTTTCTGGACTAGCGGCTTCTTTAACCTTGAGCTGTGACCCCTTGTGGGGCGAGCATCCGCCAGCTCCAGGTAGGGGCACTCGACTGAGTAGTGTCCTTTGAGATGCTTGTACTATCGTGCACAAAAGTCGTGTCCACTACCCAGCCACAGTGAGGGTTCGAATCCTGAGTCTGAAGTTTCGAAACAGCTGGGGGAAATGCTATGGTCGGCCAACAGATGTCACCCACTGTAGTGTGTGGGAGAGGGGGGGGGGGATAGAGGAGGTGAGGGCTTGATGAGAGGCAGGTTTATTTATTATTTGTACCACCATAATTTCAAGCTGCCTTTTTAACTACGTTTTGTCTTACAGTTGTTTCTTTATGGTTACGAATTCATGGAACAGGTGCAGTGCCCTGAGTGCTTATTGCCGCTCAGGTCACAATGATACTTTATAGAATGGAATATAGTTAGGATAAAAGTGAAATATTCAAGGACCAGGGTGATGCAAGGATCAGGGTGTAGGGCCTTGGTCAGCTAGTTTTACTCAGCGACCACGTCACAATTTTGTTGTTATTCCGACAGAGATTATGGTAATATTTATTTATATTCCACCCATCCTTTGCTTAATAAATATTTGTGATAATATGCAATATTATATAATTATACACTTATGTTAAAAAGAGTGGAGTGAAAAAGTTATCAGTATTGTAAAATAGTATTCAGACTTAATCTAGGTGACTGTTCCCAACCTGCCCTCATGACCTTGAAAGCCGTGTGTGTGTGTGTGTGTGTGTGTGGGGGGGGGGGGGTGCAGAGACTGTGCCCGTCTGCCTGCTTACACCACCACCACTGTAGCTCAGTGACGAACATCGAATCCATGTGAACTTTGTTTTGGGTTACCGTCACCTCAGCGTATTCTGCTACCCATTCTCAGCTCTTGCTGATGAGAAGAATAAGGCTGGCCAGCCTCTCTCTTTCGTAAGGGGAATGTGGGAGTGGCCCGTGGTAGCAGTATTCATGATCTTGCATGGGTTCTCCTCAACCCCTGCTGGAACACCCACAGTGAAGACCAGGAGTTAGACAACTGGTCGTGGAGTCTGCGGTGTTTAAGCCACCACCACAATATGCAAGCTTCATATTTGGGTGTGCTCGATTACCGTTAATATTGTGTGCTGAACATCGCAGAGCATTTCAATGATGAGTAGCAGTGTAACAATATAATTATGCTGTGTTATAAGACAACCACGTTCCATGGCAGTGTCATACAGATGTTATTATACCACAATACATAATTTGTGGCTGTTAAGTTACTTTGTTATGAATTTTCATGCGATATAGTTTAAGACATCATTAAGGACATGGATTTAAGATAACACTATAGGTTAGATTAATATATATTAATTTTATTTAAACAATACTAAAATCCAAACAATACGCAATACACACATCTTAGTATTTGGTCCAGCCATTGCATTCAAAGACTTCATCAAGGCGATTAGGGATGAGTCTGGCCAGCTTCAGGCACACCTGATTAAATAAACCTATACTCTCCCTGCGTGGTAAACTTTGGCCTCTATTGCTGCACAGGTTCGCTGCTCCCCAATATCCCAATCACGTTTCATCATGGCCCAAATATATTTCGAAATCGGATTAATATCATCAAATGTTGGCCAGTCGACCTCAATTTCGGGGTGATCCTGGAGTGATCCTTCTTATGTTGCTGGTATAGATGGGATTGTTGTCATGAACTCCCAGCTGATGGTGTGAGGGGGCTGGAACTGCCATAAAGTGCTTGCTCCAGGATGTCTGTACTGCTCACCAATTGAAGCAGCAGTGATCTTGACCAGTTCACCTGTTATGTGCTTATCCATCCCAAGGTATTTACTGACACCCCTACCACTCACTGTGCAGTGTTGAATGTGTTTCTCATGGTGGCGTGTGTTGAGGCCGCCAGCACTGCCTTGCTTAGGGCTCCCACTGACCTGAATTCCACCGTTTCATTGGTAAATATAATGGTTCTCGAAGTATTCTTCTTTATGTGGAAGGTGTTCAATGCAAATCCAGTCGACTCTCCTTGTGGTAGGTGTTAGCTACCTTTGTGAGCTGGAATATGGCAGTCGATCTCGGCTTCGCCAAGTCAGCGATCTGCGTCATCATGTGATGGCAGTTAGAGGCCAAATTTTTTATGTCACTGATGTTACGCATTAGTTATGCCGTTGCAGCTGCCACGATCATAGCGATCATCCTTGCTGACGTTATGTGGCCTTCAGTTCGAGGTTTCGTCTCCAATGAACCCTCTTTCTCCCGACGGATCCACCTCCCTAATCGTCTTGGTGCTCCTCCCACTTCGAGGTAATGTTCAGCTGATTTTGCTCTCGCCCGATGATTTGGCCTCGTTCAGCAATCTGCAGACGAATTTGCTGGAGTCCTGCAGTCATATCTGAAGCGAAGTAATAATATGTTGTATTAACTGATGCAGGCTTTTTATATGCTAAGTAAATTAATGGTATTAGTAACACCTAGTTTAAGTATTACTCTGACATAACATTTTGGTAAATCTTTTAGGATCAGCACTTAAAAATATATTCTATTTCATTTTATTGATGATGAACTGCAAGTGGATCTCCCCCCATCAAACCTCCACCACCACCCTGCGACTGTAGAGTGAACGATACGCCGATAATCATCATCATCATCAAGATTTAGTTTAACCAGACCACTGACACCGGGTCTCTCCTAGGGCTGGCAGGAGATTGAATTAACATATATTTGTGTTTTCTATAATTTAGTGCTATATTGTTTTGGAGAGATTACAGTACGTATTTCAAAAGGTCATGAAACTGAACTTAGAGAGGAAAATTTTGGGGTCTCTGCTAAAATATCTTACATTGTGAAGATTGGTAAAGCACATTGTTCATTCGACTATAAATAGGGCATTCAATGAGAATATGTTGGATATTATTTGTGTTCGGCAGTTAGACATAGACAGGGGCTCCATTAGGGAAAGGCATGAGTTGGCCATTACGTTGAGTCAATCGCGTATACCCAGTTAGACGATTCAGAATGGTTTCGTGATGTCGAGAGGATTATTTTGATGACCAGGATAAACCGATGATTTGATCATTTTTAACTATGACTTGATGGTTCATTTTCCAGGACTTTGCCAATCCGTGGAAATAGGTGTTTATAGGTAGTTAGCCTCGCCGATAATCAAAATATATGGTTTTCCACTGCTTTATATTTCTTTGACAATTTTCAGCTATGACATGTTCATTCAGATTACATATAACTGTAATAGGTTCCATTATGTTGGGGTTCGTTATATCAGCGTTTTCTTCCATGTTCATTGAGTCGTTCACGTTTATTTCTGCTCAAAATACTACATTACACCAACCCAAACTCCCAGGGGTTGCAGCAGGGGTGTATAACCGAGTAGACAACGTGCAGCAAATGTGACTACCAAACCTATAACATCAAACACCAACAATTTTATAGTGCAGAGATTATAAGGAGCTCATATAACAACTGTCATATAATTATAAATAGGGTGTCCCTAATTTACAACAGATATTTGTAGAGGTGAAAATATGTGATTCTGGTATAAAACTTCTCTATACATATAAGTTTTCGGTTTTACATTTAGCCGTGAGGTGGATTTTACAAATAACGCAAACAGCCATTACAAATGGCGAGTCGAGGCCGGAAATACCGATAGTGAAATATAGGAAAGGGGAAGAAAGGTTAGTAGTGAGAGAAAGAATGTGGGTTAAACGGAACAGACTTTTAGGAGGAGAGAAAGTGTGTAGCCTTCTGCCCACTGCATGGTATTGGGTGGTAAGTTAGAAATTTGACTGGGGCGATGGAAATTCTGGAAAGGATGTGGAGAAAAAGGCGAAATGGAAGCCTACATCCTATTTGAATTGGGAGTGCACCTCATCTTTAATTTGTTTGGAGGGGCCCATTCATTAATTTTCTCAATGAGGTTACACTTTTATTATAGATAGAAACAGATGGAATAGAGACGTGGTGGCTATGATTTTAAGTTGGGGCAGGGGGGTGGGCAGGGGTAGCCATGGGTGTTGCTTGTTTTCCACATATCTTAATCAGCTCAACTTACGTGGGATTGACCTTTGTTGTAAGGTTTTAACTCTAAGCACCTAAGGGTGAGCCATGTCGTCAGTTCATGAGTGTTCATTACAGTATTCAATTCTGGAAATGCACCATTGGTAGAATGGGGAGGGTTGGGGAATGCAGAAGGTAATGTGATGGGATGGAATGCTCGATTGACGTTAGTCATGAGATGATGAAGGGAGGTGGGGAAGGGAGAGTGGAGTGGGGGAATGGTGGAGGGGGAGTGTGGGGAAGATAAGTAGTCGATTAGTGTTTAGGTGTAGTAAGCCACGACGCTCCAAATTATGAGGTTTAATAGTTGGGTGGGTAGAGACGGGGGCTAGGCGCGGAGTTGGAACTCGTGAACGTGTGGTGTTGTTTAATGCAAGTTATGGAACATTACAGTATCTACAAACAGGTTTTCACGCTATTAATAGGCCTTATGTAATCCACCAATAAGAGTTAGCAGCACTCAGTATGGCTGCAATTGGTGAAAAAATTAAATATAACATGGCAAAATTTTTTGCCCTGCGTAATTTTACAACCCACCTCACATACAAGTAAACCGAAAAATGCTTATGTGTATAGAAGATTTTTTCAACTCAATATCATATTCTTTCACCTCTACAAATATCTACTGTCACTTTCATAGATTCCCTGCAATAAATATAAGGACGACATAGGCTATGCTCAGGGCGGATTACCTGTGGAGCCCCCAGAGCCAAACTCATCAATTAGGCCCCAAATTTATAAAAATATTTGCAGGTTTCAATAATCATATATATATATATATATATATATATATATATATATATATATATATATATATATATATATATATATATATATATATCCTGTAGTATTACTGTGGCTAAATGTGTATCACATAATATCATAATATTATAATGTAAGAAATAAGAAATTCAACACAATGTGACACATCATTACTTTTAATCAAATTAGTTCTATATCATGTGCATCTTATATATGGGAATAATGAAAGAAATACAATTAACTTGAAGCATAATCAATTTTGCAAGCACATGAAGTACAGCAAACTGTGTGAATTTCAAAATAACTTCTTCCTACTTTTTTTCATGGATAATTTGTCAATGATACTGTTTGTGTCAAGGGATTGTAGGAGGCCAGATTCAATGCATAACAATGAAAGTGAGTTTTATTTGGTTTTTCCCATGGTAGACCTCAGGTGATTTTTCACCCTATATAGAGTAGAGAAAGACCTCTCTCCTTCACAATTTGTAATGGAGATGGTAAGGAAAATTCTTACCAAGATACTAATGTTTGGAAAGGCAGTTGTCAAAATACCATCTTTGGACCTCAACAAAGTGGAGATGTTTGTCACTGACCTGTCAGATTCAGAAGACAAAATGTCTTTAAATTGCAAAAACTCATCTAGAACAGATGCTCCCAGGGCACTGGAATAGGTACTGACAACCAATTCCAGTTGAGTTTTGAAATCATCATATTTCATATTGTCATACTCCGTTAAGAAGCTAAACAGCTTCTTTATTTCTGAGTAGGCATTCACTCTGTGCTCTAATTCATTCCTAAGGCAATCTAATATGATGTAGAAATTATCCACCTTGAACTTCTCACGTGGATCAAGTTGAGTTTCAGTGCCAACTGATTCATCAAAGAAATGTTTTATCTTTTTTGTTCTTTTTGTTGTCTCTGTGTAGACAGGCTCAGCAAAAGCTTGACCCTGTCTAATTTCTGAGACGAAGGAGATCAAACTCTCATACAGTAGGTCGGTCTCAACTTTTTGAAGTGATAAGTTGGTTGCATTAAACCTTGTTAAGATTTTATACCATATTACAGTAAGAAGTGCTGTTTCAAATGCTTCCATTTATCTTATGAGGCCTTCACCTTCAAGCTTTGTAGCCACAGTTTGTCTACTGTCAGAACATATGTTCTCCAGTGCTGACTTTATCTCATGGTAATGTAAAAACACTGCTTTAACAGCATCAGCCTTCGCACTCCAGCGAGTTTCTGAAAGGGATTTCACTACAATCCCTTCAGCAGGTAGTGCAGCTTTCAAGTGATCCCATCTATATGTGGAGACTGAGGAGTTGTATAAGGCTTGCAAAAATCTGGAATATGAAACAGACCCAAGGCAACTGCAAGGGTCAAGGAGTGACCTGCACAAGGGACACAATATGCCAGGCGATTCATAGCCTTTATTCTGGCTTGGAGACCAGTGTAAATGCCTGACATATTGGCAGCATTGTCATTACTCTGCCCTCTCATGTCACTCAAATCAAGACCAACATCTTTAATTAACTGTACAACAGTTGAGGCTATGCTCTCTGCACCATGGTCATGTATGTCTATGAACTTTAGAAATCGCTCAACAGGTTTGCCATCAGGTTTGACATAACGAACTATGAATGTAAGTTGGTCAGTATGACTAACATCCGGTGTGGAATCTACACTAACTGAATAATATTTGGCTTGTTTCACTTCACTTATGATAATTGAGTGAATTTCTTCAGCCATCAGATTGACCATTTCCTCACAAATCGTTTTTGAGAGATTTGAAGTCTTTCCACTACCTACAGCACCACACTTCTCCAGATGTGCAAGAAAAGCGTCAAATTTTGCCAGGAGTTCCAGTACTCCAAGGTAAATCCCAATGTTGCTAGAGCCTATTCTATCATCACTACCTCTGAGAGGAAGACCTCGTGATGTTAAAAAGTTTAGTGTTTCAACTATGCGCAATAGAACTTCTTTCCAGTATTTTCTCTCCAATTCTACTTGCAAAGCCAAAGCGGAATCAATTCGCCTTGCTGTAATTGACCTCACACCCCAAGTAGTAACTGAGATTTTATGCTCTTTGCTACTTTCATGTTCAGCAACTCTACGCTGGCAGTTTTTCCAGTCTCTAAACCCACTGGTAAACAATGAGACTTGCTTGCTGAATAGCTTGCATGGAACATCTCCAGTTTTTGGAGAATACACAAGCCATTCCCTTTTAACTTTTTCATTATTTGCCATTTGACGTGTAAACGAGGATTTGGGCACATATCGAACTCTTTCCTTTTCACCCACATTTTCACTTCTTGCAGGTCTTGAGAAGTCACCTTGTTCACAATTTAGATCAAGAGGATAGTTTAGTAAATACTCAATCAGATTATCATCAATTGTCAGCCAGTCAGCTGCATCACTTGATACACACAAATCAACACTGACACCTTGTTCCACAGAATGTTTCTTATAAGTCAACTGAGATGAATCGGATGAAGCTTCAGTCACAGGTGGTACTTCCATTGCTGTAGGTGCTGATTTACTTTATCTCTGTGACTGTGACTCAGGTGACCTCGCTTCATCATCTGAATCATGAAAGTGAACATACGTATACTGTGTCATCCCCTGGGAGTTTACTGTCACTGGTACTTGGCTCTGAATCTCCTTTTGGTTTAAAAAATGTTGTCAGCTTTGGAACTGATTGCAGTTGTGCAGCTTTGGCTGCTTTTAACTTTCTCTTTTGTGAGCCACTCAGATTTTTTTTCAGGGGCGACATATTTATCTCATGAGAATCCCCAAGAATAATCTGTAAGCAAAAAAATAGTGCAAGTCTATAAGAGATACCAATATCATAAAAAAAATAGACGCAAAAACACACGTAATATAACACTGAAAGCCATTTAATGCAACATGTAAAATATCATTAGTAAATAATGAGTGCCGCGTACACAATATAAAATATCACTGAGCTGACGCTGAGAAGATACTGACTGGCTGAGCGAGCTGTCAGCAAACCAACGGTAGTACTGAACGTGAAACGATCCTGTCCTTCAGACGTCAAGGTGCTGAAGGTTTCTTGAACTTTATTCTCTCTCTCTCTCTCTCTCTCTCTCTCCAGTATATATGTATGTATAGATAGATAGATAGATAAATAGATAGATAGATAGATAGATCGATGGTGGGACACAGACATTTAAAAAATGTACGTACATATATATCTTTTTATTATCTTATTTTATCTTATTTTCTTCATTTTACTATAGGGCCTAGTCCGTGAACCACCTGAGAACCACCCCATGGCCCAGCCATGGCCCACCAGTTGAAGACCACTGCAGGCCTATATTTATTGTACAGGGGCCCTTAAGGTTGTGAATATATTATATAATGAAATACTCGGTGTACACTTGAAACAAGGTTATACGCTGGCACGCTGCGCGACAAATTAGTTTCAGTGGGCCCCCAGATACCGGTGGGCCCTAGGCCAATTGGTATATCTGGCCCTGGCTATGCTGACAAATTAATGTGACTTGCCTGTTGGTGACGACGATGGTAGGAATGAAACCTCGGCATGTTTCAGTGTTTGACATTGTAGGGTTTCGTGATATTATGTTGTCTAGCACTCAGGATGGATGGAAACTCTAAGGTGGTGGTTTTCTTATATAATATAAGTTATATGGTAGACAGTCTGGTGCTGGAGATGCCGTGTGGTGAGGAGCTGCTCAGTAGACACGTTCGGTGAGTAGCGTGTTGAAGGAGGTAGATGTGCAGGAGCTTCGTTAGAGAAGATGTTGCCTGTTGCTGGCCTCCAGGTTGAATGAGAGCGGGACAGCGAGGAGCTTGCTTGGAGGAGGTGTTGCGTGTTCAGGAACGTAGAGTAGAATAAGAGAGCTGGTTGGTGAGGACGCTCAGAGAAGGACAGCTGGTGGGTCGCCATGCTCGCCGGCGGGAGCGAGGACCGCCAGGTAGGCGAAGGAGAAGCGAGGGCCGCCAGGCAGCGGCGGAGGAGGAGGTGTTGCGTTTTCAGGAACAGAGGCCAGAATGAATCTCAATGGAGAGACAGAGCTTATATACACAGCAGCCGGAAGTAAATCCGTGGGAAGTCGCCGGTTTCTCGACTCCGTTGCTAGGGAAGACGTGGCTGGTTGCTAGGATACTGTGGCATCTGGTGACGCCCCCCCCCCCCCTGGGCCGCTCGTTTGGTTGCTAGGGAAGACGTAGCAGGTGGCTGGTTGCTAGGATACTGTGGCATTGGAATGCGGCTACGCAGTTGTAGGGGAGACGTCCACTACAACATCACCTCCTTTCCCTGGTGTGGGTGGCGCCAACCTTGGTAACAACTTGTGTATTCTCCGTGACTACCATAGCTGGTTTAATTACTGGTGTGCCCATCAGTCGCACCGTTGTAGCCATGAACGGCAGAGATATGGTCGTTGTAGTGCTTTTATTTACCCTTTACACATCTCTCACTATGCTTAATAATATTACCTATCTTCATGGCATTCTTATTGTTGTCAGTGATTGCAGAATTCACGATGTTATGCTCCACCACACAGCCTGTTTCTAGACAACCCCACCTCCTGCTCCCTCCCCTCTCCATGCCCCACATCCCCATCCACACAACACAGGGCGACATTTGTTGGCCGACCATAGCATTTCCCCAGTTGTTTGAAATTTCAGACTCCAGGATTCGAACCTCACTGGTTTAAGCCGTCTCTTCTTACTTAAATATCCAGGTTCTAGGCGTAACCAAACAAAAAAAGGTGAAGTAAATTAAAAGGAATAAAAATAAATAAAGTAAATTTAAGAATTTAATTAATTAAATATTAACACAATAAAGAGCCTCGTAGGCTGTCACAACAAATTGATTCACCATCGAAATTTTAAGACACAAATGATACTAAACATCGAAACATCAAAAGAGTAAAAATAAAGCATTGGATTACGTTAACACTGCATAAACATATAAAAACTAACACTGAAATTAACTAACAAACACTACTGAATTACTTAAATGTAACGAAGCAAATACTGATGGACATAAATAGGTACTCACATAGATATACCCACATTGGTGGCGACAGAACAACACAAATAAATTTGCTAGAAGTAACAGCAGACGAAGTGTCACCCAAAAGGATGTGGGCTGTATGACAAGAGGACTGAACTAACTCCGTCGGTGGGTCTATATATAAGGTCGGTTCCGCCACGCGACCCGCCGGTGGGTCGTTTAACGATGCAGATGGTCGTTAGAGAACAATAATAACCACTAGCGTAGCTAGGGGGTGGGGGGGGGGCGGCAGTCCGCCCAGGCGGCACTTTTGAGGGCAGCACTTTTGGGTCTGCTCATCACCCATATCTGCAGCTACTGGAGACGTTAATCCATCCTTTGTATCCACGGAAGTTAATCCTTGTCGTGTCACGACTAACACCTGACCCACATCATCACCACGTCACCAGGCTACACCCTATTTACATGCCCCCCCCGCCACACACACAACCTGTAACCTGTTGAGATTAAGGAAACAACTTCAAACAAGTATAGTGAGCTCTCATATGAGTGTGGGTCAGGTGTTAGTCAGACACTTTTATACTTTTCCCTATCCTATATGTCGTTTTTGCTTTTTGTTTAACTGTTACTTATAAAGTTTAAGTATGTTTGGGGTGTATTTAAAGCATACTATATTTGAGTATGTGAAAGTACAGTAATATTATAATGGTACACAAACTATTTAATATATATATATATATATATATATATATATATATATATATATATATATATATATATATATATATATATATATAAATATATATATATATATATATATATATATATATATATATATATATATATATATATATATATATATATATATATATATATATATATATATATGAGTAGTCACTGTGTGCATGTATTTTGTGGGGGGCTCGGAGGCCAACTCTAGGGCCACTTGAACATACCCACTGATAATAACAGTTAAAACCTTAACAGCACAGGGTTAAGGTGACTAGATTATATAATAGTAAATACAACACATCATTACAGGAATAATATGGAACATGGAAGCATGTTATATAAAAAAAAATAAAGAAAAATACGACATTCGTAACACAGGTAATGGACACGACTTTTGTGCACAATAGTACACCTCAATTAGATCTCCCCTTGCCTGTCTGTAGTATAAGCTAGGCAAGTTCAGGTGCTCCAATCTCTCAGGGTAGCTGAGGTGCCACAGTGCAGGCACCAGTCTGGTGGCCCTCCTTCAGACATTTTCAATCAACTAACAGTCCCTGGCATATCTCGGGGACCAGATGGGGTGACTACTCCAGGCTGGTAAACACTTCACTCTTGAACGACCTTCTTATAAGATTTAATAATTTAGTCACCAGATTGCAATGGCCCAAGAACTTCAGTTCATTGTCTACGTACACACCTAGGTCCTTTTCATATTCCTTCTCATTTAATGCAGTCTCTTTGTCCCGTTGGGACATATGGATACGCTTCCTTACTTTTGGTACGTCCCAGGTCCCAGGTGCATCCTCTTGCACTTCGTGACATTGAATCGTAGCAGCCACTTCTTCGACCATTCTTGAAGCTCACAGAGATCCTTCTGCAGCTCTTCACAGTCTGCTTGGTTTTTAATTTCCCCAAATAACTTGGCCTCATCCGCAAACATCTGTATGGAGGAATGTAGAGCTTCAGGCATGTCATTTATGAAGCAAACAAACAGCAGCGGGTCCATACACTGCCATGGTACCCGCTTTGACGGGGACAGATGATGATTTCGTGCCATTAACCACCACTCACTACGCAGTCATGTAGAAAGTCTTCTATCCACGCTAAAACATTTTCTCGAATCCCGTACATTTCCAATTTAATTTTCAGCCTTTCATGGGGTACACTGTCGAAAGCCTTGGTAAAATCTAGGTAAATATTGTCAATATTACCTCCCTGTTCCAGCATTTGGGTCCAAATATCCATTACCCTGAGTAATTTTGTCAAGCAGAAACGCCCCGCCATAAAACCATGCTGGCAATCATTTAAAAGGTTGTTTCGTCGTAGATGTTCATCATGGCATCTCTTATAATACTCTCAAGTACTTTGCATATTATACTGGTTAGGTTCACTGGTCTATAGTTATTTGTGGAGTGACAATTGTCCTTTTTGAAGATAGGACTCACATAAACCATTTTATGAAGACTGATAGCATGTTTTCTTTTTTAATCTTCACTTTATTAATTAAACTAATAAAATGTAGGAAAGACAACAGCATCTGGCGACCAGAGTACAATACTGTATGCTGTACATTTTATTGTGTTTATTTATAGAAAGCATAATACAGTACTATCGCACTATATGATGTAGAGTTAGAAGTCATGCTTTTTTATTATGTATTCCAAACAATGAAAAACACTATCACCATTTTATGTCTGAGTGTACCACCACTTCTGATTTTCCATTTATACCAGATTAAGTTACGGTAGTTAACCAAGATCTCGTTCATCAATTTCTCAATCAGTAACATCATTTCTCTCATTTGCACCTACTGTAATGTAGTAGGTGATATTCTTTTCCATTTAAAATTGACTTATTTAACAGTTCCAGTACAGTACTATGCAGGATGGGTATGCAGGAAAGTGAGACTCACAGTTATACAGGTTGTTGGGTTAAAGCACCAGTAATTTATTCATTGTTAACAAAGGCTGGTACAAAATGGACAATGTGCGACTTGCAACATGCACTAGTTACAACAATAATAGGATACTCTTAGCTCAAGCCTGAGGTTGAGGGCCTGCAGTCTCAAGTCTCGCATGAGGATACCGAAGTACTGTATACTTCCAAAGACTTCCAATCTGTACCTCTTGGATAATTTTGCATACAACATCTAGAATACTGTACAATATAGCAATTACTGTACAGCTTTGAGGTTCAGTAGCTTGTATGACATCATGTGACATATTTGGCCTGACCAGCTTGTACGATTTGAAATTACTGTTCCCTGTCCGTTTTATTATTTTTTTTAGGGGGGCGGTGTTAACCCATACGGGCACAGGTTACCGACCCACTTCAGGGCCTGATGGGATGAAAAATAAAATTAAAATAACTTGCACCATAAATAAAAGAAATTTAAAAATAAAACAGATTTAGAGTGGGAAACAATATATCTGTATATACTATGATGTGTTGTAAAAGTAAGAGAAACAACTGAGGCCCTACAATTGTGTGTAAATGAGGCAGAAAGTCAGTCAGATTAGCAACCTGAGACCTGGTCACAATATTGTTGATGCCATATGGCAGCAGGGTCAACCATTAAACAACACATTATGCTTCCAATGTCTTTCCAGACAGTAGTACCTCCCTGTTTGGTAACTGCCTACTACAGTACCTCTATGAATTCACAAAATTATATCTAGGTGTAAAACAAAGTGCTTGTTCAGAAATAATCGTAATACAGTACAAAGTTACAGTGCTTAACAAATTAAGTAAAAACATTAATAATATTTTGAAAGCATAAATTAAAATTAAACTTTTACAATATTATTCCTTCTCCTTGAAGAGGTACAATCTGGAGGTCATTGTCAGTAGCAGGGTGATGTAGAGTAGTTCAAGTGGACGACAGACTTATCTTCCTCAGGCACAAGGAACCTCAAGGATAATAATCCAACGAATTGTAAAAATCATACATGACCCACCAATTACTCCATGTTCATGTGAGGCTTCAAAGTTCAGGCCAATGCAGTAATGAAGCCCATTTGAAACAACAGGTAACATAGGAAATATATTTTTTTCATACTTGGAGCCTAGATTATTAAGTACAGTGTGAGGACCATCCTTTATATAACTTCTTCATGTTTTAGCAAACTTGCCTTAATCTAAGAGTGGAAATCAAGAAAAAGCAAAATGCTTAAGTCTTAATTTAATAAGAATTCTGACATTTTTAAAAGATCTTTCTCGGTGTTATTAAAGATTTTTTATAGAAAATAACATACTCTTAGAATGAACTGCCATTAAGTAATGTTCAGCCTCACACATACTTAAAGATCTAGTGCTTAAAATTATGTTGACATAGACTACAAGTAAATTTGATTTTATATTCATCTCTGGTCAACTCAAGAACAGTTAAAAGATTTTGATCATAATATGATATACACTCATTCTGACATATATTACACCAATATACTAAGAATAATTATAATTCATGTCCCTTGTGACACCAGTTATACACTCACATTAATAATTATCTACAACAGAGTTATTGTTAGGTTTGCAAATATTGCTTCTGCAGTCTCTACAAAGTTAAATAATGTATAGAAATCCGTATAAAAGATTGTCAGAACATAAATTAATCCAAACATTTGTTGGATTATGTAAACTGGTAACAGTGATTTATTAAACAAGAACAAATAGATTGTCCAGTCATGAACTAAAGCAAAAATTTCCAATATCACTGTGGAAGACCTATTAATACATAAGCTTTAAATCCCCTCACAGCATTACAGTAGTATATGTAAATGTATATACACTATGTAGTTGTTTGTATTTGCCTGCATGATGTATGACTGAGTCTGTATGTATGTTTGTTTTATACTGTATACATTTCTCTTGTGCAGACCTCAGCAGGCGGCCACTTGCTGTTGTAAGCCCTAATAAATGCATAATTTATAGGGCTAGAGTTACCTTCTAGTTGGTGAAAATTAAGAACCAAGGGACCAGTACCTGTCCAGCCACCTTTATTGATTTAATGTTTATATAAATTTATAATTTTCAACGTTTGTCGATTTACTATTGGCTGGACAGTTGGTCTGTTCTCTGTTAGTGAAGAGGAAACTAAAGTACCTGGAGAAAACCTACTACTGTATGTTTGGTCACACAGGAAAAACCATTCTCGCATCTGATCCTGGGACAGAACCCCTAGATGCAGTGGTGAGAGAATTTGTATACAGGTACTGTATTTGCACATTTATGAATTCTTTTCTCATGTGGCTAGGCAGGTGATGATCTCAAGACTCTTAATGTTCACTACCTAGAAAGTAACCCAAACTCCTTGACAGGATGACATCCACCAAAGGGTTGTTCCCCCATAAGCAAGTGTACTCAACATTTACAGCACGGTACATGTATTGGTAAGTGCAGAAGGTCAAGTGTACAAGGAGGACACCCAATCCTACACTCTGGCAAAAGTTATGCCAACTGAGCTCTTTTATATATATATATATATATATATATATATATATATATATATATATATATATATATATATATATATATATATATATATATATATATATATATATATATATATATATATATATACATATATATATATATATATATTGAAAATACACTACACATTATCGCACCATTTTACGACTTTGTATACGAGCATGTTTCTGTGTTTATAACTGTGTATACCCTGAAACAAAGATATTAAAAGGTTAAGAAAAATATGCCCTTCATTTGATTGCTTCTGCCAACACAGACCAAGGGTGTGGAGCTAGATGATTGAGAGAGCATGTAAGAAAAATATTTGGTATACCAAAAAAGTAATTACTGTATACCCCCTGTACTGTATAGTGCTTGTTAAACTTTTTCTTTAAGTACTGTTACTTAATTTTAATAAATGCTTTCAACCCCATCTCTTTAATCCCACTGTTTACCTGTACAATGAGTAATACTAATACAATAATAAGCTAATAGGTTTTCCATATTTTAACTGCTTTTGTTCATTATTATTATTGTTGTAGTGAGTGACCATGTGATTTCCTGTAGAAACATGACTGAACTGCTGTGATCAGAGGGATAATCTTAACAAATTAGATGAAGAATGATCTTGGTGTAATATATAGAGCCTCATCCCAAGTAGACTTAGTCCACTAGCGATCATCAAAGTCTTGTCTTTTACATTGGTTATGCCTTCAAAATTGGCAGCAATTGAGATCACCTTGTACAACCAGTATATTGTGTTAAAATTTTAAGGTCAAAATCTGATAAAACTAGATAATCTTCATATCACTTTCATGGCAAAATCAGAGCTGTGATGCACCACCAATCTGTGAAGGTTTTGGTTCCTTCTCTCTCCTATCGTCTTCGCTTTCATATCCTTCTAATCTCATGTACCTCTCCACTTTTCCAATCCCACCCTCTATTTACTCATACTTCCATCACTTACATCCCCCACCCCTAAATTTCACACCTCCAAACTTGCACTGTATTGTCTTTGCTCACTTGACAACCATGTGGAATCTGGTGTGTTTTACTTATTATTCTGCTGTGTGAGGTATTTTGGGTGTGTTTGGTGAAATGACAGCAAAACATTAATGAAGAAATTTATCCTGAATAAGTTCCTGAATACCCAGACTGATAGTAAGAGTAATGGGTCATTATCTGAGGAAAGAAAGGATAATGATATTAACCTGATGGTTAGCTTTCATGTAAACTCAATGAATGAGAATGATGGATGCTCTGTAAAAGCCTGTTTCATTATATTATTCAAAATTGCTCTAATAGAATATGAACAAAGTTTTTGGCAATACAAGAATTGTAAAGGATATGAAGACAAAAATAATTTCAATTAAAAAACTAATTTTTAAGTACAGTATTGTATATAGCACTACTAACAAATTTCTAAGTGAGAGAAGTAACACTAGAACATGATGCATGAAGTCCATTCCAAGACAGCTTTAAGCTGCACACTAATAAGTGAGGTTCCCACTTATTCTCTAGTTACCAATATTGTACAGTGTATATGCTCAATTACTTAGATTACCAATACTTCAACATATTCTTTGTTTTCTGACATAACTTGGAATGAAATATGAATGATCTTATTTCAATTCAGTGACAAGTATTGTATAAGATCATAACTCAAAGTTTCAGTTACCTGTACAGCTAATTCTTATACTGACTGTTATAAATCACATTTGAGTAATTTCGATTTCTTGAAAAACAGCTTGTGAGATTACTGTCTTGCAATAGTCACACTGGTAGTTGCTGTTTGAAGTGGATGAATCTTTGGAAGGTTTAATAATGGAAGCCATCACCAAAAAAACATTTAAACAGATGCTACCATATACTGTAGGTATACTGTACTGTAATAGGATCCCGGCAAGATCCCATGAGTAAGACCAGAAATGTTTTAGTCCACCAACAGTTGGCTTTCGAGTACATCACACAAGAATAAGTGGAGGTCTACTTGCCAAGGGTAGGAACCCAGCCCTCCTCAGATATACAGTGCTTAGTTTGAAATAGCATGTTATACAGTATTGTGCATTCTATTTCCTATATGGTGGAGATTCTCTTGGAATGTGACACTCTTCTTTTTATGGAAAATGCCATACAGTATGGATTTTGACAAATACCATTCTTTCAGTGCTAATTTTTATAACACATCAATTGTTTTCTGACATTAGTTGTACAGCATTGTAGTTCTAAATAGTTGAGGATCACACCTTGTTACATGAAGAACAATTTTATGACCATTTCTAATAAAATTAACTTATACAGGTAATATATATATATATATACTGTATATATATATATATATATATATATATATATATATATATATATATATATATATATATATATATATATATATATATATATATATATATATATATATATATATATATATATATACTGTACTGTATATGATTCCAATTATGAAATTTTACAATTAAGTATTATGCATTCAAGTCCACAAGCAGATATTGAAAGAATATGAAAGAAGATAGTTGTTCAAAACAGTCACTATTCAGTAATGTATAGTAGTATTTACAATATCAATACATTTGATAACTTTCTTTCATATTATGAAACTACTTATTGTAGATTCTCACAATATGGGGAAATATCAACTCACGTTTACTTACAGATGACTGCTTTTACTTCCTTTCAAGCTGCTGCATCAACTCATACTGTCATCCTTTAGAAAAATGAGAAACATTCCCTCCCAACATACAAGAAAATGTATTACTTTATGTGTACAGTATTTACACACACATATATATATATATATATATATATATATATATATATATATATATATATATATATATATATATATATATATATATATATATATATATATATATATATAATCTGAATTTCCTCATCTAAAGACTCCTGTATGTTTTGAACAAAGGAGTTAAATGAGATATGTCTTTGGTATGAATTGTCATAGTAAAGCCACATGTAGCACTATACCTGTCTATTATGTATGCAAAATGATTATCACACGTTGTCTTCCTTAGGATATACAAGTATGTTTAAAACTTAGAAAATATACTGTACATATTAAAAAGAACTGGTAAAAAACAAGCTTAACAAACTTATAAATGGTGTTTTACATTTCTATGGTAAATTTATATACATTATTATATCAAACCCGGAGTTTCCATATCAATAAAAAAGATATTGAAACTTAAGTGTATAACCAAAGAGCCACTCCATGTAATACACAACTCTAAATCTTACGTTTATTCACTGTAAATATTTATTTTTACCACTGAATTCATTATTATCCATTACAGTACTTTATTTATTACAGGTATCCCCCTGTTTACGATAGAGTTGTGTACCTGAAAACTCCAACGTAAATCAAATTAATGTAAATCACAAGGCTTTAAACATGGGTTTCAATGACATACGATCTTGGCCTGTCCAACGGACTTGCAACACAGAAAAAACGATTCTACACTAATTAAATAATTACCAAAAAATATTAACAACACTTGCCACATTAATAATAACAAGCTGCCTTTCAATGATGTCTAACTTTGTCTCCTGAGACACGATCTACCTCGAAGCCTTGGTTTTCCCAGAGACACACGAGTCGGCAGGAGATAGCTAGGCATTTTCGAAATTACAGTTACACTGATCACTTCACAGTCACCAAAACAGAGCAAAATCTGAACAATAATGTTTTCCTCTCACTAGTAATGGCAAAGTATCACAGCGATCGCAATGATACGCAACGATTAATATCGATAACATCTGCTACACGAGTGAGGGCAGATGCTTTTACTTTTTACTTTGAAATAGAGCGCGGGACTGTAGTTCGCATGGTGGCCTTACTTTTATCCTCTTCGCCACTGATTGGCTTGTTTGCCACTTGGGCAGTCCTTCACGTCTCTGATATGCACTGTTGGCATATATTGGGCATGCACTGGCTCCTGAATATATCGGAACCTGCTCCAGTGTTGGTCAAGTTTGGCCTTGAATGAGCTCACACTCGGTGCTGTCACAATGCTCTCCGGCAGACCGTTCCATGAGTTCACAATTCTCACTCCGAAAAAAATTGCCCTCACAGTTTTCTGGAGTTGTGGCTTCAACCTTGAGCTGTGATCCCTTGTGGGGCGGATGTTCGCCAGCTGCAGGCATGTATATTCAACCGAGTAGTGCCCCCTGAGATGTTTATGCACTTCTGGGTAACTGAGATTCCGTAGAGCAGACACCAGTCTGGTGGCCCTCCTTTGGACATTTCAATCAATTGACAATCTTTAGCATACCTCGGAGACCAGACAGGGTGACAGTTGTCCAGACGGGGAAGCACCTCACTCTTGAAGAGGGTGACGAGCGACGGACCATCCAGATATCTAAACGACCTTCTTATAAGACCTACTAGTTTCGCTGCCTGATTCACTTTCTCACAATGGCCCGAGAACTTCAGTTCATTGTTGGCATACACACCCAGGACCTTTTCATATTCGGTCTCAGTTAATGCAGTGTCTTCGTCCTGTTGGGATATGTGATGCGCCTCCTTACTAGTGTTGCGTCCCAGGTGCATCCTTTTGCACTTCGTGACATTGAATCCTAGCAGCCATTTCCTCGACCATTCTTGAAGCTCACAGAGATCTTTCTACAGCTCTTCACAGTCTGTTTGGTTCTTAATTTCTCAAAATAACTTGGCATTGTCTGCAAACATTTGTATGGAGGAGTGTATAGCTTCTGGCATGTCATTAATGAAGCAGACAAACAACAACGGGTCCAATACACATGATGATTTCGTACCATTTATCACCACGCACTGTTTGCCTTCACGCAGAAAGTCTCCAATTCACGCTTGGATACTAACCCCGAATCCTGTACCCTTCCAGTTTAATTCTGAGCCTTTCATGGAGTACACTGTCGAGAGCCTTGGCAAAATCTCGGTATATTTTGTCGATATTTCTGCCTTGTTCTAGAATTGAGTCCAAACATCTAGTACCTGAGTAACTGTGTTAAGCAGGATCTTCCCGGCATAAAACCGTGTTGGCACTCCTTTACACAGCTGTTTCGTAGCAGATGTTCCATCATGGCATCTCGTACGATGCTCTCTTGTACTTTGTACACTATGCTGGTCAGGCTCACTGGTCTATTATTATTCGTGGAGTGACGATCGCCCTTCTTGAAAAAAATAGGACTCACATAAGCCATCTTCCAGTCATCGGGGACTTTTTGCTCCTCAAAGTATTTGCAGAACGGGATCTTATGGGGCTCCGCAAACTCATTACACAGTTCTCTTAACACTCTGGAGTGTACCATATCTGGGCTGGGACACTTGTGAATCTTTAACTTTGACAGTTTATTTCTTATAACCTCGTCCTAGAACACAATGTGAGTCAGTTCTGTGTCAAAACATCTTTCCTAAAATGCAGGAAGATTGTTTGTTTCCTCTCTTGTGGACATCAAATAAAAAAAAATTGTTCAATGCCTCTGCGCGGGTAGGTAAACTGCCCAGAGGACGGAAAAGCAATTTTTGCACATATTGGCCATCTTGGATTTGACAAGTGAGGGGAAAGGTGCACTTCCCCAATGTTTACACTCCGCATCATCGAGTATAGCCTAACAATAATTATCGCCAACGCGGGTTTTGCCAAATATAAATCGCGAGAGGGCATTAAAACCTAATTATGGTTAACACTGGCTTATTTGGGAATTACTGGCCACTTCGCCTTTAGGCTATTTTTGCCAGGGAAGGTTAACACAGATTATCATAAATTGAGGGATACCTGTATTGGGTCTGTCATCCCCTAGACCTGCCACATTTACACTACCTAAATTTTGACTAGAAGTTGATTGATAAAGCAAGTTCATGGATGACTTTAATATGCTTAGGTATTTATTTGCTTATGTGGTGTATGTTTCAGTTATCATGAATCATCATCACTCGCTGGGTGAAATATACTGGTACTGTACTAGTTTAACTAAGTTACAGTAATCTCATTCACTACTGTCCAAGTTTTTTAAGAAATACAAATCAGTGAATGTTAACATTTGACTCCTAGGAACATGTAAGTACAGTCATGTAAGTATGTGCTGGCAGAAATAAATAGTCCTCATTTTGAATAAATAATCAATAAATGTACGAAAAATAAAACTTATCCTTAAAAATAATGCATTTGTAAATGACATTTGAAAGAGAGAAAAAAAGATACTCTGCATTAATACATTTCAGAATGTTCGTTACACTAACATCCAGCAATTCTCATATTCAGAACCTCTGAAGTTGTAGCTAAAATTGTTTTAATAGTCTAACATCCCCCCACAAAAATACATTACTTATAACCTATTTAACCATTAGATATCAGGTTTCAGGCCTATATTTGTGAACACAGTAACAAACATCAATGCACTCAGATGTATTTGCCAAGGGCTGAGTAGAAATCTTGTAGACAGGAAAGAAGATGAGGGAAACTAGCACGATCTTCAGGCGTTGGGGCCCAGCAACGGGCCATCATTCCAAATCTGAAAGAGAAGTACAGTACATAATATTGAAAACTCAGAAGTGAAAAATACAGTAGTGTACATCCCTGTATTGTACCACGAGTTTTTTTAAGTTTGATTATAATGACTTAATTAATTTCAGTGGTTTCAATGCAGTAAACTAAAAAAAGATTTCATCAACATACTTTTAATAATTTTAATGACCTTGACAATGTTACTGGCAGGTGAGGTACTCACAATTCGTCGGGACAGTTGTGGGGCTGGGCCAAGCGGTAGCCATCCCTTAAGTACGCAGCCATTTCAAAGGGGTCAACTTCAATATAGGGTTGCTGAGCCAATGTTGTTAACTCCCACAATAGAACACCAAACATCCACTGGGAACAAAAGATGAACCATAATTATAAAAGAAAAATGCTAACGAACGCGCATGATTGCCGTAAGTGTCAACAAAGGCTCTAAGAGACTGCTCCTTAAAAGTCGTATTTCTGATGAATTCAGAGAGTTTACTAATCTCAGTCTGTGCAGAGAACTATAGTAAGACCCAGTTATCAGCACAGTGGCATCTCTTTTTTTTTTTCTTTTTTTTTTAAGTTTTGGACTTTGTTATTTTTATTTGATAAAAACATCTGGTCCTACCACCCAATCCCTCTGGTCAAAGATTTTTAAGTTTGCGCATGCGTAATGTGATGTGTGACGTAGCAGTGCCGTCTTTACCACTGCACCTCAAACAAGCCAAACTATCTACCTGACTGCAGTGTTGCCAACGTGCCCTATGCAAGATAATGTTGTAAAACCTAGTTTGCCTGTTTATCGTGAAGGAGAAAACATCGCCTCCTACCTTGTTAGGTTTGAACTGGTAGCTGAGCTGCTTGGTGTGGACAAAGATAGCTATGCTGTAAGATTAGGTAGCCTACTGAGTGGTAAACTGGTACAGATTTATACGTCCCTGTCTGCCAACTTCACAAGAGATTACTCTTTGTTGAAGCAAGACTTCTGATGGTTATCATGTTGATTTCCGCAGAACAAAGATTAGGGCAGGGGAAACATACCAGCAATTTTCAATCCACCTGGGTCATTTGTTTCAACAATGGCTAGAAGCGTCAGAGGTTGAGGAAACCTTTGTGTCTCTCGCTAATCTTATGATATTGGATCAGTTTCTGTCTTCCCTACAGCCAGACCTAAGAATATTCATCAAGGAACACAGGCCAGCGACGCTAGGAGAAGCTGTAGACTTGCTGACAACTGGGCGTCCACTCGCAACGCCTACCCCAAGTCTCCCACTTCAATTCCCCAGTGAAGAACATGAAGCCTCCGTCCGCCAAGGAACCATTCACAGGAGTAGAGAGGAGTAGTTCACCGGCCGTGCTGTGCCACAACTGCGGAGAAAAAGGGCACTTTCGTTCTCGCTGTCCCAGGAATCCCCGCGCCTTCAAATCTACCGACATTCATCAGCCCAGCTACAAGGTCGGATTCTGTTTGGAAGACAGGAGCTGTCCCCATTATTGTGTCAGCGGAACGATAAATGGGTCTTGGGCATCTACTTTCATCAGAGACACCGGTTGCTCATGCATTATTGTCTCTGAAGACGCCCTGCCTGCCGCTGACGTCTCCAGCTGCTCGAAGGTTAGTGTTGCCGATTATTTAGGTTGTGTTGACCTGGGTCTAATGTGGTAAGAGCGCCCATTAAATTCCCCAGTGTTCTCATTAGTGATGTTCCCGGAGTTCATGACCCTAACGACCTGGAATCCTTAAAACTCTCCTCGCCACCTAACCATGCCGCCTCGCCACCCGCCGACTTCGCCTCGCCACCCTCACACGCCACCTCACCTCCAGCAAAGGTCCAAGCTGTGGAGACACGGTCGGCGAAAGAGAAACGACTGCATCCCCTGGTTCTGCTGAAATTGCTGTCACTGACTGTAACGCCCAAGGAGTTCGCCAAGCTTCAAGCCTTGTGTACCAGTCTGACGCGGGTGAGGGAGAAGGTGACTTCCGGGGAGGAGGATCAGGCTAGAGATGGGTCTGTTTACAAAGTTTGTTTGTATTAATGGTCTGTTACATAGGTCTTGTGTGTCATCCAAGCAACCAGCCAAAGTAGGTCGGATTTTACTGGTTGTCCTTGATGACTGTCGTAGCAACATTATCACTGTAGCTCATGAGAGCCCTCTAGCTGGACACTGTTCTCGTAGGAAGACTTATATGAAGGTTGCTGATCAGTTTTATTTGCCAGGTATGGAAGTGGATATTAGAGCTTTTTGTAGTTGTGATCAGTGCCAGCGTATGTCTGCCAAGGGTAGAGTCCGTCCTGTTTCTCTTAACCCTTTACCCATCATTACAGACCCATTTTCTCGGGTAGCCATAGATTTTGTTGGACCATTCTTACCCCCTTCCTCTAAGAAGCCTAACTTATATACAGCTAATTTGTTAATGAAATATCATCGCAGGGCCTACACTAACTTTGCTCGTGTCCTTGACGTTGTTCCCAAGCTGGAGTCAGTAGAGGCACCACCCTGCAAGAGTTAGTGTGAAGTTCAGGCGCCAGACTCGGATGATCTCAGTTGTCAGTTACCGATAACACCAGATGGTATAGAAGAATCCTCTACGACTGGCAATAGGCCCAAACTTAAGCCTGGGCCGAAGTGGATCCCACGTGCAGTTCCTTGATATGGCCTTACGATATTTGGTTATCAAGTTACCACTTATTCTTTTTAATGTGACCTTTCTCTATTCTTTATTTTGCTCTGTATATTTAATCATTTGCTGTAGGATTGTTATATGTTTGTTGTACTAATCTTAAGTTTTAATCTACCTTACAGTATATTTTTGTTGGGGGAGCTGTGTAAGGGCGGTAACGAGCAGGATGGTTGTCCGCCGCTCGTTTGCTTGTTCGCGGCCCCACTAGGGGTGGTAGACGGAGGTGAGAAGGTCGCTGCTGCTTCGTCACACAGCAGACACTGCCCAGCCAGCACCACAGCTGCACTTCCTCCGCTGTTCGATTACAATTCTGGTTGTGTGCTCATCTGAGGCTCCTGGGGTTCGTGGGCTAATTCCCCAGTCCTTCACTATTCGGCTGTCAATCTCCGGACACCTCCTCCAGCTACTACCGCGGCTGCCACGTCATCGCCACTTCCCCCATGCCCTATTCACCGTCTGTGCCCTGGCGTCTCTCCTGTGTGGCAAGACATCACCCACCAATGCTGGCACCAAATGAGGAAGCTGCCCTGGACCTTCCCCCTGACAGCGGACCACCGCGTTAACGGAACATTCCACCGGGCTGTCGCCGTAGGAAATATCTGTACTTTGTTTGACTCCCATAATTGTTTGACTTCCGTAATTGTTTGACTCCCGTAATTGTTTATTTAATATTTGCGTGAGTGGTGTCAATTATTGTGATTATTTTCGTAGTAAAGAGATGTCAATCTCTAACGGTTGTTGTTTCCCCTGGAAACCCACGGTTCTTGACTTTCCTTTTATAAGATCCTGATTAGGCTGGCAAGGGATTTATATCCCAAAGTCCTAAGCCTTTACAACTGGGCAGGAGCTTTCTCCCCTGAGGCACTTCCAGATCTGATGCAGGAGGCAGTGCAGGCCCGCATCGATGCGTCTGAGCCTGTTATTCGTGCTGCTCTTACCTCCCCTGCCCTCACTGATCATCCCATCACACAGTTCGAGCTTGACAGTGCTCGTCGCTCTAGAAAAGACACCTCTCCTGGGGATGATCAGATAACCTACTCCGTCCTCAACACCTGTACTAATATTCCTAACGGACCTTGCTCGCTCTCTACAATATGTCTTATGAACATGGGGTTCTCCCGTCTAACTGGAAAAATGACACTATTATCCCCATCCCTAAGCCGGGAGATCCTGGGAAATATCGACCCATTAGTCTTACCTCCTGTGTTTGCAAGATGATGGAGAGGATACTCCATTGTCGCCTTCTTCATACCATAGGCGGCTTCCACAACTCCCTCAATGGTTTCATTCAACATCGCAGCACAGCACACTCCATTGCTTCCTTTTATTGCAATCAGAATGCCCTCGTCTCCGTCTTCCTTGATATCAAGGGAGCCTTTGATATAGCTCAACCTGCCCTCATTTTAGCTGAACTTGCACGGTTAGGGGTTAAAGGGAGACTTCATTGATGGATCGCCTCTTACCTCACTGGACGTCAGGCCCGGGTTTGCATTGAAGGCTCTATATCTCCTGTTCAAGAAATGAACCTCAGCACCTCCCAAGGTGGAGTCCTGAGTCCCACCTTGTTTAACACTCTAATGCACTCTATTGCATCTCTCCCGTGGCCGACAGAAGTTGTCCACTCAGGATATGCCTCCAAGCTCCTGACTACCTCAGCATGCAGGAAGCTCTTGATCTGTTCTCCAGAGTGTGATTCACTTGGTTTCCTTCTTTCAACTACGAAAACAAAAGCCATGTGGCATGGTCGTGTTGTACCTCCCCCCCTTCTCTTATCAGGAACGCCCTTGGACTGGGTTAATGAGACAAAATACCTGGGTGTGAATGTAACTCGCACACGTTGTCAGATCCCTGAAGTCCGCTATCTTCGAGACATATGCTTTCGGCGCCTTGGTGCCGCCATCCTGTACTTCTCACCATGTACAAGTCCTTTGTCCGTTCCTGTGTCGACTACGCTGCCCCTGCCCTCGTCAACATTAGTCGGACTGCTGTCAACCGTCTCGAAGTTATCCAGAGGAAAGCTGCTCGTATCATCCTCGGGGCCCCGCAGTGGACATGCTCTACTTCTCTATATACCGAACTTGGTCTTTCCCCCTTACAGGATTGTGTCCAGGAGTTTTACCTAAAAACTACCGTTTCCATTCTACAGGATCCTCGGGGCAAATATGTCCAAGCCAACTTGACTCCTGCTGTCTGAGGCCGACCTCCATCTAGATGACAGTGGTGAGGGTCACTCATCCGAGCCCTTCAGGAACACGACCTCCTGCCTGATATTGTTGTCACCCCTGCTGTTGGTTTGTCTCCTTCTCCGTGGCTGTATTTTCAACCTGGAGTGATTGCCCTCGGTGGACCGCTCCCGAAATCCCACGTAAACCCTGTTATTCTCTGCAAATACCACCTCTACAGGATCGCCCATTGGTCCCCAGGTAGGGTCGTCCTCTACACTGATGGCTCTGTTGACCCCGCTACAGGTAGGGCCAGGGGTGCTGTCTACATCTCCTGTCCTGATGCCCCTGAGCCTATCAAACTTTATCTCAAGAGTTTCTGACGGGGCATCCTCCACTCAGGCTGAACTGATAGCCCTCCTTGCTGCCCTTCTTGATGAGGAAGAAGCCGATGGTTTCTGCCCCTTACTTGTCTGCTGCGATTCCAGGTCTGCTCTCGACAGAGTCGCATTTGGATCAGGGGAAAATAAGGACCTCATCCTCCGAATACAAGGGTTAACATCCACCCTTCAGGATGTGACATTCCTATGGATACCCAGTCATGTCGGTATCTTGGGGAATGAGGCAGCAGATGGCCTTGCCAAGACTGGCTGTAACAAGGCCACACCTGACTACGTTGTTCCTCGAACACTTTTACAGTTTAGGACCCAAATTCGCCGCAAACAGAGAGAAGCTCGGGAAGCAGCCATCCCCCTGGACTCCCCGCCCACTTGGTACGATGTCCTCCGTAAACTTCCTAACCTCTCGTATGTTTATGGGAAAGGGTCGCGGAAAAGGGACGTTATTGCTGCCCGTATCATCATTGGGTAAGACTTTGCTTGGGAGATTGGTATCCCTGCATCCCCTGAGCAACGCATTATGCAGAAGACCCGACAGCAGCACCCTTGTCCACTACCTCCTTAGATGTCCATACACACAATGCTTCCGTGACGCCTGCTGGACCACCACTCCACGACCCTCTGATGGAGACACAATGATCCTCCCCATACTGGCCAGATATTATGTAAATAATATTGATGATGTGTTCAAGGATTATCCTTCCTTCCTTAGGCTTTAGTATGCACCTTTATAATATTTATATATACTTGTGACACTTGCCAGATGTTCTGGTGTTATTGTACAGGGGTACCTAGTGACAGCACTAGGATCCCGCTTCCTCTATCAATAAGTAAATACTGAAATTGAATTGATTTGAAAAATGCTAAATGTTTATACTGTAACAGTACATATATACTGTACCGTACATGGAGTAATTGGATTGCTCATACATTCCATAAATTGAAATTACTGCATTGAAATAATACACTTAGAACAATCTATAAATATTTTAAGTAACAAAAGTAAAACAATATCATTAACTTACCACATCATTGGCAGGAGTGAACTGTTTATGGATAAGGGCCTCAAGGCTAAGCCACTTCACTGGGCGGTTTTCGTTGTCACCCAAACAGTGGTAGTCCTGTGGGAACAAATCACGAGCAAGTGCTGTATCTGACACCCGGACTTGGAGTTCTGAATCTATCCTGAAAAAAAAAAATACATATATATAGTATCATTAGTATAAATTGGTGAGAATGCCAGTGTATGTCTTTCTGGATAACATTGAGAACAATTATTATGCCACATTCCTCGTATTGATGTGTCAACCTACTTTTAAGGAGTGGGGACTTCCAAGGGCCCTCTCAGCTGGCAAGGCAGGGTTGCTACTCCCTGAGGTAATCAAAGATTACCTGCATAGTTTAATTTTTTTATTACTCTGGCTTGACCTGGGACCACCAGGTGGTAGCCATGAAGATATGGTGTTCATCTCTCTTCCCGAAGGTTATTGGGTTGAACCTGGTACACCCTCACACCCTCAGCTTGCTTATCTGTCTGAGTTACGAACTTTACAAATGGGAAAATTAAGGTGGTCAAGTGCCAGTGCAAACCACACTGCTTCTTGTGTACTGGAGGCTTAGTTCTAAGTGTGTTGTTATCCATACTGTCTCAAATAGGCCATGAAGCCTATTGGACCCACCGTCACCTCTACACCAAATAGTTCAAGTGACTAAAGACAAAGAGCACCAGAGAAGGGAACCATGAAAATTTTCAGAGAAATGGGATTTAATTACAATCCTAATGTGTTTTTGAATTAGGCAATATGTACAGACAATAAGTGAGAAACTGGAATGACTGTATCCCAAGAAAATTAACCAAGAACTTTCTTCCTTTTGACTATGGTAATACTGTACATACATGACTAGAGGAAGTAATTCTATTACCTGTACTTTATATAAGAAATACAATGAACTTTAAATAGTAAGAGTATTATGAGGGTAAGCTAATAATGAAAAGAAGTACAATATCACTCTTAAAATTATGATACATTACTTACAGACAGTTTCTGGTAGCAACATCTTTATGAAGAAGTCGTTGTTGGTGAAGGTGAATGAGACCAAGACACACTTGTATAGCAATGTGAACCACATCCCTGGTTAGGAGCTTCACACCTTCACTTGAGCCTCGGCTACACCCAAGTAAGTATCTGGTGGAAGAGGAACTTGTTTACTGATCAAATATTACAGAAAAATGGTGTTGATATTTTTCTTACCCACATCTAAACTATTTCTGAAAAAATTCTCCTACTTCGGTGAGAACTACAGTACCTGTATTATGCTCAACAGTTTTGTGAGTGTGATGCACCATAATAAAGTAAAAAACTATATTTTGCAAAGCATTTCATGAAATTTTTTATCATGAATTCCTTTTATGACTAAGGAGATGAAATGAGTGACCAGTGAGACCCGTACTGTTTAGGCCAGTGGCCCCCAACCTTTTGTAAGCTCTGGGACACATTTGTCCTTGTAAATTTAGTGGGGGGCGCCAAGACTTTGGATCTACATCCAAGAAAAAAATCTCAGATATACTATACAGTTACAGGGATATTTGCAGTTTTCCACAAATCTAACTGTTACCAGTTACATACTTTTTACATTTACTCTTGGATCATGCTTGGGAAAAAAACTTAGAAGTACCTGTATTGAAATCATCTTGTGTCACAGAGAGACTTCTGGTTGAAGCTAGTTTGATTAAGGAATTAAAATCAATAAACCTTAGTGATAGTCAGTTCAAAACTGATAATATGTTACATAAATTTATTTGTCAGTGGCCCAAGGTTAAAAATGCTTTGAAAACCTTGGATCTAGATGTAGGATAGTTATTTAGTGGGTCCCTTATTTTTGACCTGACCTGACGTGACTAATCACGTCGCCCCCTTTCACTTAAGCTCCTCTACATGTGTGTTGGTGTTGGTGTGGGGATTAGTGGATGACATCATTATGACCTGACCTCATGTTTAATAAGGTCACCCTGTATATTTAAGCCTCTCTCTGACCATGAAATCAAAATAGCAAGAGAATCCAAGGCAAATCCCAAGGGATTTTTCCAGGTATATAGAACAAAGGTCAAGGGCAAAGTTGGGCCTTTAAAGTCAGGGAGGGGAGAAGTGATAAATGGCAGTGAAGAAATAAACAAAGCATTGAACAGCTACTTCTTATCAGTTTTCACAGAAGAAATTAGCGAGGAAATTCCAGAGGTGGAACTGATATTTAGGGGAAAGGAAGAAGAGAAATTAAAGAATATCACTATCAGAAAAGAGGATGTTCTTCAGAGGATAAATTGACCTCTGACCCAGCTTGGAGAAGGTCGTGCCCGATCGTGCTCCCGTTAGAGACCAAGGAAAATGGCCGCTTTGGATCGTTGTGTCGTGGGGGAAGAGGAGGGGAGTGTGGGGAAAGACGACCTCCTTGCCACTCTGTTAAGGCAGCTGGGGCAGTTGAGGAGTGAGGTTGACACTCTAAAGGGGGAAAATGAAGCCCTCAGGACGGAACTCCTTCAGGTAGGTGTCCTGCCTAGCAGGACACCTGCGAAGGAGGAGCAGGCGTGGAGAGTGGTTGTCTCCAAGGGGACTAGGGTCAGGCTCAGGAAAGCTGACCAGGGTGTGGAGTGTAGTAACCCTTACCAGGTGCTACAGGAAGCTGGCGAGGAAGAGAAGAGGCAGGACGGTATGGATCAAGGAGAGGAAAGGGCAGTTGTACAAACCCTGCCCACAGGTAAGGTCGTGGTAGTTGGTGACAGCCAGGTGAGGTTTATGGATAGGGCTTTTTGTGCGAGAGATAGGAAACGTAGGACTAGGGTGTGTTTTCCTGGGGCTGGGATAGGGCATGTAGCCGAGAGGTTAGACAGGGTTTTGTCAGGGGAGGGTACCAATCCAGTAGTGTGTCTTAGTGTGGGAGGAAACGAGATAGGTAAGGTTAGGAGTGAGGAACTTTTCAAGAGGTATAGGGAGGCGCTGGGGAAGATTAGAGATAGGGGAGGGATCCCGATAGTATGTGGTGTCTTGCCTAGAAGAGGGGTTGGTCGTGAATGGCTGTCCAGGGCAATTGCTATAAATTGCCGACTGGAAAAACATTGTGCAAACAATGGTTGGGCATTCATTGATAACTGGCAACGATTCTATGGCAACGACTACCTGTACTGTCGCGACGGAGTACACTTGTCTCGTGAGGGGGTAAAGACGTTGTCTGCATCCCTGGAGCGTGAAATTGTCACTCCGAAGGGGGGGTTTCGCCAGTAGAGAGGGGTCGGGGAAAGTGGGAGTCAAAAAACAAGCAGGTCCTGGGAAGTAAAATTAGTTGCTCAGGAACAAGGGGTAAAACAGGACCAGGGAAGAGTAGGTTTAAATGTATATTATACAAACAGTAGGGGCAGTTCAAAAGATATCGAAGTCTTTAAACTGCTAAGGGAACATATGGGCACGGGGGTGGAGGAGACTGCAGTGGGAGCGGGTAAACAAAGTGAAAGACTACAGGGAAATAGTGTTAGGAATGATGACAAAACTAAATTAGACAGGGAGTTTAAAACTAAATGCGGTAAGGGGAGGACTCAGAACACGACTAACTTAAATGTATACTACACGAACAGTAGAAGTATGAGAAACAAAATGGATGATATTAGGGCCTTGGCATGTACCGAAAAATCGATATAATTGCATTCACTGAAACATGGATCAACCTAGACACACGTGAGTTACCAGTCGAATACCAAATTGCGGGATACAAACTGTTCCATACCGATAGGCAGACCAGGAAAGGAGGCAGAGTAGCAATCTATGTTAGGGATAATCTGAAGTGTGAAATAAATAAGGAAATAAAAACTGAGAGGAATACAGAAACAATTTGGATAGAATTAAGCGATGGTCGGGAAAAATTAATCACAGGAGTAATATATAGACCCCCCAGTCTTGATAGCGTCAATGAGCGACTTATCTGGGATGAAATGCGCAGGGCTTCCATACACAACAAAGTCTGTATAGTAGGCGACTTTAACCTTGGCCAAATAGATTGGACTGACCTTACGGGTAACTCAGAATCTCAGGATTTTCTCGAGACGATCCAGGACTGTTTCCTAAGTTAACATATAACCGAACCCACACGGGGTAATAATATACTGGACTTACTTCTGTCGAACAGAGAAAACCTAATTAGCAATGTCGAGGTAGGGAACGAACTTGCAAACAGCGATCACAAAGAAATTCGATTCCAGTTAGATTTTCAGGGCAGACGTAAGGAAAATTCCACTAAAGTACCAGATTTCAGAAGGGCAAACTTTGACAGTTTAAAGAGGCAGCTGAGAGAGGGGGTGTCGCGCTTGGCTGTGAACCTGACAGATGACACCGACCTGATAACGAGATCTGAGATTGCCGAGTTCCACGACAATTTAAATAGTGAGTTACTTAATGCACAAAGGCAGAACATACCATACAAAAAACTCAGATCAGACAACAATGACCCTAAATGGATAAATAATTATTTAAAGAACATCATTGGCCAAAGGAAGGCTATAGGTAGAAGGATAAATCGTGGCGAAATTCACCTCCGGGACTATTATAGGGTATTGGCGAGTAGGGTTAAAACCGAGATAAGGAAAGCAAAGGGGAATAATGAGGTAAGGATAGCAAGGGAGGCAAAGACAAACCCCAAAGGATTCTACCAAATGTATCAAACTAAAACACGAGAAAAGATTGGACCAATACGGTCAGACTTCGGCGAGCTCACTGATAACGACGGAGAAATGAGCAATAATTTGAATAAATATTTTTCAACAGTTTTCACCACAGAAAATTTAAACATGATACCCGAGGCACCGACTCTATTCAGAGATAGTGAAGAAAACAAATTAAGTGAGATAGTAGTGACTAGTAACGATGTTAGTAAGCAAATAGACAAACTAAAGCCTAATAAGTCACCTGGTCCCGATGAGATATTTGCCAGAGTATTAAAGGAATGTAAGGAAGAGCTTAGTATGCCCTTAGCAAAGTTGTTTAACATGTCATTAAAAACAGGTGTAGTACCAGAATCCTGGAGGATAGCGAATGTAATACCGATTTTCAAGAAGGGGATAGATCACTATCCTCTAACTACCGCCCAATCAGTCTAACATCAATAGTAGGCAAATTACTGGAAGCAATCATTTCAAACTCTATTCGAAATCACCTGGAGAAGCACCGATTGATCAATGATTCCCAGCATGGCTTCACAAGCGGACGTTCTTGCCTAATTAATCTATTAACATTCTTTTCATCAGTTTTCGAATCGGTGGACGAGGGGCACAATTATGATGTGGTATATCTCGACTTTAGCAAAGCCTTCGACAGAGTCCCCCACGAAAGACTAATTAGAAAGGTAGAAGCTCATGGCATCAAAGGTGACATCCTTAAATGGATTAGGGCGTGGTTACAGGACAGGAAACAGCGAGTGAGCATTAACGGCACTAAGTCCCATTGGAGCAACGTCACAAGTGGAGTTCCCCAAGGCTCAGTACTTGGACCATTATTATTTATTATATACATAAACGACATAGATATCAGCATTGACAGCAACATAAGTAAATTTGCTGATGACACTAAAATAGGACGTGTTATCAAATCTGACGAGGACTCGGCAAAACTACAGGAAGATCTAAACAAATTTTTCGAATGGTCTGAAAAATGGCAGATGAAATTCAACGTCGACAAATGTAAAGTACTCGGTATAGGAGATGTAAACAGGGAAACCAGATACCAGTTGAACAACGATGCCATAGAGAAATCCGACTGCGAGAGAGATTTAGGAGTAATGATAAGTAGGAACCTTAAGCCAAGTAAACAATGTCTTTTTGCTTGTAACAAGGCTAATAAAGTACTTGGGTTCATACAAAGGAGTGTTAGTTACAAGACTAGCGAGGTCATCCTAAAACTGTATCTTGCTCTTGTGAGACCACACCTGGATTATGCAGTTCAGTTCTGGTCACCGTATTACAGAATAGATATAGAATCCTTGGAAAGAATTCAGAGGAGAATGACAAGACTAATCCCGGGCATTAGGAACCTTGAGTATAGAGACAGGTTAAAGCATCTTAATTTGCACTCCCTTGAGAGACGTAGAGCGAGGGGCGACCTGATAGAGGTGTATAAGTGGAAGGCAGGGCTAAACAAAGGGGACATTACAAAGGTACTCAAACTATCCAACCAGGAGCGAACTCGTAACAATGGTTTTAAATTAGACAAATTTAGATTTAGGCGTGAAATAGGTAAACACTGGTTTGGAAACAGAGTAGTGGATGAATGGAACAAGTTACCAAATATCATCATTAACTCGAATACGCTGAATTGCTTCAAACATAGGTTGGATGCTCATATGAGCAATAGGGGTTGGGTGTAAACGGGACTGCCCAGTGTGGGCCAATAGGCCCGCTGCAGTTTCCTCCATTCTTATGTTCTTATGTTCTTAATAAACTAAAGAAGATAAAATCCCCAGGGCCGGATGAAATTTTCCCTCGAGTCTTGAAAGAGTGTAGGGAACAGATTAGCGGACCCCTCGTAAATTTATTTACAAAATCATTAGACACGGGAGTTGTGCCAGATTTGTGGAAACAGGCAAATGTAGTGCCCATATTCAAAAAGGGAGACAGAGCATCAGCGTCAAATTACCGTTCGATCAGTTTGACGTCAGTAGTGGGGAAATTTCTTGAATCAATTATAGCAGATAGCATCCGAGCGCATTTAGAGAAAAGCAAATTAATCTACGACTCTCAACATGGGTTTACAAAGGGAAAATCTTTTCTAACAAATTTGCTGACGTTTTTTAGGAAAGCCTTCGAGGTAGTAGATAATGACGAAAATTACTATGTTAATTACTTAGACTTTAGCAAAGCATTTGACAGAGTACCGCATCAGAGGCTTCTGAGAACAATTAAGGCTCATGGTATCGAGGGGAAGTTTTAAATTATATAAAATAATGGCTCACTGATAGAACGCAGAGGGTCAGCATAGATGGTGTTAAATCTGAGTGGGGCCGTGTAACCAGTGGGGTTCCCCAGGGGTTAGTACTAGGCCCACTCTTGTTCACAATCTACATAAACGATCTAGATACTGGGATCAGCAGTGACATAAGCAAGTTTGCGGATGACACCAAAATAGGGCGGCAGATTAATTCAGGGCAGGATGCAAATTCATTACAGGAGGATCTAAATAAACTGCAGGGGTGGTCTGAAAAATGGCAAATGAAATTCAACACCAGCAAGTGCAGCGTACTTAATATTGGAAGAACAAAACTGTCAATGCATACTGCCTTACCAACATCAACCTAGGGGTACTTGTAAGCCTGGACCTACGGCCTAGAAAACAGTGCGTTTATGTTCGAAATAAGGCAAACAGAGTATTGGGTTTTATATCTAGAAGTGTAAGTAATAAGAGTGCAGAGGTCTTATTGCAACTATATCTTGCGCTAGTCAGGCCGCACCTCGATTATGCGGTGCAGTTCTGGTGCCCTTATTATAGAATGGATATCAATTCACTCGAGTCGGTGCAGCGAAGAATGACGAAAATGATTCCGGGACTTAGAAACCTTCCATTTCAGGATAGGTTAAAGAAACTAAATTTGCATTCCCTAGAAAGACGAAGAGTGCGGGGAGATATGATAGAAGTATTTAAGTGGGTGAAAGGAATCAATAAAGGGGATATAGATAAAGTTCTTATAATATCCGAGCAGGGTAGGACTTGGAGCAACGGATTTAAGTTGGATAAGTTTTAGTTTAGGAGGGAGATAGGAAGGAACTGGTTCACAAATAGGGTGGTGGACAAGTGGAACAAGCTTAGCAACTTTGTAGTAAGTGCTGGAACGCTGAAAGTTTCAAAAGGAGGCTGGATAGGTTCATGGATGATAGAGAGTGGTAGTAACTCTCGACAGGAGCTGCCATGCACAGGCCAACCGGCCTATTGCAGACTCCTTATTTTCTTATGTTCTTAATGTAATCCAGTTGCCTCTGAAGATGTCTTGAATAAAGACGAAAGCTAAGGTGCTCCGTTGTTTCCCTTTCCCTGTGTGATTTTATCAATATATATATATATATATATATATATATATATACACACAAGTAAATCACTATAGGTCACGTGATCGCCAGTGAGACAGACTAAGTCTGTACTCACCCTGAAGAAGAATTACACGAGCACTTAATCTTTTTCCTGTATATCAGTATATATATATATATATATATATATATATATATATATATATATATATATATATATATTATATATATTATATATATATTATATATATAATATATATATAATATATATATATATATATATATATACATATATATACATATATATATGTTATATATATATATTATATATATATATATATATATATTATATATATATATTATATATATATATTATATATATATATATATATATAATATATATATATATATATATATATATATATATATATATATATATATATATATATAAAACCCACAGGGTACCGTTTTAAGTGAAAACCACGCTAAGTGAACAACAGAACATTTGGGATTAATTCCAATAGAAACTGGCCCGACCCCCAAACTCCACTTTTTCTGACACAATACCTATGTTCTAGTAAAGATAACATCTTAATTTTATGATGGTACATGCACACAATTAATACTTAAGAGAAATAGAGAAACACAGTCCCAAGTTAATGTCCATTCAAATAATGGACTCCACTCCCTCACCCTCTTCTCACACTACACTCACTGGCTCTTCCCTCTGAGAAATTTTGGGGGGAAAACCACTAAATTTTAATAAATAATACTTCAATCTAAAGTTAGGATAATACAATTGACATTGCTGGATTCCTTGTAAGACCAGGAATATTTTGAACATAAATATCATATATTTTGCACAAAAGATAACATATTTACTCAGAGTAAACATTATATCTAAAATTTGTATGTCTAATGCAAAATCTATGATGTTTATATTCAAAATGATCACCAAATTGTAAGAATTCCAGCAATGTAAATTATATTCTGGCCGGGTAATTTGTATGAATTTTATGAGCTAAAACAAATATCTTCAGTTAATAAAAAAAAAATATTCTTCACAACACTATCTGTCAATCAAAGTACCCCACCTTGCCTCCCCCCCTCTTCCAACCGCGCGGTCCGTCCCAACCCTCCCCCCCACCCCCCACCAATCCTCCCTTCAAGAGATGTTGGGTGAAAAAACTAAATTTTAACATTTAGTATTAAATAATACCTCAGATTAAAGTTAGGATAATATAATTGACATTGCTGGATTCCTTGTAAGACCAGGAATATTTTGAATATAAATGTCATATATTTTGCACAAAAGATAACATATTTACTCAGAGTAAACATTACATCTAAAATTTGTATGTCTAATGCAAAATCTATGATGTTTATATTCAAAATGATCATCAAATTATAAGAATTCCAGCAATGTAAATTATATTCTGGCCGGGTAATTTGTATGAATTTTATGAGCTAAAACAAATATCTTCAGTTAATAAAAAAAAAAAATATTCTTCACATGGTAACAGATTGTCAGTCGGTCCCTCCCTACCAGATGTGTGGGAAAACCAGAATATTTACCTTTTTAGTAATAAATAATACCTCAAACTAAAGTTAGGATAATATAATTGACATTGCTGGATTCCTTGTAAGACCAGGAATATTTTGAATATAAATGTCATATATTTTGCACAAAAGATAACATATTTACTCAGAGTAAAACATTATATCTAAAATTTGTATGTCTAATGCAAAATCTATGATGTTTATATTCAAAATGATCATCAAATTGTAAGAATTCCAGCAATGTAAATTATATTCTGGCCGGGTAATTTGTATGAATTTTATGAGCTAAAACAAATATCTTCAGTTAATAAAAAAAAATATTCTTTACGACACTATCTGTCAATCAAAGTACCCCACCTTGCCTCCCCCCCTCTTCCAACCGCGTGGTCGGTCTGTCCCAACCCTCCCCCCACCCCCCACCAATCCTCCCTTCAAGAGATGTTGGGTGAAAAAACTAAATTTTAACATTTAGTATTAAATAATACCTCAGATTAAAGTTAGGATAATATAATTGACATTGCTGGATTCCTTGTAAGACCAGGAATATTTTGAATATAAATGTCATATATTTTGCACAAAAGATAACATATTTACTCAGAGTAAACATTATATCTAAAATTTGTATGTCTAATGCAAAATTTATGATGTTTATATTCAAAATGATCATCAAATTGTAAGAATTCCAGCAATGTAAATTATATTCTGACCAGGTAATTTGTATGAATTTTATGAGCTAAAACAAATATCTTCAGTTAATAAAAAAAAAACAATATTCTTCACACGGTAACAGATGGTCGGTCGGTCCCTCCCTCCCCCCACCTCCCCTCCCTACCAGATGTGTGGGAAAACCAGAATATTTACCTTTTTAGTAATAAATAATACCTCAATCTAAAGTTAGGATAATATAATTGACATTGCTGGATTCCTTGTAAGACCAGGAATATTTTGAATATAAATGTCATATATTTTGCACAAAAGATAACATATTTACTCAGAGTAAACATTATATCTAAAATTTGTATGTCTAATGCAAAATCTATGATGTTTATATGCAAAATGATCATCATATTGTAAGAATTCCAGCAATGTAAATTATATTCTGGCGGGGTAATTTGTATGAATTTTATGAGCTAAAACAGGCAGGCAGGCAGTCAGGCAGGGTGGGGCGAATCTAAAAATAGCGTCTCGAGCCAGACACTCTGCGTGTATACATGGAAAAAACCGGCTAAGTGAAAGTTTGGCTCTGGCGAGGCACCGCGCTAAGCGAAACCGTGTTAAGCGAGGTATTACTGTATATATATATATATATATATATATATATATATATATATATATATATATATATATATATATATATCTATGTATAATATATATCCAGCAGGTTGCTCATTAACCAAAAAATTCGTTAACCGAAACCATTGTTTCAATGGGTTTTTGGGTAATTGGTTCCAGCTCACCGAAAATTGCCTAAATTCAACAAAAATGGTAGAAAAGTTCACTTACTTTGAGGTGTGTATGTAGAAGGCTCCTGGATGATGATGATGATGGTGGGAATTAGAATGGGGGTGGAGGAGAAGAGAAGGCATTGGGGTGGAAGAGAAGTCACCCCATGGCACTATTTCACCCATAAAATTTTAGTTCTCTTGGTGTATTTCAAGATTATTTTCTTTAAATCAACACTGCACTGCATTATATATTGTCAATATGTAAAATATATTTCATAATGACCAATAATTTGCTTGGAAACACAGAAAAAAAGCGTTTAGTTGAAGAGAATCTCAAGCAAGATGTTACCTCCAGTGAAAACAGAGAGAGACTAACGCCTGTTTGCTGTGTTAAGAGGCTGGATGCCGCGCATTAAACTAGCCACTTTACCTTCAATTATGTTCAATAATTGTTAAAATGACTAAAAAATTGAATATTAAACTTTTAAAATTATTGAATAGTATAAACTTCTTGATATTTACTAAAATAGTAAGGAATTTAAGCCCTAGAACCGATTAATGTATTGGCGGACTAATACTAAAGCTGGTTGACCGGCCAGTGCAAGCGAAAACATGTTAAGGTCGGTTCGTAAGAAATTCGTTAACCGAATTTTTGTTCGTTAACCGAATTTAAGAATCTTATGGGAGGCAGTTCGTTAACCGAAATTTCGTTAACCGAGGCGTTCGTTAACCGAGGGACCACTATATAAACTTACGGGATAGCAATTAAAAAACTCAAGTCACATCTTTTTGATCTATGAACACCAGAGAATCCGATGAGGTATTGAAATTTTTATCAGTTTTGTATTATGGAAAGTAAATAGTCCTCTGAAATATAAACAGTCTATTGCTTATCTCTGGAATATAACAGAAGAATCTCATCATCTACACGCGAAAATCCGCCCACAAAGCACGTCATTCTGAATACTTGACGTCAGTTTAATTTTTGCCTTTGACAGCTCAGACACTGCTTAGCTTAAAAAGTTAATCTTAGAAAATTAATATAAGCTCGTAGCCTGATTTTCACAAGCCATGTATATAGTAAAGGAGTCTGGTGAATGAACTGTATCGGTTGTGGAATTAAGGACCAGCATTCTAAAATCTCCATTTATATTACATGTGAATAGTTTATATTCAAGAGATTGGACAGTTGGCTTCATAACATTAGATTGAGACCATTTCATTTAGGAAAGCAGCCTGAATTTTGGAAGGAGACACTACTATATAATACTTAAGATATAATCTAGTGGACAAAAGTGAAAGGTATAGAAAGAAGCCTATCAATTTTTTTCAAGCATAAATTTAAATATTTTCAGTGGTGTATTCTTAAAAGTTTAATTCAAGGCTAGTTTTAATCCCAATACTGTATAGTGAATACAAACTGCAAACATCATATCAAAAGTTAATGCTGCTTCATACAAACCTTTGTCAAATAACTTGGCAATGCCGAGTAACTAAGAGGGGTCGAGTAGTTACCAAAGTCATAACTCACGTTTTGAGATTGGAGAGTCCCAGATGAGGGTAAAGGAGAAGTGGGTGTCGTGGGTCAGAAAGACACACTCCTAATACAGGCAGAAGGTGCTGGTGATGCAACCCCGCGAGCAGCAGTCCCTCCCTCACTACCAGACGTGCTTGCGATGACGAAGCCTCAGCTGTTGGATGATTGATTAATACATAAACAGGTGTCACGGTTTTGCTTCACATAAATTTCCTGCATGAGCTTTTTATTAAAGAAATAATCACATCCCCAAGACTATTATCTAACGTGAATAATAAGTCCCAATAGGTGAATAAGGAACTTTCCTTAATTCAGAGTTAGAGGGGGGTGTACCTACTTCAGTGAGTGTAATAAATGATAATAATAATTTACGGTTTATTAAGATAACATGGCAGCCCGAAGGCTGAAAATGTACAATGAACAGAGATGAAAAGTTACAAATGGTAGAATCGGGGAGTGAGTCACTTGATTGACAAAAGCTTCCAATACAGAAACATAAGAAACATAGTCAACATATAGATTAACTGTAGATCTGGTACTGTGGGAGCTGGTCTTGTAGACATTCTAGTGACCTGATGTCGGCGCCAAGCTTGACTGTTAAGCCGCTACCTCACTACAGCTGCAGATACACCACGTAGTCCGGGTAGGTCCTCCAGTTCACACATGGGTGTTGGAGATGGTTCTTGTTCCTCATGTGATGTAGTTAGTAATTCATAGTTCATCACCTGAGTGGAGTAGGGAGTCCTCACTTCTCTCCTGGTGTAGTTTGGAGTGTTTCTTGGGTTCTCATCTAGTGTTGGTGGTGGCGAGTGTACCGCGGGCTGGGTGTGTCACGTCAAAGGTCAGGTCAACACTGACCGCTAAGCACAGTTGTCACCAACATTTGTTTCTTTCTTTTGAGTCGAAATTGTCACTTTTGTATATCACTTGTGGGTTGATCATCAATCTTTGCACTGTACTGTTGGTGGGAGGATGTTGATAAATTCAGATGGGAAGGAGGAGATGGGGAAGGGGAGGGCCCGACAGACCAGGCTGGCAGCTGTCTCCATGGTAAAAAGACCACGGCCGCGTTAGCGGGCAGCGCTGGCTACACACGTCCTTATCCTATGAAGGCTGAAGGAAAAGTGTGTGTGTGTGTGTGTGTGTGTGTCATCCATTTCTACTCTTTCCTGGAGAATATGTAGGAAAAGGAGGAAATCCCCCAAGCTCGTAAAGACTCCTCCATCGTCAATATTTATAAGCACAAGGGAGACCGGTCAGACTGTGGCAACTACCACGGGATCTCACTGCTGACCATAGCTGGCAAGATTATTGCCTGAGTCCTCCTAAATAGACTTCTTTCTGAGGCAGGAAACGTCCTCCCAGAATCTCAATGTGGGTTTAGACCATCATGTGGCACCACTGACCTGATCTTTGCTGTCCACCAGACACCGGTTAAAGTACAGAGAACTGTGTCGTGACTTGTACATGGCTTTCATCGTCCTAACCAAGGCCTTCGACTCGATCAACATGGAACCCCTCTGGCAGACCCTCAGCCGAATTGGCTGTCCACCGAAATTCATCACCATTGTGAGGCAACTACACGATGGCATGAATGACAGCGTCCAGTACAATGGCATCCAGTCTGAGTTCTTCCCCACCCAAACATGGGTAAAACAAGGATGTGGACCGGCATCAACTAACTTTTCCATTTTCTTTGCTGCCTTCCTTACTAGTGCCAGTGCCCATTTAGCCTGCGGGGTGGACATCCAGTTCCGGATGAAGGGTCTTTTCAACATAAGACGACTCCAGGCAGGAACAAAGGTGTCGGCAGCTTCCAATACTGAATTTCAGTGTGCAGACGACCTCACCCTTGTCGCTCACACTGGATGCGACCTACAAGAAATCCTGAACACCTACGCAGATGTGTATGCACACTTCGACCTTGAGGTGAATATGTGTAAGACTCAGATTCTCTTTCAGCCTGTCCCTGGTTCAGCCACACCTCCACCAACCATCCAGCTTAATGGTACTACCCTCTCTAATCTTACCCACTTTCAGTATCTCGGCTCCCACCTGTCCACCACCTGGACATCGATGAAGAGATTCAATATTGGATCAGATGTGGATGTCAAGTGCATCTCATGTCTTCAGCTGCAAGGAGCTGAAATTAACTACAAAGTTGCACGTATATCGAGCAGTGGTCCTCCCCACCCTACTATATGGCAGCAAGACATGGGTCACATACAGGAGGCACCTCAAGGCACTTGAAAACTTTCACCAACGTAGTCTACGTTCGCTGGGAAGACAAGAGAACAAATACAAGTATTCTCGCTGACACCAACTGTAGAAGCATCGAGGCTACCATAATTATCTATGAAGAGCTAAGTTGGACTGACCATGTTACCCACATGGACGACAGCAGACTGACAAAGTAGCTACTTACAGTTACCTAACGAATAGTAAATGAAACGCTGGTGGGCAACTGAAAAGGTATAAGGATATTCTTAAGACAAACCTGAAAAGTGCCAGATCGCCCCCCTCACCTGGGAGACGATTACTTCACACCTTAACGCTCTGAGGAACACCACACAAGAAAGTGTCAATACTTTCGAGTTAGCCCGACTACATACCGAGGCAGACAAGGGCCAACGACGGAAAGACGCTGCCGCCGCCCCTCCCACACTAGATGTAGCCCTCCACACGTGCACTATCTGTGCCGGTCCCGTATCAGCCTTTCAAGTCACCTTAGAGCTCACCAACGAAAGTGACATTCTTCATAATGCATATCATTGTATCATAGCTGGATGATCGTCATACTCGATTCCGAGTGACAGCAAAGTGGTAGTAGTGTAATAATAATAATAATAATTAACGGTTTATTGAAAGAACATGACAGCCGGAAGGTTGAAAATATATAGCTACATAATTGGGGAATGGGTCACTTGATTAACAAATAATACAAGTGATACAAATATGATATATAATAACTAGGTGGGGAGAAGGTTAAACGAGAGAGCATTTCAACATAGTGACAGTGTAAAAAGGTAAGATTGACTGGAAGTGAATACACTGGTTGATTATGAGTTGTTGATAATTTTTACAATGGTTAGGACTGAGTTGTTCTTAAGCGATCAGTACGTGTTCATATGAACTGGATGCAGTTGTTGTGTCGAACAGCAATTCGCGGATGAGTGATCTCGGGTGGTAGTAGGGCCGGTGTCGAGGATGGTGCAGAAGGTTCTCACCAAATTTGCAAATGAGGTCGTGGTGATGATCAGAGAGAGCCGAGGGGGTCAGTGTGTTGAACGCTTCTTGATATGTGGAGTAGGAAGGGGAGAGAATAATCTTGCATGCCCTCTTTTGCAATTTTTCTATGTGTGTGTGTGTGTGTGTGCGTGTGTCCCTACTTCAATGTATATGTGTGGTGTTCCAACTTCAATGTGTGTACGTAGGGGGGGGGGGCTCCCAACTTCAGTGGGTGTGTGTTTTGTGTCCCTACTTCAGTGTGTGTGTGTGTCCCAACTTTAGTGTATGTGTGTGTGCATGCATGTGTGTGGTATCCCAACTTCAGTGTGTGTAGGTGTGTACACAGGGTGGTATAATGCGTCGAGTGTGGCAGCATTATGTAAGAGTTAAGGTGCAGGCATTGCTTGCTCCCTCTCGCTTTCAGCTACTGCCGCTGGCTAGCCCTCGTGGCGAACAGGGAAGCAACTTGCATATAAGTCTTCCCCTGCCAGTACACAGCTTCTTCACCATCAAGACTCCTGTTGTGCCTCCTCGTGGCAACACATGGTAACTGGGTGCCTCGTGGGCCCAGGCTAGACCAGCAGGGGATCTCGGAGTAGCAGTGAGCCCCAGAGGGACGGCGCATAGGCCCACTAGCATGTGGACATGTCCTGGCGCCTACCAACTATCGCCCCACTGCCTTGCGGATTAACCTTGGTAAGAATAAGGCAACGGGAGTAATCCCCAAACGAAAAATCTGGGTGGAGAAATGCATCAAGCAGACATGTTTTACAGAGTTCCAACAAGACCTCAACGGCGGTATAGGTGGAAGAGGTGACCAACATGGGAACCCAACGACTACACCGGTGGATGAAGGCAATGCACGATGGACAGGCTACTAAGGCGAAACCCAACAAACTGGGCTATCGGCAGTCCATTGCGACTCTCCCTCTCCCCGGTCGTTGCAACACTTGCACCGTTGGATCAGGAAAAGGGAGAGCCAAGATGTGTGGTTGCAGCCTGCATACCTGCCTCACCACAGAAATCAACTCACGTGCAGCCATCAATCCAGCTCATCAAACTTTTCATCGTCATGAAAACCCCAATACCCCTAAAAGTCCTATGGCAACGCATGAGTGGCGACGGGGACAGGCAGAGATGACTCTAGTCACAACTCTGCACATAGGCGGCATGGACAAGGTGGTTGTTTATGCACTGGGATCTAGGCAGCAGTACAATCCAGTCCTGTCTGTGCGACTGAGCAGCCCTTCCGAGAAGTCACTCTGCTCACCCCACATGTGGAGGGGGCTAGAAAAGGTGCCCTAAACATAGCCTGCCTAAAAAACCAACCTGACTAGGCAACCGCACCCAGGAAGGTCGAAAACACAATCAAAATCTTATGGTCGATGCATGGAATGTCAAGACCCTTTTGGATACTGCCACTAATGAGCGTCCTGAAAGAAGAACTGACCTTGTAGCAAAAGAGCTGCATAGGTATAACATCGACATAGCAGCCATTAGTGAGTCCCGGCTCTCAAACAAGGGTCAACTCACAGAACGGAGGTCTGGCTATACCTTCTTCTGGAAGGGTAAGCCTGCTGCGGAGAGAAACCGCATTTATGGAGTTGGCTTTGCCATCCGCCAACACATCCTTTACAGGCTAATTGAAATGCTTATTTGGATCAACGGGCGTCTCATGATGCTCCGAGTCCCACTGAATCACTCACGTCATGCCTTTTCATCAGGGCATACGCCCCAACACTGAATGCAGAGGATGACATGGAGGAGGCCTTTTATGCTGACCTCGACAGAGTGCTAACCTCTATCCCCAAAGAATATAAGGTTGTGCTCCATGGTCACTTAAATGCCAGAGTTAGTAGAGATGCTGACACTTGACAGGGAACCATAGGGAGAAATGGACTAGCAAGTGTGCTGCGCACAACCTCACTATCACCAATGCCTTGTTTAGGCAGGCTGACAAGTTTAAGGGTTTGTGGCAGAACCCACGATCCAAACACTGGCATCTCATTGACTAAATCATTGTCAGAGAAAGAGATCGCCGAGATATCCTTATCACCCGTGTCATGCGTGGCTCAGACCACTGCAGCACTGATCATCGGCCCGTCAGAGCCAAACTCCCACTTCACGTTGTCCCAAAACGGCGAAGGCAACAAGCCTCTAGAAGAGGTTTTAACAAAAGCGTCTGGGGGATCCAGCAGTAGCACATGCTTTCAGAGAGCAGCTCGAACATGGAATGATAAACAGCCCGACAATGAACATCTCAAATTCCAGTGCCGAATGGGATATTCTCAACACTGTCATAACAAAAAACTGCAGAGAGACCCTCGGCCAGATCGAAAGAATACGCCAGGACTGGTTTGATGAAAATAACCCGGCAATCAATGTACTCGTCGATGCTAAACGTGCTGCTTTAACTGAATGGCAGAACACCCCTCAGTCTCGGACGAAAGCTGACACCTTCCGCAAGAAGAAAGCTGTGGCCCAATTGGAACTTCCAAATCTAAAAAATGACTGGTTTAAAAATAAAGCATGTGAAACATAAAAATTTGCAGATCAGCACAAGATGCGCGAATTTTTCAATTACATCAAAAAATTTTATGGGCCGATCACTCATGGCACTGCCCCCCTCCGCTTATCCAACGGTAACTCATAATAAAACGCAATGAAGGAGGCAGCGCTGGAAAGAGCACTACCATTTACTGCTCAACCGAAACACCCAGAGCTGACCCACCTCAGCTACCTGGATCAGGTAGCTACCTCTATCAAGCAGATGAAAAATAACAAAGCCCTCAGGGCCTGATGGAATCCCAGCCGAGGTGTATAAGGCAGGAGGACCTCTGCTTACCAAACTCTTAAAGACGCCTCCATCGTCAATATTTATAAGAATAAGGGAGACCGGTCAGACTGTGGCAACTACCACGGGATCTCGCTGCTGTCCGAAGCTGTCAAGATTTTGCCCGAGTCCTCCTAAACAGACTTCTTCCTGAGGCGGAAAACTTCCTCCCAGAATCTCAATGTGGCTTTAGACCATTCATGTGGTACCACTGACATGATCTTTGCTGCCCGTCAGATACAGGAAAAGTGCAGAAAACAATGTCGTGACCTGTACATGGCTTTCATCAACCTAACGAAGGCCTTCGACTCGGTCAACAGGGAAGCCCTCTGGTGGAGACCTCAGCCGTTTTGGCTGTCCCTGAAAAATTCATCGCCATTGTGAGGCAACTCCACGATGGCATTAACAGGAGTGTCCTGCACAATGGCACCCAGTCTAAATTCTTCCCCATCCAAATTGGGATTAAACAAGGGTGTGTACTGGCACCAGCGCTCTTTTCCATTTTCTTGGCTGCCTTCCTTTCTCGTGCCAGTGTCAATTTAGCCGGCGGGGTGGACATCGAGTACCGGGTGGAAGGGGGGTGTTTTCAACATAAGACGACTCCAGGCAACAACTAAGGTGTCGGCAGCTTCCATTACTTTACTTCAGTATGCAGACGACCTCACCCTTGTCGCTTACACTGAACGCGACCTACAGGACATCCTAAACACCTATGCAGATGTGTATGCACACTTCGGCCTTGAGGTGAATATGCGTAAGACTCAGATCTCTTTCAACCATCCATCCATCTTAATGGCACTAATCTCTCTAATGTTACCTACTTTTGGTATCTCGGCTACCACCTGTCCGCCACCGTGGACATCAATGAAGAGATTCAGCATTGGATCAGATGTGCATCTCAAGCCTTTGGCAGACTCGGAACCGTGTCTTCGGCTATAGGAGCTGAAATTATCTACAAAGTTACATGTATTTCGAGCAGTGGTCCTCCCCACCCTGCTATATGGCAGCGAGACACGGGTCACATACAGGAGGCACCTCAAGGCACTTGAAAACTTTCACCAATCTAGTCTACGTTCCATCCTCCGTGTTCACTGGGAAGAAAACAGAAAAATGCCAGCATCCTTGCTGACACCAATTGTAGGAGCATCAGGCTACCGTTATACATGAACAACTATGCTGAACTGGCCATGTTACCCGCATTAAAGACAGTAGACTACCACAGCAGCTACCTTACAGTCACCTAACGAATAGTAAATGTAATGCCGGCGGGCAACTGAAAAGGTATAAGGGTGGTCTTAAGACAAACCTGAAAAGTGCCAAATCGACCCCTTCGCCTGGGAGTTGATTACTTCACATCGTAATGTTTGGAGGAGCACCACACGTGTAATGGCCCCTGTTTCATAAACAGAAGAATTATATAAATGGGTTAATTACATTTGATTTATATACTGATTCACCCCCTGTAACTTTCCACTAGCTATGAGGTGACATGTTCAGTGCACGTGATAAGGTGTGTCCATGGGAACCTGCGTCATATTATGCTGAGTTAAGGCATTAAGTAGCCGGCTCTCTGGCCACCTAAAGCGGATAGTAGTTTGATATCCTTGACTAGCGGAAGACGTTATTTGAGAGCCATCGTGGATGGTTCAGTCTTCCTCGAGGGAGGACGACATGCCTATTCCGTTCTCCGTTGATGGGTCACTACTCATAGAAGTCCCACTCATAATCTCACATCGAAAGGACATGATTAAACAGTCTATTTACATAGCCGCTGTCCTCTCTCTTCACACTCATAAATAGTGGAAGTTACGGTTGATTTACACTCAGGAATTGTATAAACGATAGTTCTTCAATAAAGGAAGAAACAGACAATTGGGTTTCGTTACTCTAAACCAATATAATATAAATGTACCAGCATGGTTAACTTCGACAAAACCTATAATTAACCAGCTATAACACAAGAGGTGTCAATACTTTCGAGTTAGCCCGACTGCAAACCGAGGTAGACAAGCGCCAACGCCAGAAAGACGCTGTCACCGCCCCTCCCGCACTCGATGTATCCATCCACGTGTGCAACATCTGTGAAAAACTCTGCCGGTCACCACAAAACTCACCAATGAATGTGACATCCCTAATAACTCATATCATTGTATTATGGCTGGATGATCGTCATACTCGATTCCGAGTGACAGCAAAGTAGTAGTTGTAGTAGCATCAGGTTCCAGGGTGACTATATCCCACCAAATGCTGTCCTGTTCGAGAAAATAACAGGAGGGATGGTGAGGAAAATGGCACTGAAAACTCAGGGAGGTGCCGGCCCTTCAGGTCTGCATGCAAATGGTTGGAGATTCATCCTCAGCACTAACAAGTTTGGCCACGTAGTAATTGATCTCTGCACTGCCATTGCCGTCCTTGCAAGAAAACTGGCAACCTCGTGCTGCCAACACCTCCATGCTCTGACGACCTGCGGCCTCATTCCCCTGGATAAGAATCCAGGATGTAGGCCAATAGGGGTGGGGGAAGTGCTGAGGCGGATCATCGGAAAACTCATAATGGAGATGGTAAAGAATGATGTCAGGGCAGCAGCAGTGAACCTGCAAGTTTGTGCTGGCCACCACGTTCGAGGGGAAGCTGCCCTTCACGCCATGAGAACGATATTTGAGCAGCGTGATTGTGAGGCCATTCCCCTGGTGGACACTTCAAATGCATTCAACATACTTAACCACAAGGCCGCAATGCACAACATCAAATATCAAGTGTCCAAGCTTTGCAATGTATGTTGAAAACTCCTATAGGAATCCACCAGACCTCTATATAGTAAACAACAAGGCTCTAAGAGGTGATACCATCATACAGTTAACCGAGGGAACAACGCAGGGGGACCCTGTTGCAATGGCAATGTACGCAATAGGCCTATGCGTGCTCCAACACACAATAAAATTTGAAAAAATTGAGGTCAAGCAAGTGGCGTACGCTGACGATCTTACAGGGGCAGGAAAAGTGGAGGACATCAAAAAGTGGTGGGACTTGGTAACATCACGAGATCCACAAATAGGGTACCACCCAAACGCCAGCAAGTCCTTCCTCAATGTGAAGCCAGAACATTATGAACGAGCAATGGAAGTGTTCGGTGGAAGTGAGGTCAAAATAAAAAAGGATGGCCAAAGACACCTAGCCGCAGTAATCGGCACGACGGACTTCAAGACCAAGTATGTAACGAGAAAGGTGAATGAGTGGGTTAGGGAAATCCAAGATCTGTCTGAGATTGCTAACACAGAGCCACATGCGGCTTTTGCGGCATTCACCCATGGAGTCAAGCATCGCTGGAACTACCTGATGCGCACTATCCCTGATATCGGACCCCTCCTCCACCCTCTGTAAGAAGTTATCAGCGTCAATTTAATTCCCAAATTGGTGAAACACCCTTACTTAACCCCAGCAGAAAGATCACTCCTTGCACTACCACCGAGACTGGGAGGTATGGGATTGACCAATCCAGAGGAGATTGCTGCCACCGAACATCAAAACTCAGTTAAGCTCACGGCAGCCCTCACGGACCACATAATAGCTCAGAATGCAACAGGGGAGGTGGATACCAGTGAAGTAAACAAGATTCGAACGTCCATTACGACAGAATGACAGCACGGCCAAAGTGATAAGTTGCAGCAACTGTTGCTGCAAGTGCCAGAGAATTTGAGAAAAAAAGTAGCTATAGCGCAGGAGGTGGGCGCCTCGAACTGGTTAACTACGTAACCCATAAGGGCAAATGGTTTCACTCTCATTAAACAAGAATTTACAGATGCCATTGCTCTAAGGTACGGTAGTCCAGTAGTTGGTTTGCCCTCCCAATGCGTGTGTGGCTCTTCCTATGACGTCGATCACGCCATGGAGTGCAAGAAGGGGGGCTTCATATGCATGAGGCATGACGAAGGGATCTCACAGCAAATATGTTGAAGGAAATCTGCCGTGATGTCAGGGTAGAACCGACCCTCCTTCCATTGGAGGATGAGATTTTCCAACATGGGACTTCATACACATCCAACAAAGCCCATGTTGACGTTAGTGCTCGAGGATTCTGGATGCGGGGACAGCGAGCCTTCTTCGACATCAGGAGTTTTTATCCCTTGGCCGCATGTCACCATAACTTAGGGAGAGAATTCAGAACTTTGATCAAGGCAGCTTCACTCCTCTAGTGTTCACAACCTCTGGTGGGATGGGACCAAGTGCAAGATGCTTCTACGCCAGACTCGAGGAGGTGATATCCGAACAGAAGCAGCAGCCCAGAAGTTATGTTGCAGCCTGGATGAGATGTCGACTGTCCTCCTCTCTCCTTTGGTCGGCTTTGCTCTGCCTCAGGGGAATGAGAGCATCGGCCCCAAGGCCGACAACAGTTGCAGATATTGACTACGAGGCTACAGTCACTGAATGCCGCAAAGATCTGCGGCTCAACTAACTCAACATAGCTAGGATAGCTACTTATGTATTACGATATTTAATATTAAGGTAATAAAATGGTGGCAAAGGTATAGCTATTGGGGGAGGCTGGAGGCCATTTTGTTTAAAAAAAAATAGTAATAGTTGTAGTCGTAGGTCAGCGCTGCGTGGGTGTGGGGACATATTCAGTGTGTGGGAGCAGGAATTTCACAGTGTGTCGGTAAATATCGGATGTCACCCTAAGCTTTGTCACCGAAGGTTCTTCTCATCCTTTATGGCAGTAATCGCAAATATTCCGTGTGTTCACCAGCGATCACCAAGCAAGTTTGTGAAGGTGTGGCTATAGGGGGAGGATGGAGGCCACGTTGAATAAAATAAATAAGTAGAAGTAGTAGTAGTAGTAGTAGTAGTAGTACTATCCCTGTGTACTATCCCTGATATCGGAACCCTCCTCCACCCTCTGGAAGAAGCTATCAGTGTCAAGTTCATTCCCAAATTAGTGAAACACCCTGACTTAACCCCAGCAGAAAGAGCACTTCTTGCACTTCCACCAAGACTGGGAGGGATGGGACTAACAAATCCAGAGGAGATTGCTGCCACTGAACATCAAAATTCACCTAAGCTCACGGCAGCCCTCACGGACCACATAATAGCCCAGAATGCAACAGGGGAAGTGGATACCAGTGAAGTAAATAAGATTCGTAGGTCCATTACGACAGATCGACAGCACTGCCAAAATGATAAGTTGCAGCAACTATTGCTGCAGGTACCAGAAAATTTGAAAAAAAAAGTAGCTATAGCGCAGGAGGTGGGCGCCTCGAACTGGTTAACTACGTTACCGATAAGGGCAAATGGTTTCAGTCTTAATAAACAAGAATTTACAGATGCCATTGCTCTAAGGTATGGTCAGCCAGTAGAAGGTTTGCCCTCCCAATGTGTGTGTGGCTCTTCCTATGATGGCGATCACGCCATGGTGTGCAAGAAGGGGGGCTTCATATGCATGAGGCATGACGAGGTAAGGGATCTCACAGCAAATATGATGAAGGAAATCTGCCGGGATGTCACGGTAGAACCGACCCTCCTTCCATTGGATGGTGAGATCTTCCAACACAGGACTTCAAACACATCTAACGAAGCCCGTGTGGACGTCAATGCTCGAGGATTCTGAACGCAGGGACAGCGAGCTTTCTTCGACATCAGGATTTTTGATCCCATGGCCGCATGTCACCGTAACCTAGCTCTCGATGCTGCACACAGGAGGAACGAGAACGACATGAGAAGGGCATATGGGGAGAGAATTCAAAACGTTGATCAAGGCAGCTTCACTCCTCTAGTGTTCACAACCTCTGGTGGGATGGGACCAAGTGCAAGATGTTTCTACGCCAGACTCGCGGAGTTGATCTCCGAACAGAAGCAGCAGCCCAGAAGTTATGTTACAGCCTGGATGAGATGTCGACTGTCTTTCTCTCTCCTTCGGTCGGCTTTGCTCTGCCTCAGGGGAACGAGAGCTTCTGCCCCAACTCCGACAACTGCTGCAGATATTGACTATGAGGCTACTGTCACTGAATGCCGCATAGATCTGCGGCTCAACTAATTTAACACAGATAGGATAGCTACTTATGTATTAGGATATTTAATATTAAGGTAATTAAATGGTGGCGAAGGTGTGGCTATTGGGGGAGGCTGGAGGCCACTTTAAAAAAAAAAAGTAGTAGTAGTAGTAGTAGTAGTGTGTGCATGTGTGTGCGTGCACGTGTGTGTGGTGTCCCAACTTCAGTGTGTGTGTGTGTGTGTGCACAGGGTGGCGTAATGCACCTATTGTGGCAGCACTATGTTAGTGTTAAGGGGCAAGCACTGCTTGTTTCCTCTCGCTTTCAGCTACCGTGGCTGGCTACTCCTCATGGCGAACAAGGAAGCAACTTGCATAAGACCTCCCCTCCCAGTACACAGCCTGTTCACCATCAAGATTCCTGCTGTGCCTCCTCCTGACAACACACGGTAACTAGGTGCCTAGTGAGCCCAGGCTACACCAACAGGGGATCTCGGAGCTGCAGTGGGCCCCAGAGGGATGGCTAATAGGCCAGTGGCATGTGGACACGTACTGGCGCCTACCAACCACTACCCCGCTGCTTTGTGGATTAACCTTGGTAAGTATAAAGCTATGGGAGTAAACCCTGAACGAAAAATCTGTGGTGGAGCCCCGCATCAGGTAGACATGCTTAGAGAGCTCTAACAAGACCCCGACGGCGATATAGGCAAAAGAGGTGACCATCATGGGAACCCAACGACTACACCAGCTGACGAAGGCAATGCATTCTGGACAGGCTACTCAGGCGAAACTCAACAAACTGGGCGATCAGCAGTCCATTGCAACTCTCTCTCTTTCACCAGTTATTGCAACACTTGCACCGTTGGATCAAGATGTGTGGTTGCAGCCTGCATTCCTGCCTCACCACATAAATCAACTCACTTGCAGCCATCACCAGCTCATCATCATGAAAACCTCTATACCACTAAAAGTCCTATGGCAACGCATGAGTGGCGACGGGGACAGGAAGAGATGACTCTAGTCACAACTCTGCACATGGGCGGCATAGATAAGGTGGTTGTTTATGCATTGGGATCTAGGCAGCAGTACAATCCAGTCCTGTCTGTGCGACTGAGCAGCCCTTCCGAGGAGTCACTCTGCTCACCCCACATGTGGAGGGGGGCTAAAAAAGGTGCCCTACACATAGCTTGCCTAAAAAACCAACCTGACTAGGCAACCGCACCCAGGAAGGTCGAAAACACAATCAAAATCTTATGGTCGATGCATGGAATGTCAAGACCCTTTTGCATACTGCCACTAATGAGCGTCCTGAAAGAAGAACGGCCCTTGTGGCAAAAGAGCTGGCTAGGTATAACATCGACATAGCAGCCATTAGGGAGTCCCAGCTCTCAAACAAAGGTCAACTCACAGAACGGAGGTCTGGCTATACCTTCTTCTGGAAGGGTAAGCCTGCTGCGGAGAGAATCTGCATTTATGGGGTTGGCTTTACCATCCGCCAATGCATGCTACATAAGCTAACTGAAATGCCTGTTGGGATCATCAAGTGCCTCATGACGATCCGAGTCCCACTGAATCACTCACGTCATACCTTCTTCATCAGTGCATACACGCGAACATTGGATGCAGAGGATGACATCAAGGAGGTCTTTTATGCTGACCTTGCCAGAGTGCTAACCTCTATCCCCAGAGAAGATAAGGTTGTGCTCCTAGGTGACTCAATGCCGGAGTTGGCAGAGATGCTGACATTTGGCAGGGTATCAAAGGGAGAAATGGACTAGGCAAGAGTAATCCCAATGGTCTACTTCTCCCCAACAAGTGCGCTGCACACAACCTCACTATCACCAATACCTTGTTTTAGGCAGGCCGACAAGTTCAAGGGATCATGTCAACACCCACTATCCAAACCCTGGCATCTAATTGACTACATCATTGTGAGAGAAAGAGATCGCCGAGATGTCCTCATCACTCGTACCATGCGTGGCTCAGACCACTGCGACACTGATCATCAGTTCGTCAGAGCTAAGCTCTCACTTCACATCACCCCAAAACGGCGATAGTAACAAACCTCCAGAAGAGGTTTTAACACTAATCGTCTGGAGGATCCAGCGGTAGCACATGCTTTCAGAGAGCAGCTTGAACATGCTGATAAACAACCCGGCAACAAACAACCCAAATCCCAGTACCGAATGAGGCATTCTCGACACTGTCATGACAAAAACCTGCAGAGAGACCCTCGGTCATATCGAAAGAATACACCAGGACTAGTTTCATGAAAATGACTCAGAAATCAGTGTACTCGTCAATGATAAATGTGCTGCTTTAACTGACTGGTACAACAACCCTCAGTCTTGGACCAAAGATGGTACCTTCCGCAAGAAGAAAGTGGCGGCCCAATGCGAACTTTGCAATTTAAAGAACGATTGGCTTAAAAATAAATCATGGGAAATGGAAAAAAAATTGCAGATTAACACAAGATGAGCGAATTTTTTAATTCCACTAAAACATTTTATGGGCCAATCACTCATGGCACAGCCCCCCTCTACTTATCCGATGGTAACTCCCTAATTAAAGATGAAGAAGGCATCCTTCAGCGCTGAAAAGAGCACTACCATTCACTGCTCAACCGAAACACCGATGTGGATATCCTGACTACCCAACAGGTTCCTCAGCACCCAGAACTGACCTACCTCAGCTATCCTCCATCCCTAGATGAGGTAGCTACTGCCATCAAACAGATGAAGAATAACAAAGAATCCCTGCCGGGGTGTAAAAGGCAGGAGGACTCACTCCTGGAGAATGTATAGAAAATGGAGGAAATCCCTCAACCATTAAAAGACGCCTCCATCGTCAATATTTATAAGAACAAGGAAGGCCGGTCAGACTGTGGCAACCACCACGGGATTACGCTGCTGTCCATAGCTGGCAAGATTATCGCCCGAGTCCTCCTAAACAGACGTCTTCCTGAGGCGGAAATCTTCCTCCCAGACTCTTAATGTGGCTTTAGACCATCACGAGGCACCACTGACATGATCTTTGCTGCCCACCAGATGCAGGAAAGTGCAGAGAACAGCGTCGTGAATTGTACATGGTTTTCATCTACCTAACCAAGGCCTTCGACTCGGTCAACAGGGAAGCCCTAAGCTGTTTTAGCTGCCCCCCAAAAATATTCATCGACATTGCGAGGCAACTCCACGATGGCATGAACGGCAGTGTCCTGCACAATGGCACCCAGTCTGAGTTCTTCCCCATGGAAACGGGGGTAAAACAAGTATGTATATTGGCACCAACTCGCTCTTCCATTTTCTTGGCTGCCTTCCTTACTCGTACCAGTGCCAATTTAGCCAGCGGGGTGAACATCGAGTACCGGGTGAAGGGAGGTCTTTTCAACATAAGACGACTCCAGGCAAGAACAAAGGTGTCGGCAGCTTCCATTACTGAACTTCAGTAAGCAGACGACCCTACCCTTGTTGCTCACACTGAACACGACCTACAGGAGATTCTGAACACCTATGCAAACGCGTATGCACACTTCGACCTTGAGGTGAATGTACGTAAGACTCAGATTCTCTTTCAACCTGCCCCTGGTTCAGACACACCTCCACCATCCAGCCAGCTTAATGGTACTACACTCTCTAATGTTGCCCACTTTCGGTATCTCGGCTCCCACCTGTCCACCATCGCAGACATCGATGAAGAAATTCAGCATCGGATCAGATGTGCATCTCACGTCTTGGGCAGACTCCGAAATCGTGTCTTAAGCTGTAGGGAGCTGAAATTATCCACAAAGTTGCACGTATATCGAGCAGTGGTCCTGCCCACCCTACTATATGGCAGTGAGACATGGGTTACATACAGGAGGCACTTGAAAACTTTCACCAACGTGGTCTACGTTCCATCCTCCGAGTTCGTTGGTAAGACAAGAGAACAAATGCCAGTATTCTTGCTGACACCAACTGTAGGAGCATCGAGGCTACCATTATTCATGAACAACTACGTTGGACTGGCCATGTTACCCGCATGGACGATAGTAGACTGCCAAAGCAGCTACTTTACCGTCACCTAACGAATAGCAAACGTAAGGCTGATGGGCAATTGAAAAGGTATAAGGATAGTCTTAAGACAAACCTGAAAAGGTGCTAAATCGACCCCCTCACCTGGGAGTTGATTATTCCACAACGTAACGCTTGGAGGAGCACCACACGGGAAGGTGTCAATATTTTCGAGTTAGCCCGAATGCAAACCGAGGCAGACAAGCACCAACGTCGGAAAGACGCTGCCACCGCCCCTCCCGCAGTAGATGGAGCCCTCCACATGTGCAACGAATGTGGACGACGCTGCCGGTCCCGTATCGGGCTCTTTAGTCACCTCAAACCTCACCAACCTAGGTGACATCCCAAATATCCCATATCATTTTACCATAGCTGGTTGATCGTCATACTCGATTCCGAATGACAGCAAAGAAGTAGTGTGTGTGTGTGTGTGTGTGTGTGTGTGTGTGTGTGTGTGTGTGTGTGCGTGCGTGCGTTCGTTCGTTCGTGTGTGTGTGTGTGTGCTTCTGTGTGTGTGGGGTGTCCCTACTTTAGTGTGTGTTATCTTGATTCAGTGTTTGGGGTCTTGAGGGTTGGACTTCAGATAAACAATTCTTAGCCATCCTTCTTATGTTGCCGCGGCGTAAGTGTTCAGCTCTTATCACACTTAAGAGTTGTTTACTATAAAGTAACTCTCAGCATTTTTCTCTATGGCTTGTGAGGCTGTACACAGCCTACAGCAATATAATTTTCTGATAATTTGGTAACCTGACTTAATCTCTTCTGAGTATTTATGGTTACAAGCTTGTTGTGTTAGAGATATGTTACTAGTGAGTGCGTACCATAAATTAAACTGACGATATTGAGCTATGTACCTGCCAATGATAAACTGGTTATTTTCATATTTTTATACTGTGCTACTTTTACTTTTATCCTCTTCAACACTGATCGACTCATTAGCCGCTTGAGCGGTCGGTTACTCGGTGCTGTCACAATACTCTCTGGCAGATTATTCCAAGAGTTTACAATTCTCACTCCAAAAAAGTTTGCTCTTTCAATTTTCTGAACTTGTAGCTTCTTCAACCTTGAGCTGTGACCTCTAGTGGGGCGGGCATCCGCCAGCTCCAGGTATGGACACTCGACTGAGTAGTGTCCTCTGAGATGTTTGTAAACTTCAATTAAGTCACCCCTTGCCAGCCTATAGTATAAGCTAAGCAGCTGCAGACGTTCTAATCTCTCTGCGTAACTGAGATGCCTAGTGCAGACACCAGTCTGGTGGCCCTCCTGTGGATATTTTCAATGAAACTGACAGTTTCTAGCAATATCTCGGGGACTAGACAAGGTAACAGAACTCCAAATGAGGTAGTACGGGGGACCTTATAAGACCTAATAGCTTCTAGCTTCGTTGCTTGATTTACCTTCTTCTCACAATGGCCCGAGAACTTCAGTTCATTGTTAACATACACACCCAAGTCCTTTTCACATTCGGTCTCTGTTGGGACATGTGGCGTACCACATGTCCCAACAGAGACCGAATGTTGGTACGACCTAGGTACATCCTCTTACACTTTGTGACATTGAATCTTAACAACAATTTCTTCGACCACTCTTGAAGCTGACAGAGATCTTTCTGTAGTTCTTCACAGTTCGTTTGGTTTTTAATTTCCCTGAATAACTTGGCATGTCATTTATGAAACAAACAAACAAACAAACAACACTAGGTTCCGCACACTGCCCTGTGGTACCGCTTGTCACAGGTACACAAGACGATTTCGTGCCAATAATCACCACACACTGCTTGAAGTCATGAAAAAAACCTCCGATCCACGCTAGGGCACTTCCCCGAATCCCGTACCCTTCCAGTTTAATTCTAAGCCTTTCATGGGGTACGCTGTCAAAAGCCTTGGCAAAATCCATATATAAATATACCCCACTAATATAGAACACATTTTTCACTTTATATTTTTGTGTCTGATCTCTAAATTACAGTATTTTATGGCCATTCTATTTTGAGACTTTTAACAGGAATGTAAGATTTTCTCTTTTTTTTAAGTTGTGGGTAAAAATCACACATCACCAACTGTCTCTCTCTTTTCCTCACCTGAAACTGTTTTGACGATGACTGTGAGGGCAGCGCGAGCGTAAGGGTCCCGATATATCCCACGGTACACCCGCCCAAAAGTACCTTCCTGCACTACGTCACCAACCTCTACCTGTCGAAAGAAAACTTCATTTGTACTGTATGTAAGAAAAAATAAATAAATAAATAAATATATACAGGTATATGCAAAAAATCACTGTAGGTGCGCGTGATCCAGGTATATGCTGATAACCACAAGGAAAGAAGAAAACACGAAGTTCCCAAGGCTTTATGTAATTCACATCTTCAGGGGGGTGACCGGATAAAACCCCAACGGACAAAACCCCAGTCTCATATATAAAATATAAAATAAAACACTTTTATGTTTTGTTTAGGTTAGGTTAGGTGAGGTAAGGTTAAGTTAGATTAGTGTTGATAAATGACAACCCGTTGGGGTTTTGTCCGTTGTGTTTGTCATAGGACCTAACCTTCTCACCTGGTTACAAATCTTCTTAATTACAAAATTGTCCAGTTTGTACATGCCATTACTCAAATTCATGTTGACTGCTTCGGTATGTTTAATGAGACTAGATTCTATAATGTTCCTACTGGACAATTTTGTAAATTAGAAGATTTGTAACCAGGTGAGAAGGTTATCACCTTAACCTCTGACTGACTACCGACCGTTGCGGTGCTTTTAAAGATTATAGGTCATTACCTAATACCGACCATTGTGGACCTGGTCTCACCCTCCTCTGCATATATATCTTGTTTTGTACTTCTCCTTAGTCTGTACTCACCCCTGAAGATGTGAATTACACGAAAGAGCTTAAACTTCGTGTTTTCCTTGTGGTTATATATATATTCTCACAAACTAACTACTGACTTGCATTATTACCCTTCATCTTATTATAAAAATGATTGTCTTCCGAGTGACTAAAGGTAAATGTACAGTATATGTCTTTTAGGTGTGGTTCACTCAGTAATAAAAGGAATATATATTTACATACAAAGACAAGGAAACAGCCTCAAGTAAGATGACAAAATTCTAGTTAAACTGGAAGATGATTTTGATTAGAATGAACGATTAAATAATACTGTACCTCGGTCAGTACTTCCTGGTGTTAGTTTAGTTAATGTGTGATGAACCAGGTTTAAATTTAAGTCTAATGAGCTTCCACATAAAACACAAATAAAAACTGTTTCTCAGGATGTTTAATGTTACAAGAATGAAAGAAAGACTTAGTCATATACTGTACACAGGAGTTAAATGATTAAGAGAAGTAGACAGCTGACCTTCCATCTATCTATCGCCAACTGTCGCACCCTTTCACTTGGGTCCATGTTGCGGGGGTCTCGCCAAGATGCCTGTAAACAATAAGGTTTAGGTCAGGTATGAGTTACTTGTGTATACGAATTTCATGAAACAACTTGGTAAGGTCTCTATTGTGTAATTCCAAGAAGTCTGTTAAAAAGTTGAGTTTTTGTAAGATTCATTGTGATTTACTAAGATTTACCCTGGGGTTGATTATCATCTGACATAGAAATCAGAAAAATTATATATTGGAAATTTATTATATAATGGATATCATATGGTAAACCATTGTTGATAGAAGGCATAAAGTAGTAATAAGACTGATTCATAGAGGATGGGAACACATGCAAATTAATTAATGATGTAGAAATATGAAAAAGAACTAGATAATAAATGTGGGTACAGTAGTGTCTTTCAAATAAATTTACTGAGTGAGACAGAGTGGAAACCGCTTTTAAATTTATTGACAAATGTAACAAGAACGATACCGAGTGAAAAACAAAAGCAATTGAATGATCGCAAGGGCTCAAGGTCCCCTGCTGTGGTATGGGTGGAACATAACTCCCTAAATATGAAAGGAAAATAGTGATGCTTGAAATGCTCAGAGATCTTGTTAGGTTGTATCTACACACCAAGTTGCATTGAAATCCATCCACCAACACACATCTCTCTCTCTCACACACACACACACACACTTTTCCATATCCCTGCTGGATGAGACTTTGAAATGGTGACTAGCATTTTGAGATCATTCAATAAACACAATGAAGGGAGATGAAGTTTTGTAGAGTTCACATTCTAACTAAGAGGTAAACAAGTAAAAGGGGCTCATCATACCTTTTTATATTTACACTGTGAAGAGCAACAAATTCGAGACTTACACATGCTTCATCCGTTCTTACTGACAGATCCTTGCTGACGTTGATTAAATAATCCACCACACATACAATGGGTATACAGTATACCAACAAAGTTTTTCGGCGGTGTTAAGACTCAACATCGTGCCTGTAGGTCACTCCCACCATTCACTGTTAATATTCTGGCTCTTCAGTAAGACATGAAATACTTTTTAATACTTGTAGTTTCAACAATCATAGGCTGCATGTCATATTTTACGCATCTAAAACGAAACACAGAAAAAACACCAAACAATGAATGGTGGAAATGTTTGGAATTTAGCACTCTGGATTTCAGCAAGATGATCACCTTTCTATACAGAAGGTGATAACAGTAGAGCAAAGTGACGGCAGCAGTGCTATCAGCTTGTGGGGCCTCTCACCTGGGAGTGAAGGAGGAGGCGCAACATGAGGCATGCGAGTGCCTGGAGGCGGGAGGAGGCTGGGAGTACGGCTGGGAGTACACCTGCGACAGCGGGGAGGAGGCGTGCAGAGACTCGCCACCCCCACTCAACGCACAAACCTGCAAGTTCCAACACTGTAATATTTCTATGATGTTTCTCACTTGCTTGGTGTCTAAGTGAAAAAAAAAATGGTAAGCTCAGGCATTATGTCCTGTAGTGCACACTAAACTCTGGCATTCACTACCACGGGCAAAGCAGTAATACTGAAGCAGTGAAGTTGTGAATTGAATCGAATGCTGTAAAAAATTTAGCACGGGTACACAAGAGAAGTGATGTTTTTAGAAAAATTTTTGATAAAAACCCTACATGTTATCATATCATCAGAAACACAGATACAAAAAAAGCTACCATTTAAAAGCAAAAACCCTGAACATTGGAAATATATGTACTTCACATAAGAGTAAAACCTTATCTGTATAACCTTGGTACAGTTGGACCCAAAAAGATGATTGAATGTACTGTACTAAATAGTATAATGTTCATATACAACAGTTTCTTGGACCGAGAGTATGTAGTAACAGTCAGTATAAGACTTTGAAGAAAACTTTCAAGCAGGGTGGTTTGATTACGGCGGGTCAGAAAAAAAAATACGGTAGACTAAAGGGGACTCATTTAAAAAAAAAGTAAATGTATTTGGTTGAAAGGTCACATATTCACAAGAAAGTGTATGTACTTCAGTAATATGTATTTAAGTTATACATATATAACACGTACTGAAGATTTATACCATCAGTACAATCGTAAGTAACACATAATCGAAGAATCGTTAAAATTTCACATAGTACAGTACCAAAATTTAAGAGGCGGTCTACATAGTTTAATTATGCACACTTAAGAAGAGATTAGCATATAGAGAGTTTAAATGGAAGTGCTAATATTGCAGAAATAGCAAATTTCTTATTATTTTATGAACTTGTCTGGATTAATTTTGTAGGTGGATGTTGTAGAGGTTAGTTTAGGGCATAATACAAAGGGGTTAGGTTAGGGCATAATAAAAAGGGTTAGGCTAGGCATAATAAAAAGGGCTAGTTAGGGAATGATACAAAAGGTTAGGCTAGGGCATAATGAAAAGGGTTAGGTTAGGCATAATACAAAGGTTAGGTTAGAGAATGATAAAGGGGTTAAGGCATAATACAAAAGGAGTAGGCATAATACAAAAGGGTAGTTAGGCATACAAAAAGGGGTTAGGTTAGAGAATGATACAAACGGATTAGGTTAAGAACACAAAAGGGTTAGGTTAGGCATAATACAGAGGAAACAAGGTAGGTTAGAGAATGATACAAACGGATTAGGTTAGGCATAATACAAAGGGTTAGGTTAGTACACACAAAAGGGTTAGGTTAGGGTAATACAAAAGTAAGGTTAGAGAATGATAAAACGGATTAGGTTAAGGCATAATACAAAAGAAGGATAATACAAATGTAAGGCATAATACAAAAGGGAGGTAGGGCATAATACAAAAGGGGTTAGTTAGAGAATGATACAAACGATTAGGAGGGTTACAAAAGGGGGTTAGGCATAATACAAAAGGGTTAAGTTAGAGCATAATAAAAACAGGTTAGGTTAGGGCATACACAAAAGGGTTAGGTTAGGGCATACAGGTAGGTTAGAGAATGATACAAACGGATTAGGTTAGGGCATAATACAAAAGGGTTAGGTTAGGGCATAATACAAAAGGGTTAGACTAGTCACTAGGGCAAACTACAATGGGATTAGGTTTGGGGATGATGCAAGAGGGTCAGGTTAAGTACATAATGCAAGAGCATTAGCTTAGTTTAGGAACTTTAGGGCATAATAAGAGCGTTAACAAAAAAAAGGAAGAAAATGTAAATTACTGATTTTTCACGGAGATAAAATATTCTTGGGTGTTACTTTTACATATATTTTTAATTTGCTTTTTTGGTCAATGATTATGAACATAATATTATTATTTTGTATTTATTTAACATTTCACCACTTTATCAGCTTACTAGCCATTCGGGGCGGTTTAGTCCGTTCTTTGTTGATTTAATACTTTATTTGTCCAGTCGACTTTAAACATTCAAGTTTTAACCCTTTCGCTAAGGGGGAAGTCACTTTTAATATTTGATTCGGTTAACGCCAGGTGATTTTATTCGGAAGAGAAGGAACCCCGTGCACAGGTGGTTAAAGCTATCATCCTATATAGTGGGTAGTTTGTCTTATCTTTCAGTCTGGTTTATTGTCATGCTCTCCTGGTTTGTAGAGATTTGTAGGTGTGGATTCTGATGTCATTTATTATTTGGCTTTATATCTGGGGTCCAGCCTTTGGATCTTAAGTTCTGTGTAGGTCTTGCTTTTAGGTTTTGGTTCTTAAGTTCTGTGTAGGTTTTGGATCTTAAGTTCTGTGTAGGTCTTGCCCTTAGGTTTTGGATCTGTGTGTAGGTCTTGCACTTAGGTTTTGGTTCTTAAGTTCTGTGTAGGTGTTTCCATTAGGTCTTGGATCATGTGTGCCTAGAGTCATATTGGTCTGCTTTGGGCTATGGCCGCTAATGAAGCTAAATGTAAAGTTGTTGACGTTTTAATGTTATCACTGCCTACACCACCTGTCATTTTCCTCCTTATACTATCTGTCATCTCCCCAACCACGTCCTCCCATTTCAACCTAACCTAATCTCACCACATTGTCCTTATCCACTCCCCACCCTTTCAATCAGTTCCCATAACCCAAAGGAGGGAAGGAGGAGCGGCGCCACTACTGAAAGAGAGAGGAGGAGGGAGGAGGGAGACAAAGGGGAGGGAGTGGCGTGCGTTACTCAGGAGTGCGGTAGTTGGGCGAGGGAGTGTACACAGCCGGGGAACCTGCTAGATTAAGCATACAACGTGGACAATGAGTCAAGAGGAGCGTATATTATGTGTTGGCCGGACCAGCGCATGGGTGAGGAGCCGCTGGTCAAGCTTGGGATACGGGGGAGAGGGAGGGGGAGGCTGAGGGAGAGAGAGGGAATGGAAGGAAGAGAAGGGAGGGAGAGAGGAAGGGAGGGAGAGAGGAAGGGAGGGAGAGGAAAGGAGGGAGAGAGGAAGGGGTGGTAGGGTAAGGAGAAAGAGAGGGGAAAGAATGAGGGAAGGAGGGAGGGAGAGGCTGAGGGAAGGAGGGAGGGAGAGATTGAGAGAAGGAGAGAGAGAGGATTTAGGGAAGGGGAGAGAGAGTAAATGAGGGAAGAAGGGAGAGAGAGGATAAGGGAAGAAAGAGAGTGAATGAGAGAAGGAGAAAGTGAGTGAATGAGAGAAGAAGAGAGTGAATGAGGGAAGGAGAGCGAGAGAGCAGAAAACGGAAGGCGGAAGGAATGAAAGAAGAGAAAGAAGCCCTACTATAGAGAAGCCGTCGTACCAACTACAGTATGTCTTGCATATTGTCGGGAATAATATATTGGCCCGAACAATGCCTGGGTAACGGGGCTTTGTTGGCCGTGTTTTTATTGGCAAGACTAACGAGTTCATGGATCAGCGGCCACTATGACCATCGCCTGGGGTAGAGGGGTGGGTTGGCGCTGAACTAATGCCTTTGGGGGAGCCGGCGGAAGACGCTGGTTGTGAGGTGGTGGTGGTGGGGTTTGGGCAGCCTGGGTCAACACCACCACCACCTTACAAATGGATACTTGTATAACGACTTTACTACTGGACTTATCTCTATCTATCTTCTGGCCCAGTTCCATCTCTCTCCCAAGTCCCTTCGTGTGTTATCGGAATATTTTACACCAATCTCACAGTTCACTTAGTAACATTTGTTGCATAAGCTGACGATGGACCAATATATTTCTGGTAACTGAGTTTTTTTTTTTAACTAACATGGCTAAACGTTCTGCATTTTCTATTCAACAAATATGAATGATTAACAGGAAAATAATTAAATCGTCAATAATTTCCTATGTAACTAAAACTTATAGCAGCGAAATATCTACGTATAATTATAACATTTCCTAATTATTTTTCATGTCTGCGTTTAGATGATTTTAATTTATTTTACTTTCTCTTTGTCATCTTGTTATTCCTACCTTTATTAACCTACTTAAGTTCACTTTTAAGTTAAGATGATCAAGAAAATTACAAGTTTAAGATGACCACAAGACTTGATTTCAACAATATTTGAAAGTTTGTGAGAATTAGTTGAAGATTTGAGTTAGGCAGAGCAATGGTGAATCTGACGGTTGGAGATATCTTCGTGTGCCAACTGCAATCTTTTTTTTTTATGGTCCTTGCTTGGAGTATATCAACACTGAATTTGACAGCAAGGTTTTTTAACATCTTTCTGGGTGTGGTTTAGGTTTAGCTGCGTCCGTTACAGTCGGTCATGCACGAGGAGGGAGCATAATTTTAAACAAGAGCGAAGTTGTGCCTAGTGCCAAGTTTTATTGCTGTGACTTTTATGCCTTGTCGTATCCTCCCCACCACCTTAATCAACAACAAGGCATCTTATTTGGATCTACCTGTCTCAGCATCTCCAGTTCCCAATCCTCCCTCAGTCCCCCACCCGGCTGCACTTCCTATACTGCTGCAACTTGCTACGTTCAACCCAAGACCTACGCAACTGGAAATGGCTAATCTTTTAAGTAGTTGTAAAAGTGTCTGGATTTTTCCTTAACTTCTGAGCTATCCGGAAAAAAAAGTATGAATCGTGAGCCGAATTTCGAAGAGTTCGTACTTTTGAAACCATGGTAAGAGCTCCACCCAGCCTAGTTCATGTTGGATGTTATGTTACACAAGAAAGTAAACGGAAATGTAAATAGCAATCCAAAAGAATTCAACCCCCAGAAGAGAAAAACGCATATCATTCATATTTTACCACTGACTAAGCCTATTTAAGTTTTTAAGGTTTAATAGAGTAAAGAAAATAAAACAATACAGTAGAAATAGTTTGGTTTTATTAGAGCGTAGTGTTGTAGAGTAAAGACGCTTGTTGTCAGTCCCGCGTGATACCCGTTCTGAAGGTCGGTTATTGCTTACACATAAACAACTTTAAACACATCGTTATGCAAAATCTTCTTGCACTATATGAAACCATCATAATTAGTTAATAATCTGGTAGTAGGCAGCCACCAAACAGGGAGGTACTACTGCCTGGGAAGATATTGAAAGCATATGTGTGCTGTCTAATGGTAGACCTTGCTGCCATATGGCGTCACGAAAATTGTGACCAAGTCCCAAGTTGCTGATCTAACTTTCTGCCTCATTTACACACAATTGCAGGGTCTCAATTTGTCAGATTGTGAGATGGAGTATCATCGTACGATATGTTTCCCATGTGTGGAGGCGGGAGTTTGTCTGTGGCAGCGCCGGGTTACCAGTCACTGTCTGACGCTGCAAGAGTGAAGTCTCCAAAGAACCTGGTCTATTATTCAAACCTCTCACACAATTGTTTTTCATGATATTGACAACACAATATACATATATTGTTTCTCACTTTTGATCTTTTTTTTATTTTTTTATTTATGGCTCTTTATTATTATTATTATCATTATCATTATTATTTTATTTATATTTTTTTCAATTTGTTATTGTAAATTTTATTTACTATGAATTATTATTATTATTATTATTATTATTATTATTATTATTACATTTTCGCCCCCAGGCCCCGATGTCAGACGGGACTCATTGTGAGGCGGCACAAACAGACAACCAACTTCGGAGGCTCATTCAACTGGTTCTCTGGACATTAAGAGTCGTGTGTGTTGGGTGAGCGTGGTGACAGTAGCTACATGTGAAATCTATGTAATATTACTGGAAGCACACCTGCACTAAGAAAACAGGGACACAGGACCTAATTTTGTGGTGCTAGAGCAGAGGATGTCGTGAGGGACAAGTAAGAGAAATCATTACCTTAGCTTTCCTTTTTTTCTGTCGGCAGGTGAGCGTGTTAAGAGGTTGGGAGTATGGGAATAAATCAGCAGTTGTCATGATTATATTGTCGAGACTTTTTTTTTACATCACACAAGTTTCCATTAATCTCTCCATCCAATAATGACTCCAACAAAAGCTAGTAACGTTTAATATGGTGGAATAATTCGTGAACAACAATATAAAGCAACTAACATTAGGACACCAAACTTATTACTAAATGTCAAGATCAATTATATAAATAAATCTATATTATAAATCAGTGTTATGATCTATAATGAGATGGTTCACGCTATGGGTTTAAACAGGTGTCCGTCTTACCTCGTGGGTCAGGATGGGCACCTTCTTGAAGGAGGCGATGGTGGCGTACGAGTTACTCCTGAGGGAAGTGCCGACCCGTCCACTGCCCCCTGTTGTGGCGGCGCTAGTATCACCCACGTAGCCTGGACCACTGTAGTACCTGCAGGTTAGCGACGCCCTGCCCGGGAGACGCGTCTTAGTTAAAACAACCAAACTTAACCGAACCAAACCTACCCTTCCCGACCCTAGTGCAACCTAACTGAACCTACCCTTCCCAAATCAAACCTAACCTAACTTAACCAAACCAAATTTCAACCTAACCACAATCTAATCTTACACAATGACACAGTAACAGCAGGGCGAATAGTCTTGACGTAAGCTAGCATATCCACCTATCCACGAACACCCATTAAACATACCCATCCATCTACCTAACCACTCATCACCACATACAGTACGTACCTAACCACCCACCTACCCATCCACCACCATTTCTCCACCCACCCACCCACCACATAGCTAACCACCTGCCCACCCTATCAACGCCAACTCCTCCAAGAACGACTCACTGGTTCCGGGTTCTCTTGACTCTGAGGTAGAGAACGGAGGCGACGGTGATGACGAGGACGGTGGAAGGAGGCGGCGCCCATAGCCACGTAGAGCGTTCCCAGAGACGTCGACATCCACTCCGGTCGAAGGTAGATGGACTCATTCCTCGGGGCGAACTCTTCTGGAGGAGATATTAAGAACATGAAGGGGGTGGGGGAGAGATAAAGAGATAAACAAAGGGATGAGAGATAACCTAGGGGGAGATGAGATACATAATAAAGGAGAGATGAGAGATAAACAAAGGATGAGAGATAACCTAGGGGAGATGAGATACATAATAAAGGAGAGATGAGAGATAACCTAGGGGAGATGAGATACATAATAAGAGATGAGAGATAAACAAAGGGATGAGAGATAACCTAGGGGAGATGAGATACATTAGGAGAGATGAGAGATAAACAAAGGATGAGATAAGGAATCAAGCTAAGGACCTAAGAGAGAAAACTAGGAGGAAATTAAATAAAGCACACTCAGACTACCCCCTCCACCTCCACCCACCACCTCCTTTACCTGTGAGATTAAGGGTCACTAATTTCCCCTGTACCTGTCAGTTAATGATCTGGATATCCCCTATACTCTTTCTACCTGTAAGCAACTTTTCGTACTCTTATTCACTCCTTCTCCTTCCCACTTCCTTCCTTCCTCTCTCTCTCCCTGTCTCTCCATCCTCTCCTAGTCACTGAGGACGAATGGACGAGAAACCACCTCTTCCTTTCCTCTCTTTCCGTCCTCTCCCTCTCTCTTTCGTTCCTCCCCACCTCCCTCCTTAATTCCTCTCTTTCTTTCCCGTCCTTCCTTCCCTTTCTTCCTTCCTCCTTCCTTCCCTCCTACCTTCCACTTCCTCCCTCCTTCCCTACTCTCCCTCCTCTCTCATCCATAGCCTCCACTTCCCTCCCTCATAGTCACTTAAGACGAATGGACAAGAAACCACCTCTCTCTTTCCTTCCCTCCTTCCCCTCCTTTCCTTCCTTTCCTCTCCTTCCCTCTCTATTCATCCCCACCTTCTCATTCTTTTCCTCCTTTCCCTCTCCACCTTTTCCTTCCTTCCTTCCTCCCTCCCTCTCTACCCTCCTCTTATTTACCTCCTCTCTACTCCCCTTAAATCACGTACGGCCATTAAGGGCGTGGCAGAACGTGTACGTACCTTTGAGGCAGATTTTCTTCCTCTTGATGGTAATGTTGGTGAGGTTGTGGGCGCGGTTGTGGGTGGTGATGTTGAGGTGCAGGTTGACCACCACCTCCGCGTTCACCCGACCCATATGGTGAGACGCTGTAGGGGGAAGGAGACGGTGACGGTAGGGGTGGGGGAGAGAGAAAGAGAGAGAGAGGAGGAGAATAGAAGGGATAAGAGAAAAAATGAGACATAAGAGAAAAAGAAAAAAGATGGAAAAAGAGAAAATAAAAAAAAAGTGAGAGAAAAGAAGAGAGAATGACTACACCATCAGGTGATGTGAGCATAATTGCACAGACAACAAAAATAAAAATAATAATAATTGCATTCTGGGTAGCCGGGAGCGAGGGCGTTTGCAACAACAATATACACGTCAGAAATTTTTGAAGACAAGTACCGTATGTATAAATTTCGCCAGCTGGGTTTAAATACCGGCTGTCAGTTAATAATTTGTATATATATTTTTTTTTTCAAATATTATTTTTTTACCTAAGTCATTCAGAATTGTATATTTTTTTCAATAATTAGTGTTGGATAGGTTTAAACAAAACTAACTCTCCACAGTAATATTAAAATTCCATAAGCTCGAAAAATATTCAGCTGAGTAAATAATTATTATTGTTGTTATTATTATTATTTCTGTAGATTTTATTAATTTAACTAAATATGACCAATTAAAGAGGTTTAGCGGAGTTAACTTCCCCAGCTATCTAAGTGAATTTTCAAGAGTACTGTTGACGTCACAAGTGAGCATCGCAAATGAAAGATGATATCGGCTAACTGCAACTCCCAAAGAGGTTCGATTTCACCATGAGGGGGATTTAATACCTTTCTCAGACCATCATCAAAGTCACTCGAGGTAAGATCACTCACTAATGGGGTGGATACTGAAAATAGTTCTGAAATGATGGAGTTGATATGCGTTTGGTACGAAATCTGGAAATATGAGAAACTTTTATTAAATGTGAATATTGTTACTTGCAACGTATCTCATGATAGAACTACCCTTAACAACCAATTACTAAATGAGCTGTACGCCTCTGCCGGACGTACTGTAACTGAGTATGTATTCCTGATATATATTGTATGATTATATAGTTTTTCAGACTAGAATTACATCGTTTTTTTTGTGTGTGAATAGTTTATATTATTATATTCGGTAATACTGTAATAACATTAACAATAACATGTTATGCCATGATGTTTGGGTCAGTCTGCTCAAAGCAACCCATAAAAGCCGACGGCTTCAAGTTAGAGCAGGGTCAGTAGCACTTAAGTTTGGGTAGTCTTCTGACCTCCACCACTGACCTGCGTTGTCAGTTGACCTCTGTCTTCGATCGGGTGATGTACTCGTGGTATTCATTGTTGAGGCTGGCTGGCTGTATTTGGTGCTTTATGTATTTATGTTCTAGAATCGTGCATTAATTTGGTTGTCAGTGATATTGGCAACCTTAAATTAACCTAGTGTGTTCATGTGATTATCTTTATTTCATTGTTATTAGTGGTAAGCGTTTGTAAATATAGTTATACATTTATTTTAAGTTTCTTTACTCCAATCATCAAGTATTCAGTTATTAAAAGGGGCTGCAGTCAACCCATACATTACACCGTAGTTGAGTTGTTCTCGATACAAATTTAAGAATCATATATTATAATTCTCTTTAATTACCTTCACTTTGTGTTTGTTACGAGCCTTACCCCTTTGACACGTAACAATATGTTTGATATATTATATGTGTCGCATCAAGAACAGGTCACCAATATCTACCTATCTCCAGGGACCTATTGAACCATCTCATTCATAATGACTCGTACATCCATCCGGAGGTAACGTGCTTAAAACACCATGGCGTGCACCCGTCAATTGCACGAGCGTGCGTGCTTGTTTGTATCTCGCTATCATGATGTAGTTTAGGGAAATTAGGGAAGAATGAGGGTCAACCCCAACAAATTGCAATAGTAATGAAACCAGTATTATTCAACTTAGAAGTATGGGAGCATTGCCAACTCTGCATTATTTCAAAATTGCTGCCAGTAAGGATATATCATATTCAAATTAGAAATTGGATAATTAATTATGATACTTGAGTAACATTGTTTTTCTGGATTGTATGAAAATTTTATGAATTGACAGAAAGCAAAATTTTATTTTATTATATAAATGTGTTATTCAGTATTAATACAGAACTGAACCAAATTGACATGCAGACTATATATGTATTGTTCACGTAAACCCAAACTGTGCGAATATTCAAGAAACTTATCAGTCATTTGCTTTACAAAATATAAAAATACCTCGTTGTGGAAAACTATGAACTGTATAGAGCATAATAATGTACCATAACCTGATAATTAGGGCCACTGTATAAAATGAACTTATAATAATTACGTGTACAGTATACCATAGGTAGGTGAGAAAATCTTCGGAGTTGATTATTCATTCAACATCCTCATCATCTGACTAACATGTTAGTACAAACACCTCTACAGCAGCCACGGCCTGTAGAGCAATCTAGTCCATTCTTGCGGCATGGACACTGTCTAGTATTACATCCAGCTTTGTAGTTACATCTGACTACTTCAAGTAAATATGTGGGACCTGGTGGTCTGTCTGTGAGAACTGGAGGAAACTTGTCACCTTGTTTGTACCATCCCCAATCTTCTGGTGACATACTAGTTGCATTACCCATCCATTCCTGAACTTGCAAATATACACGCAAACAGTGATATGCTGCAACAGCTGATGTACTACTGCCTACCCTGTGTGTGAACTAACCTAAGAAAATTAAATGTGTAACCTTTGAGACCTTTGTAGATTTGACCTAATAAACTTTCCCCAGCTTTAATAATATCAGCCTCCACTAGGTATAACTCGGTTAATTGATGGCCATTTTGAATTTATCCATTTTAGACAGTGTTCTATTTTTTTATTCCGTTATACTTTTACTATTTTATTTGAGTCATGTTTTCAAGTTGAATAACGTTAAAATAATTACTATTGCAATTTGTTCTGGGTCTTTCAATATTCTCCCTAGTATAATGAGGCGTGGCGTACATTGGGTATACATTCATATTTAATGGGTTATGTGTGTGTGTGTGTGTGTGTGTGTGTGTGTGTGTGTGTGTGTGCGTGTGTGTGTGTGTGTGTGTGTGTGCGTGTGTGTGTGTGTTTGATTTCAATGTACATACTGTATGAGTGTTGGTCATCATGAGTCATTCTAAAAGTTAATCGTAACAACTCCAAATATACATGATAATTAGTTGTATATTAAAGGACCAGAGAGAGTAATATAGTAACAAGTTATGTTATACACGCATAGTAGAGACGACCATAGTAACAATAATATACCCACAAGATAAGAGACGACCATAGTAACAATAATATAGCCACAAGATCAAGATCAACCATAGTAACAATAATATAGCCACAAGATAGACGACCATAGTAACAATAATATACCCACAAGATAAGAGACGACCATAGTAACAATAATATAGCCACAAGATAAGAGACGACCATAGTAACAATAATATAGCCACAAGATAAGAGACGACCATAGTAACAATAATATACCCACAAGTTAGAGACGACCATAGTAACAATAATATAGCCACAAGATAAGAGACGACCATAGTAACAATAATATAGCCAAGATAAGAGACGACCATAGTAACAATAATACAAGATAAGAGACGACCATAGTAACAATAATATACCCACAAGTTAGAGACGACCATAGTAACAATAATATAGCCACAAGATAAGAGACGACCATAGTAACAATAATATAAGCCACAAGATCAAGATGACAATAGTAACAATAATATAGCCACAAGATAGACACGACCATAGTAATAATAATATAGCCACAAGATAGACGACCATAGTAACAATAATATAGCCACAAGATAAGAGACGACCATAGTAACAATAATATACCCACAAGATAAGAGACGACCATAGAACAACAATATAAAATACAAGATCAAGACGACCATAGTAACAATAATATAGCCACAAGATCATGACAATAGTAACAATAATATAGCCACAAGATAGACACAAACAATAATATACCCACAAGTTAGAATATAGCCACAAGATCAAGACGACCATAGAACAATAATATAGCCACAAGATCAAGACGACCATAGTACAAATATAGCCACAAGTTAGAGACGACCATAGTAAAATAATATAGCAACAAGATAAGAGACGACCATAGTAACAATAATATAGCCACAAGATAAAGACGACCATAGTAACAATAATATAGCCACAAGATCAAGACGACCATAGTAACAATAATATAGCCACAAGATAGACACGACCATAGTAACAATAATATAGCCACAAGATAAGAGACGACCATAGTAACAATAATATACCCACAAGTTAGAGACGAACCATAGTAAATAATATAGCCACAAGATCAAGACGACCATAGTAACAATAATATAGCCACAAGATAGACAACGACCATAGTAAACAATAATATACACAGATAAGAGACGATCATAGTAACAATAATATAGCCACAAGTTAGAGACGACCATAGTAACAATAATATAGCCACAAGATCAAGACACCATAGTAACAATAATATAGCCAAGATAGACACGACCATAGCAATAATATAGCCACAAGATAAGAGACGACCATAGTAACAATAATATACCCACAAGTTAGACGACCATAGTAACAATAATATAGCCACAAGATAAGAGACGAAGATCAAGATGACAATAGTAACAATAATATAGCCACAAGATAGAGACGACCATAGTAACAGGATCGCGGGCACGCTCGTGCTCAGAGAGTTTGAACGCCTGCTTGGCTAGAAAAGCGAATAAGAGGTGCCAGAGACATGCATCGTTTTTCATCGTAAATAAAATGGTTAATTAATGCCTTCCTAAAGAAACCATCGACATGGGACCAGGTTTGTTCCGCTTACATTTTTTTATGATTTTTCACCAAGTTTGATGAAAACGATTGCCTGCTTTTGGCTGCCCAGAACAGAAAACAGACACACGCTCTGTCCTATAGTATATTATTAGACAGTGATTTACACTGTGCCCGGTGGCGAGTCCGGTACAGTTTACCATAGCGTGAAAGTTCGAAAAGCTCAGCACCTAAATCGCAGGAAGGCTGGCAGTGTACAGCTTATATCGCTTACCAGCGTAAATAAAATGATTAATTAATGCCTTCCTAAAGAAACCTTCGACATGGGACCAGGTTTGTTCCACTTACGAATTTTTTTGCGATTTTTCCACCAAGTTTGATGAAAACGATTGTGATGTTTCGGCTGCCCAGAACAGACACACACAGACACAGCTATTCTATAGTATATGAGATAATCATGGTCGTGTATAATCATGGTCGTGTTATAATCATGGTCGTGGTTGTTATAATCATGGTCGGTGGTTTATAATCATGGTCGTGGTTGTTATAATCATAGTCGTGGTTGTTATAATCATAGTCGTGGTTTAATCATGGGCTTGTTATGATCATGGTTGTAGTTGTTATAATCATGGTCGTGTTATAATCATCGTCGGTTGTTATAATCATGGTCCTGGTTGTTATAATCATAGTCGTGGTTGTTATAATCATGGTCGGTTGTTACAATCATAGTCATGGTTGTTATAATCATGGTCATGGTTATGATCATGGTTGTAGTTGTTATAATCATGGTCGTGTTATAATCATGGTCGTGGTTGTTATAATCATAGTCGGTTGTTATAATCATGGTCGGTTGTTATAATCATGGTCGTGGTTGTTACAATCATAGTCATGGTTGTTATAATCATGGCCGTGGTTATGATCATGGTTGGAGTTGTTATAATCGGCGGTCGTGTTATAATCATCGTCGTGGTTGTTATAATCATAGTCGGTTGTTATAATCATTGTCGGTTTTGATCAAGTCGTGGTTGTTATAATCATGGTCCTGGTTACGGTCCTGGTTGTTATAATCATGGTCCTGGTTGTTATAATCATGGTCGTGGTCGTGATACTTACAGTATCTAATATACTATAAGAAGGAATAGAATAAAGGCTAGAATAATTAGTTAAGAAAATATTCGCCATAAGGAGAGGTTAAAATCATAAAAAAATATGAATCACCGATGATCATACCGAAATAAATTATATTATGAAGAGAAGTCCCTTGATTCTGGTTAGAGTAGTCACCATCTGCTTAAGTCATCACCTCTGTTAAGTCATCATGTACGTTTGTCAGTTTTAGGCCCATCTCATCATGACTGACCGACCATCGATGTTCTTTCCTGCGCGAAGGTGTTGAGTCTTATTATTTACGCCGGTGGGTGCAAGACCTCCTACCCTCACTGACGCAGCTATGGTCAATTTGGTGTTATTCTTGTTTATAAATGCCTTCTAATCTGTCTCAAGTCTATCCGTCCTGTCTATTGCCATCCCGAGTGGTGTTTGAATGTAAGCCCGTCTGTACTCTTTTGTCGTCAAATCTGTCTGTCTTATCCGTTGTTGGCGTGTGTCTGCCTGTTTGTCTAATGTGAACAGGTCAGTCAGCTGTTTGTCTGTCATGTTAGTTGCCATATTGTCTATTTGTGCATGTATGAATCTGTCTATTTTTGTCAACCTCCTGTCTGTTTCACTGTCTATATTCACCCTGTGTCTATTGTAGTCAAACTAAATTGGAAACCACACGTCAGTGAAGTTTCAATCAGTTTCCTGTCTCCACCTCCTCCGTCTCAAGTCCCTCGAGTTCCTGCACCCGAGGTCCGTGCAGACTCAACATTCATACTTCCAGCTCACCTATGCCTCCCTACCTGGTCTTCCTCCCTAAATGCCACACAACGTAAACACCTAGAAAAAGTGCAAAGAGGCATGCAAGATTATTCTCTCCCTCTACCCTCCACATATCAAGAAGCGCTCAACACACTGACCTTTTCACTGACCATCACCACGACCTCATCTGCAATTGGTAAGAAGCTTCTGACCATCCTCGACACCGGCTCCCTACTACCACCTGATATCCCTAACCCGAGAATTGCTGTTCGACACCACAACCGCATCCAGCCCATACGTGCACGAACTGATCGCTATAAGAACAGCCCAGTCCCAACCATTGTAAAAATTATCAATAACTTGTAATAAACCAGTGTATTCACTCCCAGTAAATACTACTTTTTGCTCTGTCACTATGTTGAAATGCCCTGTAGTTTGAGCTTTTCCCCAACTAGTTAGTATATATCTTATTTGTATCACTTGTGTTATTTGTATATTATTTGTAAATCGAAACCCATTCCCCAATTATGTAACTGTATATTTTTAGCCTTCTGGCTGCCAAGCTCTTTCAATAAACCGTTAATTATTAATTATTATTATTATTATTATTATTATTATTATTATTATTATTATTATTACACACACACACACACCCAAATAAACATCTTCAGTCAACCAAAAGAAGCAGCAGCAGCAGGACGAGGAGGAGTGTAGAGAAGAAAGGTAGCGTGTGGCCGCAGCAGCCCGGCCAGCCTATTACTGAGGGAGACGGTAAATAATGACTGGCGACGCCCACGCAGTAATGTATGTATATGTATGCACGACAAGGGCGTTAAGCAGCCAAGTAATGTGAGAGTTGGGATAATATGATGCATCGGTGGTGGTGAAGGGGGAGGAGGAGAAGAGGAAGACAGTGGGAGGAGGAGAGGAGGAAGACAGTAGGAGGAGGAGAAGAGGAAGACAGTAGGGAGGAGGAGAGGAGGAAGACAGTAGGAGGAGGAGAGGAGGAAGACAGTAGGGAGGAGGAGAGGAGGAAGACAGTAGGAGGGAGGAGAGGAGGAAGACACAATAAGAAGAGGAAGACAGGGAGGAGGAGAAGAGGAAGACAGAGGAGGAGGAGAGAGGAAGACAGTAGGAGGAGGAGAGGAGGGAGACCAAGAAGAGGGAAGACAGTGGGAGGAGGAGAAGAGGAAGACAGTAGGAGGAGGAGAAGAGGAAGACAGTAGGAGGAGGAGAAGAGAAGACAGTAAGAGGGGAGAGGATTAAGAAACATAAGAACATAAGAATGGGGGAAACTGCAGCGGGTCTATTGGCCCATACTAGGCAGTCCTGTTTACACCCAACCCCTATTGCTATATAAGCATCCAACCTATGTTTGAAGCAATTCAGCGTATTCGAGAATGATGATATTTGGTAACTGTTCCATTCATCCACTACTCTGTTTCCAAACCAGTGTTTACCTATTTCACGCCTAAATCTAAATTTGTCTAATTTAAAACCATTGTTACGAGTTCACTCCTGGTTGATAGTTTGAGTACCTTTGTAATGTCCCGTTTGTTTAGCCCCTGACTTCCACTTATACACCTCATCAGGTCGCCCTCGCTCTACCTCTCTCAAGGAGTGCAAATTAAGATGATTTAACCTGTCTCTATACTCAAGGTTCCTAATGCCCGAGATTCTTGTCTCCTCCTCTGAATTCTTTCCAATGATTCTATATCCATTCTGTAATACGGTGACCAGAACTGAACTATGTAATCCAAGTGAGGTCTCACAAGAGCAAGATATAGTTTTAGGATGACCTCGCTAGTCTTGTAACTAACACTCCTTTGTATGAACCCAAGTACTTTATTAGCCTTGTTACGAGCAAAAACACATTGTTTACTTGGCTTAAGGTTCCTACTTATCATTACTCCTAAATCTCTAAGACAGTGGGAGGAGAAAGAAGAGTGTAGGAGGAAGAGGAGGATGAGAATGGGAGACAGTAGAGAAGGAAGAAAAAGAAGACAGAAGGAGGGAAGAAAGAGGACGCAAAGAAGAGGAAAGAGGAGGAAGAGAAGGAGATATCTTCAACTACATCCTACAGCCCATAGTCCAGCTAGGAGACAACAGGAGCCTATTTTCCAGGTTAGGTTAGGTTAGGATAGGTTAGGTTAGATTAGGTGAGGATAGGTTAGGATATTTTACGTTAGGTTAGATATTTAGGTTAGATTAGTAGGGTTAGGTTAGGATATTTTACGTTAGGTTTAGTTAGGATTTACGTTAGATTAGGTTAGGTTAGTTTAGGATAGATTAAGTTAGATTAGATTAGGTATATTTTGTTTACCTTGGGATAAGAATCGTTCCGGGTAACACAAGGCATCAGCAAATTTGTTGTCATTTGGAAAATATTCTTTTTACTACATGAGGGAGGCTCAGGGTGGGTGGGGGAGGCCAGGGTGTGGTGCGGGAGAGGCTCAGTGTGGTGGCGGGGAGGCTCAGGTGTGGTGGTGGTGGCGGGGAGGCCTGTGTGGTGGCGGGGAGGCTCAGGTGGTGGCGGGGAGGCTCAGGTGTGGGTGGGAGAGGCTCAGGGTGTGGTGGCGGGGGGCAGGTGTGGGGGGGGTTGTCTCAGGGTGTGGTGGCGGGGAGATATCCCTCTTCCTCCTGTCACATCCTCACACTACCATTCTCATCATCAACTTACCTCTCTTTCATCCATCTTAGATCATCAACTAAAACTTTTGTCATCATCATCATCATCATCATCATCTTTCCTCCTTCTGCGCTTAGCACCGTCATCACCCTCCTCCTTCTTCCTCCTGCTTACTCTGACACCATCATTACCCTCATCATCACTCTTCTTCCTCCTCCTTGCTCCTTCTCCTCACATGGCCACCATCATCTTTACCCTCACCCCTAGATCTTCCTACTCTCCTCGTATCCTCCCCATACCCATACTTTCTTCCTCTTCTCTTTTTTCTTCCTTCCTCCTCCCCCACTATCTTCCTCTTCCCTCCCCTACTGTGCCCTCCCCCCCAGCAGGAGTAGCCAGGTAAGGAGTGGTGGGGCTGGTGAGGGCGACTTACCACAACTCAGGTGTGGAACACTCCAGGTGGCACGGCTCACCCACGCTAACTTGTGATCCGACTTAAAAACTTGACTCTCAACTTTATGCTTAAGCCGTTAAGGGCGTATTAGGGAGGGAAAGGGGGTGGGGAAAGGGTGGGGTTGGGATGGGGGATGGGGAAAGGGGGTGGGGATGGAGGTGGATAGTCACTCTGTACGTCTGTATGTTTCGCAACTTTTATGTTTAAGCCGTTAAGGGTGAGGAGGTAAGGGAGAAGGGAAGGACAGGTGTGTGTGTGTGAGTGTGTGTGTGTGTGTGTGTGTGTGTGTGTGTGTCTGAGTGTGTTATGCAATTCAAGGTTTATTTTCAGAAAACGAAAAATTATTGTCAAATGTTATGTGTCCTAGTGTTTGGGATGACGCACACACACACACACACACACACACACACACACACACACACCAGTCCTTCTGTCTGCTATAGGACGATCGCCTTGAATCTTGGCTTGGACTTCTTGTTCAGTCTTCCTTCAGAACCATTCAATTTTCAGTTGGAACAAGATCCAATACCTCAAAACAACAGATATTTTGTCCTACAGATTCCTCAAACATCAACCATGACTAACAAAGAAATCTGTCAAAAAAAAGAAAAAAACATTACTTGCCACCAACCTCACACAACCCAACCACGATGAAAGGTTATAAAAAAAAAGCTGCCCAAAAAATATACGTTTTCGTCTGACCCTCTTAGGTATTTTGGTCACTAGGAGCGACCAGAGCCGTAGATAGAGACGGGAGCGACTTCACACCAGCGCCATCAACGAACCCGGAGGTGATGTAGCTATATTTTAGATCTGGTTTATATTGTTGGGTTTAATGATTAGATAATACAAGGAAGGGGAAAGGTCTACTGCATACGTTATAAATATTCTAAATGCTGCTGTTACTACTACTACCTCTATAATAATAATAATAATAATAATAATAATAATAACAATAATAATAATAATAATAATAACAATAACGATATAATAACAATATTTTCCTTCATTACTCTGTAAAACTCGGTATAAGTATCTAAAGTTAAATAACATTTGCAGCAACATCAGAAATAATAATAATAATAATAATAATAATAATAATAATAATAATAATAATATTTACTTTAACAAAGGATTAAAGAACATTTATACGTAAAACAAACTGCAGCTTCAGTAATCAGCAATCAAGAAGTAAAAGGAAAAAGGACTCGGACTTCCCAGAGGTCAGAAAGAGATAAAGAAACTTTGGAAATAAACACCAGAATCCAACTCGGAAAACCGAGGGAAAAAGTGACGAAACAATTACCAAAGTTGATGGAAAAAGACAAAAATAGTAGCGAGGCGCAACAACCTGACGAAGGAATCTGGATTAATATAACAAAATCTCTGTGTTATATATTATATTCAGTGGGGCAAAAGGTATTATATTTTCAAGAGGTCGAGAGTTAGTATTTTTATGTAGAAGGCTAAAATGACTGATCAATACTAGAACACACACAAAAGAAAAATAATTACGAAGATTTTGATAAAGAAGAATCAAATTGCAGATTTAAAGTGGGATCCAAATTATAAAAAAATAAAATATGTAGTAATAATTCTTACTACGTCAAAAGTTGTATTTTTAATTCAGAAAAATAAATTATTTTTTTAATAGATTTCGAAAACAAATATAAAGAGGAAGAATTACAGAAGATTTTCATAGATGAAGAGACAACGTGGAGACAAAAGGGAGCTGGTCCATAAAGATATGGAGTTAATATTTGTTAATGACGACATCCATTACGATTTACGACATAACGATTACGACAATAAACATGAAGACTACGGGCAAGGACCACTACGGCAATAACGACGGCAAATACGACAACGAAGACCAAAACGATAATAACGACGACAAATAAGAAAAAAACAAAAAAACGATAATAACGACGACAAATACGAAAACAACGATGATTAATACGACAATAACGACAACCCCAGGATCTAATACCCAGAGATTCGTACGTTGAAGAATCCTCATAACCTAAGACGCAAGAGTCCACTTTACTGATTAACATAAACTACTACACAAAACTAACGTACTTTCGATGTTATAACTACTTAGAGACTTTATACGTCACATAAGATAAATTACGTACAATATCTCATTTGTACCTTGACTATATTGACCTGGTTAACTGTATATAAGAAAATCTATGCAAATACGTTCTCAAATTCCATAAATGGTAGTAAAAAGTAGAAATGTAAATATCGCGGACTTTGAGTTCTTTTTCGTTGAGGGAAGAATTTATTAACGAGTGTAAAGTCAAAGAAAACTTTCAAACTCAGATTTTCTGGACTAACTAATATACATATTTTACCCCTCACTTGATGACTACTCTCTCTCTCTCTCTCTCTCTCTCTCTCTCTCTCTCTCCCCACTGAACCAAAAAAGCAAACAAATAACAACACAACCACCACACAAACCGAATGCATCAACATAATAAACACATACAAATAAATTCAAACAAACCTACATAATCAAACACACCCAAACAAATACACACACACACAAAACCCCAAAATAAACACACTAACCCCAAACACACCACACAAACCAGATACACCCACAAACACCAAACACAAAAAACAAACCCCAAAACGAACTTACACACACACACACGATATAAACAACCAGTCGAAACAAAGTCGATAAATTATGATCAAATTTATAACCACGAGAGAGAGAGAGCAAAAAACTTTGGAACATTGACTCCCAAATTTTAAATTATTTGTCCTCACATGACAGAGGATTAAGAGAACAGCATTACTTCTCAAAAAACGTGAATGATATTATAATGGTAGACTAGAAAAATACCAATGTATAGGATGATGATGAGACTCAAATGATGATGATGATGATTATTATTATTATTATTATTATTACTATTACTACTTATATCAATATATATTACATTATTATTATTATTATATTATTATTACTATTATTAATACTATTATTATTATTTATTATTATTATTATTATTATTATTATTATTATTATTATTATTATTTTATTATTATTATTATTATTATATACTTTCAGGAGATATTGTAGGAATTTAGAGCAAATAAAGGTGTAACTCAAGTAATTAAAGAACTTAATGCACATATACCCACACCCACATATACCCACACACCCCCACATATACACACACATATACCCACACACCCCACACACATATACCCCACACACCCCACACACATACCCCACACACACAAGCTTTCCCAGTATCCATGGCAAGGCAGAAGTGAAATAATTTTTGAAGTCTTCCATATTTCA